>NW_027271943.1:12500-355000 GCF_040938485.1 Diadema antillarum | reverse complement strand
AAATTACACCCCCTTATATTTTGTAGGTAAATCCTACGGAACAACTTTTCAGTCGTTTTGGCAGAAGTATAGGGGCTGCTATCTCATCAAGCGTTATTATGTATGTTTACTGCAATACCCCCTGAAACATGGAATGTTTCATGGAAGAGAAAATGCAATAATTTGTTGTATTTTCATTTAAATGATCTTTGAAGTCGTTTGTTAAACTTGATTTTTCGTAAATTTGTAAATGTAATTTTACCAAAATCTCTACAATTGTTGTAGTTCCGTACGTACATTGTATTCTTAAGAGAGAGAGTTGCAGAAGTGAATTGAAATTGGAAAAAAGTGCGTACATTTAATATGACATTGCTTTGTATCTTTATTTGAAACCTTTTTTTTTTTAGTGTTGGTATTACATAAATGTATAATGATATTGTACATAATCATGCCGACACTTTGTTAAATTTTGTAACACTGCTTAATGACAGTATAGACAGATGTCGAATATGGGACATAAGATTTAAGTCCCGTGTGTGAGAGAGTCAGAAGTCGTGCACGTTAAAGACCCCGCTTCATTTATTCATCGCAAAGAGCACGGTGCGTAACCCGATGAAGTGGTCCCGCCTCACATCCAAAAACTGGATCCCATATAGCTAGTGTAGTTGAATATGGGCTATCTAGCCCCTTCTCAGATGGAAAATGAAGCAATTAAACAAACAAACAAACAATAGAATGTAGACATTAAACGGACCAGAAGTTCTATTTTTTAGATTGCTCATTTCGACCTGGTTGTCTGCGATCAATACTTTTGACGATCGTTTCATTTCATATGTATTTATTTCACCATACGTATACACGTATTTACACTTTGCTTTAAATTTGCGCAAAAAAAAAGTTCGTTTATATCAGCACAGCGAGAGAGGATATTAGCCGAGCGTTGATAAAACGGAGATTAATCAAGGAATACATCAAACAAAGATACTGTCATTTAGTTAGCTCACTCGAGGAAAAAAATGTAAACACTGAGTGAGGAGTTCTTGGCTACTTTCACCTTTATTAGAGTTCTTTCTCTATTTATACACGAAGCTCACGCCAGCTCGCCCCAGATTCCGGTTCCTTCCGGTCAAAGAAGTTTCTCAGTTCACTTCAGTGTTGCAAAGGAGAGGCAACTATACTTATTCAGTCTTTTTTGTGTTTTCTTCCCCAGAGACAGGCCGGAGAAGACATGACCATCTCTGATCATGTGACAGTAATCACTTTATAACACTTAAAGAAAAGAAATCTCGATTGTGGGGGCGTTGTGGCATAGTGGATAAGACTCCCGGCTCCCAGTCGGAGGACACGAGTTCAATCCCCGCCCAATCCTTACGTCCTTGGACAAGATGTTTTTACCCACCATGTCCCTCTCGGCCCAGGTGTACAGTATGTCCCCCTCCCCCCCCAAAAATTACAATTCATATTTTCGGATTGATAACACCCAATATGATTTAATTGTCTAAATGCTACTTCAGGGTCTTAAGATATAACATCTTAGCTCTATTTCGCGGAAAACCCCATTCAATTTGGTTAAGCGGTCACAGAGAAAATATGTGGATTGTTGTAGAGCATGTCATGAGTCTGATTCTTCCAAGTTTAGCACTTGGATGCTCTTGTGTGTGAACACAATAGACAGAACTTGGAGGGGAAAGATTCCTGACATGCTCTACAAAATTCCTCATTTCTCTTTGACCACTGAAGCAAATCGAATGGGGTTTTTTTTTGTAAGATGTGGGCAATGAAATACAGTTTCAAACCCTGAAGTTGTATTTGGATTGATTCACTATTTCTAAAGTTGTCACTGCGGAGGGTCCCGTTATAATTTTTTGGGACATACGGTATACCCTAGAACGCTCGGGTAATAATAATGGCAAGGCCATCTGGTACAGCCGTGGCACACTGAAGAGGTTACCCTGAATAAAGAAGACATTATCATTATTTTTATTATTATTATTATCATTATTATCATTATTATTATTATTATTATCATTATTATCATTATCATTATTATCATTATTATTATTATCATTATTATTATTATAATCCATGTCTACATAATAATTATGTCTCTAAGTAGGCCTATGTATGTTTGTTTGATGAATTCAGGTGTGTATATGTATGTATCTATGTGTAGGCCTACACAATAATGCGTGTATGTGCCATACATTATGACATCTTCAAATCGGAATGGTTTATTCTTAGGAATGGCATTACGAGAAAAAGAAATGACGCTGAAGCGACATTATCGTTAGACAACATAAACTCAAGTGTGTAAGTTACGCACATTTTCGACACGGTATGTTGATTGGGCAATAAAAGATTGTTGTCTCCCTTTTGTACAGAAGGAGACAAGTGATAAAAATCTTTCATAGCACAACTTCATCTCTCTGTTTTTATAACCTCTTGCTTCAAAGGTATATAATTATTCATGACACCCACATCCACACACACACACACACACACACACACACACAAGACACGCACGCACACACACAAATGGTCTGAATTTGAAACGTATATAAAACCGTGGATGCAATGCTCGTGGATTCAGCAGGCGGATATAAAATTGATCGAGAACCGCGGAGACTGACCGTCCTGTTTAAGGTCATTATCGGGACTGAGCTGTTGCTTAAGAACGTTACTGCAATAAACGTACGGCTGAGCAGATGCCTCGCCCAGCTAACAGATTTGCAAACCATGCTTGATTTGTCGCAGTTAGCGGTGATATGTTATATATAAAGATTTCCCCAACAGTGCTGATGTACGAACTGGAGAGACGCAACACCTACTTCGTCAGTGCACAAGAAAATGATAAATAATAGTAATAGTGTAGGTTTTTTTTGTGTGTATGTGTGTTCACTCTACGTTTCTTAAACGTTCTTTAAAGTTTCTATTGTTTATCTTTTCCATGAGTCTGTTGAAGGCATTATCATTTTCGGTCACTGAGTTCTCTGAATAAGTACTCATGACGTAACGGTATATAGTATATGTCACGTCAGCTTCAGTTTTCCATTACGAGGTTCTCATCCACCACCCCACTCAACCATCGAACTCCAAAGGAGTCCGTGATGATGATATGATTTGGACTCTGATCCAATTTCATTTCTACTTTTTTTCCTTAAAGAGGGTCAAGACAACAATAAAGCACGAAAACTTAATAACTTTGCAATCGAGTCAACAGTGCAAGATGTAACACCGTGTTCTAGTTACCTTCGTGATGCTGTAATCCGCATGAAGACATGTTACACAAGGCAACTTATGAAGATAATTGATTTCATAAGCAGAGCCTTTGACTTGGATGCCGGCCGTCTCGGCGAGAGAGGATATAGTACATCAAAACAAAATAAAATCATTCACAAGACGAAGATACCCATGTCTCCTATATCGCAATAATACTGAGGGGAAAAAATCTTGCTTATTTCAATGTTCGTATCGTCATGCTTATGATGGGAGTTCCACATTTTGTAGTTGCGTAGCGAACTGTATCCATGAGTGTTGTATTGTGTGCATGTCTATAAAAAAAAAATCATAAGCACGGCGACACGAACAAGAGTGTATGGATTCATTATAATACATCTTGCATGTTGAAGTGTTGAGTATTTCTTTTTTGAGCGTGTGCATTAATGTATCAAGTAGTGCATGTGTAATTGTGTGTGTATGTGCATGAATAATGCAACTGAAATAACTTTGTGTGATTAGTGTGTTAAGTTTTTTTTTTTTTTTTTCACGCGCTACGCCTCGTTGGAGAGAAAAGAAAACCTTGGGGAGTTTAAAGGCATACAGTAATCAGATATGAAATTGAGTCTGAAATTGTTTCGGAGAGTCATGCATAAATGCAAAACCGAGAAAAAACCCAAACAAACAATTTCCTGATCTCTTCTGTGTACACAAGCAGTGAATGATCCAAGAAAAAAAAAAGTGGCACACTTGCCTTCATGGAGTTCCTGGTAACATATATCTCTGGCGTTGTCTTTGCTTCTATCAGAACTTACCGATCGATCGAAAGATATCAATGTGTCTGATGTAAATCAGGACCACGTATGGAAACATGAATAATTCATTGTTCTTCCTCCCTTGGAACTGCGACCCGAGGTGTCTGTTTTGTCACGTGATGCACACACACACACACACACACACACGCACACACACTCACAAAACGCACACAAACCAGAACAAAACCCAGAAATGCGATGTGTGATCTGACCTCCTTGATCTGACGCAGCACATAGCCCGTGGCGTATAAAATGATACATGGCTGCTGCGTTGCCATGGTCTTTAAGCCCCCCCCCCCCTCTCTCTCTCTCTCTCTCTGATCTCTTTTTCTCTTTGCACAAGTTATGTGGAGCTCCGTCTACATTCCTTTACTGATGTGCATTGGCTTACCGGAACACACACCTCTTTTACACGAGGACCATGGAACCTTTTATGTGCCAATGAATCAAATGTCCACGAATTTCACCTGGACCTACCCATTTACAGGAAATTAATGTCGCATGCATGCAAAGAAAAAAAATATCACAAATACAAATTGAAATTGAATTTCATTTCCCGACTGTTCAAGATTAGTTTTGCTCTCTATAGGCCTACTGGATCTATTAAGCATTTACCAACCGCACCATTATCTTATGCCTTTTTTTGTTTGAAGTTTAAAAGAAAGCGAAGTGATGAACGGGAAAAACAATGATGGATTTGAATATATTACAAAGGCGATCTTGCGTATCGAAATGATAAAGAATTCGTAAACTGACCTGCAACACTGTCAATTATTATTTCGCGAGATATTGGATCTGTCAAATATCGCATCACACCCATGAAAAAAAAATGCGTGTATGCAGAATTTACTGGCGGCGGCTGTCTCAAGTTTGGAGCAGGTGAAGTAAGAACACGACAGAGCCTTTGGTGACCGGAATGCGTAGACCTACATTTACTGCATAATACGTGTACGGTACGGAGCCGTTTCCGTCTCGAAGTTCGGTTTGCGGCGCATTTCTCCCGCGGCCCGAGTGTGGGGGGATTGATTACGCACCCTATGCTTTGTGGGTGTGCTCACGCGTTGTGTGCCATGCGTATATCGATTTCCCTGGTTACAACCAACAAAAATCCTCGTGACATGGTCAGAAAGAACGACTTTTACACCCCGTAGCTTTCACGTTGGCATGAAGGGCGTTTAGTCCAGCCAAGAAATGTAAGAACACGTGCTGGCATTTCCACGTGCGATACCCCGGTTGCTATATATTAAGTCGTATACCATTATGTGACGCAGCCGTGCCACTAACCAAGACTGGTGAAAATCTACAATGAAGCTTGCGTTTTCTGGTGACATCCGCACTACAGAGTTGTAACAGAAGCTCAAAGTGTTCAGTGGCGTATCCTGGGGAGGAGCACAACGGGCGCGCGCCCCTCCCCCTTTATTTTTTTGTTAAAACAAAAGAAATAAAAAACAAAAAAAAGGGGGAGGGGTGCGTGCGCCACCCCTTTAATTTTGTAAAGGCGCTCCGTCTTTACGGAATTCCTGGATCCGCCACTGGTGTTGATGTGATGGGACAAGTTGTAGCGTTGAAGGTCTGAGTGTGAAATCAAATTGCATGATGTGCAAATTTATAATGTGTAGACCTGAAACCGCTTTGTTTTGTCTCTTGCGCAACAATGTTATGGAGAGACAACCTTCCAATAAAACTGACAACATTATCGATAGTAACACGGTGAAATGATGTTTGTAATGATAACAGAACACTCCATTAAATTCCTGGTTGCAGGGGCGGATCCAGGAATTCTGTAAAGGGTGGGGGCGCAACTAATATTTCTGGTGCCACATCCGGGTTTCTTTTTATTTCTTTTGTTTTTCAGGAAAAATAAAGGGGGGCGTGCGCCGGTTGCGCCCTCCCCCCCCCCCCCCGGATCCGCCAATGGGTTGAACATGAAACAATTACACATCGGATAAGTGTCCGTGCGCGAGAGAAAACATAAATTTGTAAGTGGTTGAGTCTGTGTAGGCCTATATTTTTTTTAAGTAAAAGCAAACTGATTCAATTTATATCCATACAATCTTATTGATATACGAAGTCATAAATAAGTTACAACGATAAAGAGGAAAGAAATGATGGCAAATGGCGTACGTCAACAAACAAAAAGCAGAAAGCTATTAACAACTTCAAATATTTCAGAGGACGTTTACTACATTTTCTTTTAAAACTAGATGACTGCTAATTCCATTTCAATGTTTCATGACTTTCTACCAACCTTTCTGAACTCGATATTAGTGAGCGCACAAATATGATCCAGATCCTCTGCGCAAAAACTCTTCATTTAATCATGGCAATGATTAAAAAACTGCTGAGCTGGACGAACAATGCGATGTTGTCGTAGGCACGATTGCCAAGGATGTGTTTGATAACGTGCCCGGTCTTACAGTATAGATGATATTTGCTCTGGGAATGAACAGCGATGATGAGAAGGGGCAACGCAGACTGCTCGAGCTGATCTCACGAAACTAGCTATTGAACGTGAGACCAACGTATTATATGTGCCCTTCACAAATATTTTTAGAAGGGTAGCCTCAAACATTCGCGGGGTGGTGTACAGTCGTCACCAAAAGAAATAATTCAAGTGATTTTTTTTTTGTCTGTCCTTCTACTAAACTAGCCCTCATGAATGAGGGCCGAGATACATTGCACACTTTTTTTGTTGTACAAATTAAGGAAACGCAATACACATTTTGAACAACCGGGATATGTGTTTTATGAGAAAAGATGAAACATTTTTCTTCACCTTATTGGTTGCATGCCTCTACGAGTTTAATGTATGTTTTACGATAACTTAGAAACAAATAATGAAATAACCCCAAACAAATCGAACAAGCCCAGACAAAACATGCACATACCATCAAATCTACTTGTCTTTACCTCGTGTTGACAAAGTATGTCCCAGCTTTTGTGTGTGAATACTCAGAGCTTTAATAAAGTTTGTCATACCAGGAGTGAATTCCAGCAGATAAGGCATTTCAATCTGTGTCTCTGTCTGAGAGAGACCGAGTGCTGACGAGAGATTAATAAAATTTATTTACACCATCAGTTGTAGGTAAATAATGTGAATGCAATTCTCATTGAATGGTGAAACAGCATCATATCAAGTGGCGTAAAGGTCGTTTACACGGGAAAATATTTCTACTCATCAAGTGACCGAACATTTTCGAATCGTGCGACTTATGAATCACGAATGATATTGATGCCAGCTTTGACAACAATTTCTTTTTTTTTCTTCTTCTTTTTTTGATCAATTTTTTTGAGATCAATTCCTCGAAGGAACGCAAATTGCAGCGGAACCCCTCTGTGACCGAAATGTTGAGGGCTTCACGTTCATAAGACATGAACGCGTACATGATAAGCTGAATGTCTCACAAAGGCGATAAAGTCGGTATGACGTTCGAAAAAAAAAGTTCATTCATTACCGAGAAACCTAATCTATCGACCGATATACCAGATTGTGGGGGTTTTTTTTATTATCTAAAAAACGAGTTTTCGATTTATAGGACATTTGGCTTCCCAAACGCCTAAGTTGTTTGGGTCTCTAACTTTCCGCCGTAGACGTACATTTTTATTCACTGATCTCTATAGGGCTCACACCTGTAAATAAAAATGGACTATCCCAGACCCCTTCACAAATTCGTACCAAAGATACCAAAATAAATGAAGAAAAAAATTGATTAAAAAACAATGATGTAGTTTGGCAAAAAACTGAATAGCTGTAGATATGGAGTATGATTTCCTCTACAAGCTGCATTTTGGTTGGAAGATGAAAGCTTTTCTGATGGATTTTGAGGGGACTATATTTCATTGGGTACGTGTACGGAAAATGGGTGATTTTTTGAGTGACAACGGAAAATGGGTGATTTTTTTGAGTGACAAGAACTCGTAGTCTGTCTTTGCGGACCCTTGGACAGAATTTGAGCAGAAGAACCCACCCTGGAAATTTGATGGATGCATGAAAGGGTATATCTCACTTATCCAGGTTAGTGAAGATGAAACACCTCATTTCTCCCAGCTATTTTACAGAATTTTTTGAAATTTGAATTTTAGCATACGTCTCTATGGGGAATTATTTACCCGTGTGAGCCCTATAGAGAATGCACGCAATGCATGCAAGTCTATGGGAAGTATTCATCCCATACAAGCTCTGCTGGTTTATGTTGATTTTGTGTTGTGTCAGATCTCTTCCTACCTCCCCCTTCTCCTCCCTACCCCCCCCCCCCCCCCACACTCTGCCTTGCTACAATTTGTTTTCTTATTATGTTCTTGTGGTACTAGATCTTAGTACATGTATAGCAGTCATCAGTATCACACAACTTTGAATGACTGTGTTATTTTAATGTATTTCTTTGTTTTGGCTACCACTAAAACAGCTCAAAATACATAAAGTTAGTCTGTTTGACAAAACAAAGTCTTTTCAAGTACTTTGTAGGCTATAAGGTGATGATGACACCCCCATAATCAAGGATAACTGCCTGCATCTATGTATTCATCTTATGAAGAACTGATCAACACTGCAAGATTTATTTATCATTTTTTTAAACCCAAAGGGCATGAGTTTAAAAAGTGTCCCTTTCAGAAGCTTTGTAACCCTTGAATGTGTAATTTTTTAATGATGTAAGGGCAAATATAATCAAAAACACATTTATGATGTCAAAAAGTCGAATAAGAAATATGACCTCCACTATAGGGCTCACACCTGTAAATAAAATGGACTGTCCCAGACCCCTTCACAAATTCGTACCAAAGATACCAAAATAAATGAAGAAAAAAATAATTAAAAATTAATGATGCAGTTTCGCAAAAAAATTGAATAGCTGCAGATATTGAGTATGAATTCCTCTACAAACTGCATTTTGGTTGGAAGATGAAAGCTCTTCTGATGGAATTTGAGGGGACTATATTTCATTGGGTACGTGTACGGAAAATAGGTGATTTTTTGAGTGACAAGAACTCGTAGTCTGTCTTTGCGGACCCTTGGACAGAATTTGAGCAGAAGAACCCACCCTGGAAATTTGATGGATGCATGAAAGGGTATATCTCACTTATCCAGGTTAGTGAAGATGAAACACCTCATTTCTCCCAGCTATTTTACAGAATTTTTTAAAATTTGAATTTTAACACACGTCTCTACGGGGAATTATTTACCCGTGTGAGCCCTATATATATAGAAGTATATTGTACTCTGTTCTTGCTGCGCATGTCTCCCGCGGTCTGGACGTAGAGTTGATTACGAGTGGGCTTGTTCACAGATTGTGCACTGTAATTTCGTGGTCACAAGACATGTAAATCCTTGAAGTTGGCTGGGACTGAACAATAAAAAATTATCGTTCAGTCTGCAATTCAACAATCAATCAGGAAGGACGTCTTATGGCTTCGGGTTTTGTTTTGTTTTTGTTTTTTACTTGAGACAAATACTAGTACCACTTTGATAACACGAACGATCATTCCAGCTTTATCACAAAGGTGCATGTAGTCTGCAAACAATTAGAAATGACATCTTATATGGCTTCTTTTGTCTGACACACTCGAGACAAACACTAATTTGAAATCACGTCATGTAAAGTAAAAAGAAAAAGAAAAAGGACACAATGGGATTACAGACAACATTAATCTTGATGACGGCTCTGACTGGCACAACCGAAAGAAAAGAAAAGAAAAAAAAAACCAAAAACAAACAGCTGTTTTCAAGTCATACGAAATCTATTCCAGCCTTATCATGAAGATTACCAATATAGCCTTGCAAACGATCCTCATTGACATATTATGGCTTCGTGTATTAACTCACAATGTCAAATGAAAAGAAATAATTTCAGAGATAGAGAGAGAGAGAGAAGAAAACATAGAAGTCCCAAAGTTTCAGAATTTTTGCAAGTCAGTAGGAGAAGGAACTTTATCCCTGGAGACAGCTCCGCCTCGCGAGGTTTGCCTCACGTAGCAATAACATAATAGGGAGCTTTCGCTACACGACGGAAAGACCGAGAGTATACGCGGAAGCAATCCGCTGTGACAGTCCCCGCACTCGGACTCCCGTCTCCAGATCTAAGGCCCCAGTCACATAATGCTCTGCGTCCGGAGTTACGTCCAAAAAAGGTCATTTTTTCCTGCGGACTCTCGCGGATCCCTTGCCGTCACAAGAATTTCTTTTTTACAAAAAATACGGAAAAAACGCAGGCGATACGGACAGATATGATCAGTTGCGGACACCTGCGTTCACTTGCGGATAATCTTACGAATTGACACCTTATTTGTTTTTTCGACTTGCGTAAACTTCCGAATACTTCTGAATACTTGCGGAGAGTTACGCATAGTTACAGATTGTATATGGATATAATATATGATACAATATGGATCCTTGTGGGACGCCACAATGTACAGGTAAAACTTCAGAGTTTACCGATAAGCCAGTTCGGAGTTCCACTCTGCGCATGAGCAGAAAAAGGTCATTCGGACCAAGAGGCAAGTTGGTTTTTAAAGTCACTGGGATAAGCGTCTGTGATGTATTATTATGTATAATGATTATTCATGTAATCCTTATAAATGCTGCTTGCCAGCACATCCACCTGACAGCAAAAATAGTATTTGGCGATATCGATAGAAAGAGGTTGTTCTTACATTCAATGTAAGATAATGAAATGGGTGCTTTCCCAAGTGTTAATTGACGGATCATTCTGGCCATCTGGTCTATGCGAGTTCATTCTTTGTTTAAGCAGGATTGATGAATACCATAAATCGTTGCGTAAAGCTTATGCATTATGTCGCTCTGAAAACGAGTGAAGAGCCCCTTAACCGACTGAGAAAAAAAGAAAGTTCATTCGGACCAATGTGCCCATGAGCTAACTCCGAACTGGCTTATTCATAGTATATTACCAGATTTTGTGATAAATCAAGGTTTGGACTGATTCCATAGGAACGAACATCCCAAAAAGACCACGTAAGAAAGGGTTCGTCTGATTGCGTAGCATGACAATCAAAATCCTGTCAACAACGAGGAAATTACATACCGGGCTTTATACAGGGCTTCATATCAAATTGCAGCCAGTGTTTTAACAGATCTTGCCCGGACAAAGTCGGGACAACGTCCGGAGAACAACTTTCTCTCTTCGGGCAATAAATCCGCAGGAGAGAGCAAGGGGTTAGGCCTACCGTTATAACAGACTAGCACCGGAAACCTTCTCCGGGTAGGTTTCCATAACAACCTACCCGTTCGTGCCCGAAGGGGATGTGGTTACAATCCATGCACGTGCTCTGCGAGCGGTATGTCATTCTGTTTGGACTATTGCGCATGCGTGTTGAGTGTATCAAAGGAATGTTACCGCTAGGGTTGTGGGGTATTCGGGGGTAATGTCATAGCTATTTCAGGGTAATGTCGGGGTAATAACCCTAACTTGCTAGGTTATTTGCCAATGGTTACTGCGACAACGTCCGAGCAACATTTTGTGGGGGCCGCTTGAACAAGCAGGGTAAAAAAAGATCGCCCGGATGTTGTCGCGGTTACGCTGGTTTGAAAGGGTCTGTTAAAACGGGCATGAGAGTGTATCTTTGACAAACAAGTACCAATTGTTGGTTACATTGAACCATTGAAAAAAGCAATCATGCATCAGAAACATACCAGTTCTTGAATCCACAAACGTATTTCACCGACCTCTCTCGCTCCAAGTCGGTTTCTAAAGCACTCCCTTATCTCTACCCACCCCCCCCCGTCTCTCTCTCTCTCTCTCTCTCTCTCTCTCTCTATGCCCGTCACTCTCTCTCTCTCCCTGCAATACTGTGACATTCAGTAGAATATTTACAGGCCTAGGCAGTCAAGTGGGCAGAATAGAAATTTCCAAATACTGCAGACGGAATTCATGACATTTGAGGCGGGTACATAAATAAAGATCACACAATTCTTCATCTGTCGTGTCTATAGTTACCTTTGTACGCTTGCACAGTGCAAGGAATTCTTGAATGACAGAACCTCGACCTATATATTCAAAGAGCGCTTGTGGATTAATTGACGCCACTTAAAAGGTGAATCTTTGCCAATTGTTCTCACGAAAATCACGCCTGTTTTGTTTTGTTTTTTTCATGAGAAGTATGTGTCGTGATCCTGGTAAATCTTTGTTTTACATGAAATTCTTGTGCTCTTTGCATCAACGATTTTGAAAGTTTTTCAGACAGTTTTCCTGCCGCAGGACTCCATAGCTTTACATTAATGCTTGTTTTAATCGTATGGACCCAGTTTTTACATATTTTTTTTTTTGGTAATTGTTAGTATTTGCAATCAACATTACATTCATCTTATCAACTTCTAGTTTTCTTGTCTTTGGAAAGTGTCATCTGTATTATGTGTCCTGAGTTATAAGTTACGCAAATGGGTCCGTGTCATTTTAAATCATTATCGATATGAATGTTAAAAGATTCGATACGGAAACTTAGGAAATCATCTTAAGGGGTTAATCTCAACCACCCCTTCTTCACTTTGTTGGATTTAAACGCCCATGCCAGAGAAATTTAATATGGTGATTGACATTTACTTTTCATTTACAGGTATTGATTATTGCAAAATAACTCTTTACAGTAGTGAACGAGGAACTACACGCACGGGACCCTATCTCACGGTTCCATGAGATGTGCTCCCACGACCTTATTCCTCCCATAAAAATATCGGGGTCATCCCACAAGACCGACACCCATGAGTCCTACAGTCCACGAGTCCTACAGCCCACGAGTTCGACACTAGGCAAATAAAGCCCATGAGACAGACACTAGGTAAAAACAGCCCACGAGTTCGACAGATACAACACGGGGTTTAATTTGTCGGTCTCGTGGACCTTGTTTGCTTAGTGTCGAACTCATGGGCCGTATGACTCGTGGGCTGTATAACTCGTAGGCTGTATGATTCGTGGGTGTCGGTCTCGTGACGGCACCCAAAATATCTGCATGCCAAATGCCAAACATAAATTCTACCCACAAACATAACCCTATGCCTAATCCTAATCCTCATAACAAACTAAACATAAAACCATATCACAGCAGCCCTATTCCTAAGTCCTTGGAAAAAAACCCAGGACCCATTGTCACAGGAGCAAAAAATGTCGTGTTACCTACCACCACACTGTGCCATAAGTAATTACGGAAACAATAACGGTGCCAACAACGGTACAACGGTGCTTTGCTTTTACTTTACGTCGATTGTAGCAAGGTTGTCGTTACCTCCATTTATAACGACTTTAGCATAGAGCCAATCACTGTCGAAGGTGCTAGCCCCAATGGAATTTCAACCCCATGGATGGAAGTTTGCAAGAGCATTGACTACCAGATTTAGGGAAAGGATTTGGGAACTCATTGCACATCCCTGAAAAAGAATTTTGCATACACATTTTTAAGCTATATTCTAGGCCTACCAATATATACGGGTGCGAAATTCGTCACAAAAAGTGTTATAAGTTTGATTACACTTATACTAGTTTGTGATTTTTTTCTTCTTCAAACAAAAATAACTGGTCATCATCGGGGTTTCCTTCGTGGGATCATTGTCTCCCAACACCATTCTCCTCTCGAGAAGTCCTCGAGAAGTGGTCTACCACCTTTTCGTATTTTTTCCCCTGTATTTATGGATTTTATTGCTCAGAACAAAACATTGCCTTTTTCAAAAGTCACATGGCATCTTTCGACATCACAAAAACAAACATTCTTAACAGTAGTAAATGGCAGTAGAAATATAAGACGTCTGATCCTCCTTTTTTTTATACTAAACTATCTGACATAATGTGTACATTGACATCTACACACTTTAGAATCATGTGCAACAGAAAACGAGGGAAAGAAAAAAGAAAATTAGGCTTTAGTGGCGAAAACTTTAAATCATTAAAAAAGACAAAACAAACAAAGCACAAAAAACCCGCATGATAATGAGAAAAAAAAATAAACAAGGTATTATTCAACTATCTCATCGATACATTACCCCCCAGCTCTGGGCTGAAGGTGCCAAGTACATGTTTTCTGTCTCTCCATCGGTACGAGGAGGGGTGGAGGGGGGGGGGGGTGCCATGAGGGAAGAGAGAGAATTAAAAAACAAAAAACTTTTCGTACTGCCAGGAGTTGTGTTTCTCAAAAGTCTGTAACGAAACCATGAATGATTTTCAGCACGAGATTCACATCCATTAGGGCGAAGTCTGTTACATTGACACTGCCAAAATTACACTGGACGAAATCTAGATACAAAAGCCAAATCTAGGGCAAGCAAATTCTCTTTTTAGTCTAAAAAAAACCCCACCTATCTACTTTAAAAACATTCTTTTAAATATGTTCAAGTTTAGGACAAGAAACCGAAGAGTGGCGTGGTGTCAACATCAACGTAATCGAAATATTCGAGTATGTAGATGTTTGAATATTGAAGTATGAGATACCTTGATTTTTGAAATGTTGTGAACAATAGTTTAAATCGCGTGCTTTCTGTGTTGCCGTCGAGCAGCGAACGTAAGTTCAGGAGGCAGTGACGCAGGAATTCTATTTTGGGGCCGCGCGTGCAACGCGTACCTGGTATCCTTTTGTGTCGATGGTGGGCGAACAATCGCTGGGAACATCTCAAGGCGCGAGAATGGGCGCGAGCTCGCATGGCCTGGCGATGAGTAGTTCGCTGTCTTGCTCTTTTCTTCAACGCACACCTCTTCTTTCTGCAAGGCCTGATGGTCTCCAATAGCCTGAGGTCATTTCATTAATCATGTTAATTCCATCTAAATAGTCCATTTTTAAAGTATGCCGATGTTTCTGTCAGTTGAAACATATAGATGCTAACTAGACAGCACAACGATCAGCAAACCAAGAACTATGTACAGTTGCATATAGGTCAAAGATTGTCTTCAAATTCCATCTGCATAATATACTCCATGGGACTCTAACATCGTCATAAATGTGAAAGCCAAAGATGAATTTCCATTTTGTAACTTGATATTTCATCACTAATAATTCAACAATGAAGAAAGTTAGGTCACAACCATGATCACTTGACGTTTGTTCTCTTTAGACACTGTTGCAGGAAAGCTCAAGAGTAATTATTTCTCTCCCCAATGATAACATTGTGTTGTAAATTTGCTTCTGGTTACAAATTGAGGAAAACTCTTACAATGTCTGCGAAAACTACTTAGAGCAACACAAAAATACCTGCTCACTGGGTGCATCATGCATTGCCTTTTAACAACCAATAACGTGACGCGAATTTTGAAAGCCCCAAATCCCTTTTCATCCATTGTGATATTCACACGACGGTCATCACGTGGTCGAATGACATTGGTACTGATGGCGTGTTGGCTACCTATGTTTGCACCCGATTCATGTTTACAAAGAACCCCACCCCCCTCAAAAAAGAAAGAAAAAATAAAGAGAGGAGTCAAATCATGACGGTAATCTCCGAATAACATTTGAATTTCATCATTCGAATTTGATGAGCTCTCCAGTGTAAGACATACCTCATGTCAGCTCTGATATATACATCGGGGAGATATCATGGATTTCTGTATGAATCTATTGCTCTCTACAAGGTCGACCTTTTCGTTGTACTCTGTTTTTTTTTTATTCTTCTTTTTTTTTCTACACAGAATACACAGTCAATAACGTTTGCTGCAATTCCACTCTCGCTCCTTCTCTTATTGACAAAGATGGAATTCCGTGAAAGGTTTGAATTTACCCAGGTCGCAAAATTGATTGTCTGTGTATAAGCCTATAAATAAATACCGCTCAGTGTTGTTTACCTCTTTCTCTCTCTCTCTCTCTCTCTCTCTCTCTCTCTCTATCGCTTATGTATATGTAGGCTTATTCATATATGTATGATAATATGATACATGAATACAATTATGATGGACACTTATACACAATCTAACACACATAGCACGTATACACACACACACACAAACACACACACACACAAACACGCATATTTATGTATATATACACACGTCAGTGAATATATAATTATACGTATAGGCCTATATTGTACACAACACACACACGCACATTACCTGATCTGATACGCATATAACGTGAATTTACTGCCATATTTTCTTACATACGAATAATCTATCGGTACAAAATAGGTGCAAGTGTGCTAATTAATAATACACACTTGTTGAATCCCCCCCCCCAAAAAAAAAAAAAAAAAAAAATCTGCTTACATCTCTAATATCGGAACCCCCCCCCCCTCCAAAAAAAAAAAAATCAGATAAAGCCTGAATAAATCCAGTCAAAAGAAGGCTGTTGCAGGGTTTTTAGGATGGTAAAGTACACTGTTTTCTCTCTGAATGTGCAGCACGGCGTCTGAGATCATATACGACTGCCATGTGCCCTAGCTATAGATCTTCTGACTTGTGTTGAAGAGAAACTCACACTGCTAAGTTTTTAAATTAAAAAAACTTTGTTTTTGTTTTCTGCTCATTAGCCATTTCTTTAAAAACTGTAAGCATATGTTTGTTCGCTGAAATCCAATGGACTTCCTTAAGCCCTGTTTTAACGGGTCTAGGGCAATTACCCCCTGAGCAATTACCCCGGACCCTTCCCCTGGCCCTAATCCTAATCCTAATCCTGAACCTAATCCTAACCCTAACCCAAACTCCTAACCCTAAACCTAACCCTAACCCTAATCTTTACTCTAAACTTACCACTAACCAGTATTTAGCCGGGGGGGGGGGGGGGGGTAATTGCCCTCTGGGGGTAATTGCCCGGATACGATTTTAACAGATCTTAACCTGACAACACCGGGACAAGTTGCGGAGCACAAAAGTCCGCGCTTCGGGCAATAAAACCGCAGGGAAGATCGAGGAGTATATACCGAAAATCTTTTCCGGGTATAGGTTTCCATAACAATCTACCCGTTCATGCGCGAAGGGGGTGTGGTTACAATCTATGCACGTGACTGGAGAGCGCCGTGTCATTCTGTTTGGACTATTCTGCAAGCAGGTTGAGTTTATGTTACCGCGAGAACCGCGTTTTAACAGAAGGGAAATGTCAGGGTAATATCGGGGTAATTACCCTTGCTGGCTAGGGTAGGCTGGGGTAACATTCTGCGGGAACCGCTTTAACAGGCAAGGTAAAAAAAGAAAGAAAGAGAGATTGACCGGACGCTGTCGCGGTAACTCTGGTTTTTAAAGGCTATGTTAAAACGGGGCTTGAGGATTTTTTGTTTTGTTTGAAATTTGTTAAGGCTTTTCAGTATTTGCATTTCACATCATACACCTCAGAAGCTCATGCCTCATCTCTGCATCGGATACGACTGCCCACGTGATCTCTAAAATTTGAAAAATTTACGTTCCTTCCCTCAAAGACCACTAGCCATGGGGTTGCGATCTCGCTATATTCATGTTTTTTGGTCGTTGTTTTTTTTTTCGTAGCAGACATCATTGGCAAATGCGAATTAATCAACTAATCTGCGCTACTTTACTCTTTCATTACCTAAAAACAGTCAATGTGCAATACTCTTGAAATTACCTGTGTTCAACCACGGAGTGAAGATGAAGACTACACATTCTGCTTGTCCAATGCTGACAGCGCATGGCGGAGAAATGCTCTCATGCTGCCCCTACCAAAGTGAATTCAAACATGGTCACTGCAGGCCGAACACCTTGCGCTAAAGTACAGCCGCAGTCTCGTTGGGAAAACGATACGTATTACGCAGAACTGTAGCAAACAGGCCTCCGAAAGGCCAACACATACAGCTCAGTAATGTCATGGAATTGTAGATTCATGCCAGAATGGCTAACTTAAATTCAAGAAAAAGCGAGAGAAAGAAAGAGGGGAAAAAAGGGTGGGGGGGGGGCGGGGGAGAGAGAAAGCTAGTTTTCCTTCATTTGGATGTTACCTTATTAGTCTCATCAAGATAACGAGAAAGCGAGGGATAGAGAAAGGGGAGAGGGAGGGTGATGGGGCTTGGAGGGAGAGGGAGAGGGAGAAAAGAATAAGAAGCACCAGGGAATATTGTCATCGGGTGACTCGCTTTGAATAAGTATGTCTCCAAACACGATGAAACCATGAATCGCGGGCTTTCTTTGAACAGGTCTTTGACGTCACCGCGCACCGAAGTGACACGCGCATAAAAATATCGTCAATGATCCACTGGGTTAGATATTCATCTCGATATTAAGTATATGTATTTTAAAATAAAGTAAACACAGTTTTGCACACGTACATTTTTAAAGAAGGAAAATAAATACGCAGGAGAAAGGAAAATAAAAGATGCTGGATTAGAGAAACCCTAGTTGATGATGTCACTTTCTAAATAATTGTGCTAAACTTCAAACTTAAAGTTATTCAAAACATGACATCTTGAGGTTCATGTAAGCCACGAGAAAATGATGTAATAAGTCGCATTGTTGTTTCGATCTTTTGCTGTTAGAATTTTCTACGAGGTAAGCTTTTTTGACGTAATACTGCTCAATGAGATACGTGAATACAGAAAGTGCTCAAAATACCATCGGCTGTGTAGATTATCTAGACTGAATCATAGATTTGATATTTGAATCTCTCTCGCAAAATGAATAATTTTTGTAAGATTTCAGAAGTCTATCTCATCTTTCAAACTAACAGCTTTAAATTTAAAAGGACAGCTAAACTCCGACCATGCCGACACACCCAGTCCCTGTAAACACACCGCAATACATGGACAAAATCATCCAGAACAAGACAGAACTCAATGACGCCACATCTACAAGTTTTAAAAAGTAACAAAGCTTCTCACTCCTCTAATGTATTGTAATTATTCCTCTCGAGTTCCACATGAACACGATTGCGATGCTTACTTCGATATTGCTGTTTTCCTAGCGAAGTATACTAGGTTGCAAGCCGTGGCAAATTCGTATCACTTCCACTGAAGTGAGACACTGTCCTGTTGAGAACCCTCGTTGACTGGTGCAATTAAGAATACATTGTAGGAAATGCAGCTGAGTTTAGTTGAGCGATGTTTCATGCTCTGCATTTTACGGTCAGTCAAAATACTTGGGCGTGAAACTCCCTTATGTTCGACTTTAGTGTGGCTTATTCTCATATCGTCCATACCTCATTAAGCAAGCCAGATACAAGGATTGTTTCATCAATGTCAAGGAGAGAGAAAGGGAGAGAGAGAGAGGGAGAGAGAATGTAAAACGAGTGAATGGGGTAGTTCTCAGGCATAATGTGCTACCACTGACCTCCACGTGTGTTACCCATCGGGGTCCAAGCACCTCAGAAATGGGCCCTTAATGGCGTGTATACGGCACATGAAATTCGCACCTCTAAATGGCGTCACACCTGTTAGACATGACCTAAATAGCGTCATCGGGGATATCTAATACTATAAATGGCGCATTCCGTTTTGCTACCAAGTACAGCACTGTCCATGGCACATTTTGCTTCTCAACCAACTGCAATACCTTAAATAGCATTTTGAATTAATGCTTCTAACACTACTTTGAAAATAACAATAAGATAACACTTTCCTGTAATATAATAAGGTATTCAGATGAACATTGTCAGATGCGATTTATTGTATGTGATTTAAAGCATTACGTGTGAAGTGTGGAGACTGTCGAAGATCTTTTTTGTGTGAAATATGACCCCTTAATGGCGATAGAAAGAAAGCAAAAGAATCTCATATATGAGGGAAAATTTCGACGACGACGTATATATAAACACACACACATACACACACACATAGGTATGTTATATATATATATATACGTTTATATATATGCATATATATGTATATATGTATATTATATATATATATACATTTATATATATGCATACATATATGTATATATATATATATATATATATAGAGAGAGAGAGAGAGAGAGAGAGAGAGAGAGAGTTACATTGCACTCTGTTGGAGGATGCGAATGTGAGAGAGGGACTCCCTGAAAAAAAAAAAACACACACACACACACACACAAAACAACCTCTTCTTTCATCGTCTTTATAATTCAAGGGCAATAATTGCGAAGAGTATAGCCCTATATCATACTCACCCTCAGATCCTCGTCTGTTTTGAATTAACGCGCCCGAATTTTTCGTCGAAGTCATGGAAATATCCCCATTCTCCCATGCACGGACGCACATACACACATAACCATGCATACCTACTTGGTCGTACTGTCATGGTGTACCACACGTTTGTTTTTGAGGTTTTATCTCGTTATTTCTTTGATCAACACATAATCAAGTGTCCCGCTGTTAGCTATGAGTAGCACATACTTCTTGGGAGGAAAGCATTGTCTTCGCACGAATGTATTGTCGCATCTGCGAAGTGGGAGCCAAAACATATCCGTGTTTACGTGTTTTGGTTTTGGTTTTTCCAACTAGCAAGCAAGAAAGATCACCTGTTGTCTTTAGGCAAACACCGCGTTCTGGGTAATACGATATCGCCACTTCTCCAGAGGCGAAAAATTGAAATGTAAGTTTGTTTCATGTCTAAAGGAGAGAGAGGTTGGAGAAAGAAGGGTGGGAGGGGTAGGAAGTGTAGGGAGAAACACTGGGCTTCGAGGACATGAAATAGGAGAAATTCGGCCGCAAAAAAAAAAAAGGAGGAAGCGTGTGGTAAGGGCAAATGCGCCTCTCAGCAAACATTGCAAGTGACAGTGAATATTGCCGAGATGCAGAATATCATCCGCTCTATAGCTGACGCGTCGCAACATTGCCACCAACAACTTGCAGCGGCAAGAGCATGCAAAGAAGAGGGGGGAAACGACGCCATGAGATTAGCATCATCGTGTCTCTCATCTTCCCAACCCCACTGGGTTTGTGGTATACATGCAGTGCGTCCAAAGAGGATGAAGTACACTAGTCCGATGTTTAGCGACAAGAAACAAAAGGGGTTGATCAGGTGGAAACTTCGTTGAAAGGTGAAGCCAAAGCGACAGTGTATCTTGCACGACCTTTGACATTGAAATGCTACCGGTTGGGAAGCAGGTGCGCTCATCTCAGTCTCTAGGATATTTTGATGTGCGAACGCTAGCAGGTATTAAAGTTGCAGATAGTTGTGGATATAGTAACAACTTGTGGTACCGTACTGAGTGGAGCAAAAGTCCGCAGATCGAAAGGCGAAAGAAAATCGTCGAAGATTCCGAAAGAATTTGCGTATCTGATGTTATCTATGACAACGATTTGGTAGTTCGCTTTAACCTTGTCACTTAATTAGACATCATCTTATCATTTGGCATCGTGCTGCTTCACCTGCTTGTTTGCATATACCAGTGCGTCACGTCAGCACCCTATTGCTGTTGTATCCGCAGAGCAATTACGAAAACCGCTAGGTCGTGTTGGATAATTGATATCCCGAAACATAATTACCTGCGTCGGCATAAAACATTTCGCGTAATGGATGATTCATGTTGATTGCTCGTAGGAATACATTGCATGACGCAAACGCATGTGATCATTAATCGTGAATGTCAATACAAAGGCTAGCCAAAAGAATTGACCATCGACAGGTCAGAGACAACTGTAGACGAAGATCAAAGTAAGAAACCCGCGAGCACGATTTTTGTACTCAATTCCCCCTGATAAGTCATCGTCACAATGAACTGGCAACGTAAGTATAGATATCACTCCTTGTAAGGCGAAGTGCTGGTAGTTTATGATTGTTTGTTTGTTTTTCAGTTTTTAGGAGGATTGCATTCATTATGGCTTAGTTTGAGAAGTTGAATGTATCATCATCACTGCAAAAAATGTAATAGATTTTATGATGTAATTGTGACTTTCGCCTGATGAAATGGTTATAATAAATGATTTGCCTTAAGAGCATTGATGAGCCTTAATGAATGAGGCATAACGCTATTCCATCAGATAAGACATGGACTACAGTAGTACAGGATCAGTCTTTTCAGAGGGTTACAATCCATCATCACAAACGTGCGTGTAAGATCCCACTTCACTGCTAAAAAAGAGCAACAGGTCCGGCGATATTGTCCGCCCCACATACACTCGAGAAAACGGAAGAAATGATGCCGTTCCCTAGTTTAACATCTTCACCTGAAATGGTGTTGACTTTAACTACTGTAAGGCTTCATCCACATAGCCTGACGCTTACTTCTCTGGAATCGTCTCAGAGAATTGTGATTTGAACCCTTATGTTATTGAAAACTAATTATCTATGTGTAATAAAGTTCTCGCTCTAATGCATGAGAGCGGCATACGTCTAATGACTGAGAGAAGACGTTTTTTACGGGAACATGTGTCGTACCAGCGAAGTATCCTCAATTGACGTACACCATGTACCAGTTAAAGTGTTTATAAAGGATATGAGCCACAAAAAAAGTCCACAAATTCACTGGCGAATCATAAAGGCCATCATCACCAACATGTAGACTTCGCATCCAGTGACATCAAAATACAGTGTTTGCAATCATACACAATTCATATCCCTGTAGTTCATCAAAGACGACATCGTCTAGTGTGAAAACAATCTATTTGAGTAAAAATGAAATTATATAGGGAATGTAGTATTCATGTAATGCAGGAACCTGACACATCAAGAGCGGCATCTGCCACATTTGGACCTATATACCAAGCCTCACGCCTAATAACTGCGACTCACGCTTCATGGGTCTTTCCTTACGCTCACACCCCTAACAAACAAACAAACAAACAAACAAACAAACAAACAAACAAACAAACGAAAAACGCGACCTCCTCAAAAAGGGATGTTCAACCTTCGAAAAATCACATTTCTACTCCTAAAAAAAATAAATTCAGTCAAAACATTGTATTTATAAGGTTCTATACGCACCGGATCTATAACTACTATCAATAGCTTGAAATAATTATTAAAGCTTTTCGTGACACTGGAGGGGGATCCGTCCCTTCCACACCTTTCCCCTTCTCTGTCGCTTCTCTAACTCAAGAGGAGCTAACAAAATCTCCTCACAATTTAACCACTGGCTGATCTCAGACACTGGTCTTCTTTGCACATTGATGGTAAAGACAAAACCAGGTCGCGAGAAACGACACCCATCATTCTTCGAAGTCTCTCCCTGCAGACGTTGATGAAACAACTCAAGTTCAAGTTCAAGTTTGTATAACGTTTATTTTCCATCTTTTTTTTTCATGTAGGAAATCACATGCATGAAATTATTGTACAGGAAGGCAGAACCTCAAAAAAGCAAAGCTTGTGGTGAGCTGCCTTACAAAATACATTACATCATAAACACAAACACAAAAAGCAAACAAACAACGAAAACATGATAATAGTTCCCATGACAACATTGAAATGAAATATTCCTCAAAGGGAGTAGTACAGAGAGGCAACAATGAGTATGAAAATACATTGTATGTGACAAGCTACAGGTTATGGCAAATGTTGCATATACCTGGGTACAGCAAACCTCGCACGAGCCGAAGCTCTCGGGACTGAAAAAGGAAAAAAATGCGACTTTCGCGAATATTATGGTTATCGATATAAATACCCTTTTCTACACCATAATTACCCAACCTTAGGAAACGTAAAGTTCTTACCTATAAGGGCTACAGTCACGTAATTGCGGATGCGCTCTTCAGGATATTGCCTTGGAAGCTCTCTTTGTCTGTTCCGAAAAAAAACACCAACAACCCAGTTTTGGCTTTCTTCACACATAATTTGTTATTTTCTACGTGACCTTGTTCAAAATGTGCTAACGATGGTGATAATGATAATGATAATGATAATAATCTTAATGATAACAATGATGATGATGATATTGATAATGTTAATGATATTGATAATGTTATGGTCTTATTTACAAAAGGGAAAACTGTATAAGAACTCCTCTTCCACAGAACCCCCGGACAGGGTTGTACCATGATCGTTACCCAGCACTGTTGCATCGAGAGGGGCATCATGGGTAAAACCTGTCGTCCAAGGACGTAAGAACTAGACCAAACTCGAGCATGGAATCTCCGTTTTAAACGTCAAGAGTTTCATCTACTGTACCATATTCAAAGCCCCCTCCCCTCCCCCAGCAAGATATCCAGACGTTGCACACCGTGTCTCCGTATGTTCTTTCGCGTGCAAACAAGGCACTTCATTAGGCGCAACGCAAGGACAATATCACACCACTACAACTTGAAGTATTTACTAGTAGTCTGAAATCTTGCAAATACATTGAGTCGTTTCTCCGAGGTAGACGAAAAGCACAAAACAACACTCATCCTGTCCTTCATAGTCTGATCAAAGAGATGAAATTTAGCAAAATGGCTAAAATCAAAATAAAAGGGAAATTGATATTAATATCGATATTCGTGGTTAATTCTAGCAAACATTTTTAGTACATGAGTGTGTCAAGCGCGCACACACACCCTTCAATCTCTGTGTCAACATATATATATATATATATATGTATATATATGTATATATATGTATATATATATATATATATATATGTATATATATACGTACGTATACATATACATATAAAAGAGAGAGCTGTTAGAGGAGAAATAAGGAAATCACATAATGAAATGCATACCAGAGAGATATCAGTCAGAGTACGAGATTGCAGCTTTCCGTGACGCTTCACAAAGAAGTGACGTAAGAACGTGAGCAGTAATTTCTTTCGATCTAGAGTGAGAGCAAGAGAGGAAAGAGAGACAGAGGCTCACATGGTATAGAACGCTGGTCTGGATTAGAGGCCCAACCCATGATATGCTGATGACCTAATTCACGATGATGGATAGAGTTTGATCGTTTACATTCTCTTGCGTTGTGGATAAACGAAACCCATGATGAATCTGTCCTACATAAACCGTGCCTCAGGGACCCGCCACCTGAGCCCAAATGTTAGGAGGACTATTGACGTGTCGTGTATTACTGGACTGACGGCACGATGAGAGGTGGAACGCTTTACGGGCACTTAACGAGAATTTGCTTCTCATCATTACCCCCCCCCCCCCCCCCCCCCAATTGGCAGGCAGCCTTATACCTTTCTGCCATCGTTCCACATAAAATGTAAATTTTGAAAGAATTAGCAACGGGACCATTCGGTAATGTGCCCCGACTTATTGATAAGATGCAACGAATTCCTGCTCACGTCTCTTCCCCACTTTATATCTTTAAACACATTCTCACATGTAATTCTTGTACAATGTAGTTGTAAGTTCGTATGAAGAGATCTTCTCAAAAGTTAACGGTTAACGGTTACAGTTCGTTATTCCGATCGAAGGCTCATTATTCCGATGGTTCGTTACTCCGAAGGTTTGTCAGAACGATGATTCATTAATCTGAAAATGACACACGATTTGTTATCCCGAAGGCTCGATATTCCCAAAAATGAAATCCCAAAATGAAAAAAAAAAAAAAATAGTGCGTCAAGTACTAACGCACCTACTAACGCACCTTCAGAATTACTCTCTTTTTTTTTCTTCATTTTGAAATTAACGAACCTTTGGAATAACATGAACGTTATTTCATTTTCGGATTAACTAGCCTTCGGAATAGCGAACCTTATTAATTTTCGGACTAACGAACCTTCGGAATAACGTCACAGATGTTCGGATTTCGAACCCTACCAACTCATCTGCGGACTAAGGACTTTTGTGTTTCTGAACAACGAACCTTCGGAATAATTATTTTAGCTATTTCATTTTATTCATTCTTATTTCATTTTCGGATTATCAAACCTTCAAAATAACAAACATCACCTTTGCCAATAGCAAAGAGAATAAATACATGCATATCTATTTCATTGATACCCGACGTAAAGATTCTGGCTTTCTCAGTATCTATAATTGAAATAACTTCCAAAGTGTGCGAGATGCCTCTTTTCTACCGTCAGTCAAAGCACATTTGAATAGTGTCGTTGTGAATGTTGTCGCATCGTATAGGGATAGTGAATGTGCCCAAATGATAGAGACAAGCTATACCTTTAAACACGACAGGTTCCTACAACATAATGTCTTGAAGGTAAGTTCTCACGAGCTGTACTCCAACTGGCTTACCTAAAACAAAATGAAAACACGCATGTCTTCTTTCTTGAACGAATTGCCTTAGAAGGATGTATACAAACACATACATTTTCATGTGTCTCTAAATGAGTCAAGGAGAACACTTTTCTTCTTTGAGAGAGAGTGACATAAGAAACATCAGATATAGAGCACAAAAAAGAAATGCAAAGCAATCTCCGCCACCACCACTTGACTACATGACAACCTCTCAAATGGTCAAAATGTTCTCCAGATTCTAGATCTCTCCCTTTTGTTTCACTGCCTTCATTCATATTACTCTCCCTTTCATGGTAAATTCTCCCCTCGAAGAGATCAAATCAAAACCTGTCAATTTCGGGTATTATCTATTCTTTCTATCCTTTTCCTTCTGTACTCCGGAAATCTATGTTGGGGGGAAAACGACAACCTGGAAGCGAGTATCGTGCTACTATACCTTAGCTCGCAAAGGCAAATAACGATCTCTAACTCAATTGTCGCTTCGCCAGCTTTCCCGCTAGCTTTTGTCGCAACTGCACTGAGCCAAAAGGGCATATTGATCTTCCCAGAGCTCAACAATATGAAGCAGTTGTAAATGTCAAATAGTCGAAGTGAAAAAAAAAAGACGGCCAAAGACGAACAAGGGAGTGGTCAAACGAATAAAAACAAAACCAAACAAAACTATTCACAGGAGGCAATGAACAAATCTGGACTAATTGCGTTCGTGGTTTCGTTCCTCTGGTAATCAAATGGTTAAGGTTGTCATCAACTTTGACTTTGTGAAAACATTACGAGGTTATTGCTTTTTGTTAGTTATGTCATCGCTAAATGAAAAAGGCCATAACACATGACTATATCTACTGGGTTGTAAAAGGACAAAGTTGTTTTCATCTTCTTTTTTTAATTCTTTGCGCTGCAGACAGATTTGACACAAACACAGCACTGCAAGGTATAAAGAATAATGTCTTATAAAAAAAAAACCAACAGTAAACCGAACCTATTGTCCATTCATCAGTTCTTTAGATGTGGTTTATGATTGGTAGTTTTGTATCATCGTACAGTTCCAAACACCATCGTACATACATGCAATGATTCATTATCTCGCTTGTAAAAGTATGAAGTCTTAAGAGACACAGTTTTGCTAGAAAACATCAACTGATAAATAAATGTCAACCTGTGGCTTAGCTTGAAGGAAGAATTATTTTGCCTAACTGAATATCACATAAATTGCGCACGAATGAATTATGGAAAACTTGATCAAAGTCTGTTTAGGGTATAGACATCCTATATAATTAACATGTTTAATGTGACATCTGACGGTTCGGAGATTACCGACGAACAATGTTCTGAGGAGACTGCTAGTATAGATTCTACCCTTTTAAAGACATTGAAGTAGCATGTCTCATAAAAATATAGAATGTATAAACGTGAGAGATTACACGTAAACAATTAAGTTCGGACAAGTGGTATGTTCACTATCACACTTTCCATATTAAGAGGAAATTTCAGATTACTTACTTTTCATCTAAATCAGTAATATCTAATATCTTCATCGTCTTTTGGTTAAATAGTATGACAGTTCACAAACACACACACACAAACACACAAGCAGACATATATATATATATATATATATATATATATATATATATATATAACATAATAATATATGATATAATATGGACGTATATAAACATACTGCGATCTCTATCTGATATGAACGTATCGTACCTTTTGAAACAATCATCTGTCTTGTTGCTTTATTTTGATCTTCAGCGAGATACACATTTAGAGTATATTGTTATATTCATAAATTTCAGCCAAATGTCAACTCAAGGGTACACTCATTTCACTCACATCTTACATCGTATAATATTCTGTATTTTCTTGTTTGAGACATGTTGTAGTCACAGGATGTCTGCCATTACCCTGGCCGCAGCAAGACATTAACCCGTTTTGAGTATTCAAGTCATTATCTCATGTACTTCTTGCAATCGGTGGCACTTTCTGCACTCATGAAGTTGATGTGCGAGGTGAAGAAAAAGCGGTTCGACCCACAATGCATTTCAATCCCTTTAACCTTACTTATACAATGTTAGCTATCCTCATTTGCAATGTCAAAGTAGGTTTTCTGGTTATTGCCTTTTTAAATTTGAATATGGCAATGTTGATTATAATGACATGTGTCTGAATTCTTCTTTTATGTTTCTTTTACTTAAGTGGGCATTTGAATACGTGTTTGGAAGCCTTGCAAGCTTTTTATGTCTATTGACGGACTTTCACGGTCTTTTACTTGTAGATTTTATGAAAATATAGTTTTCACAAGCCACAGCTGTGAATCACTGTGGATCATCTTCATAATTCTTATGTTGAAGTGAATCACAGAGGCCTTTGCTTGCGTGTCTCCCATGCACTGTTTGTATGTTGTTATTGGTGAGGAACGCACGTCATCAGTGCGATGGCTTTTTGCGCGTGGTGACGGCGTGAGTAGCGCGGGAGCTGATGCCTGTTTTCCTTTAAATAGAGACAACTCTCCCCATTGGTTTCAATCTCACCGACGCTCGCAAGCAAACCGCACCTGCACACACCGATGCCCATCGTCTAGCAGTTTCTATACCGAAGTCAGCCAAAGATTCATCAGACTCGCTTCCCCCTGTTTCAGCAGTTAGAAACAAACTCGAACGAAGCCATGGATCTATCACAATGTGAGCTCCTGAGTAATTTTGAAGGATTCTTCTCATCATGAGCACTTACCAGCTTTGCTTTGCAAAGCTTAATTGTTTTGTCTTTTTTTCTCTCTTACCTTTATGATTTCACCCCGTTTTCGTCTTTATTGCGTGTATTTTCTTTACAGAGTTTTCAGCAAAGATCGGAAACTTCTTTGGTGCCGGGATATCACATAACTTAATCCAGACGTGTACAATATTCAGACATGATACCATCTTCGTGTTTTTAATGAAATTTCGTTAAAATGTGCTATTCAATTTTGAAAATTGTCATGGTCACTTCAATGTGTCTCATGTGTCTTATCTTTCATTCATTTTTTTTCTCTCTCTTCTCCTTACAGCGCTGTTTTCTGTTCTCCTTGCGCTCTCGGCAACACTACATCTTGCACTCTGCTCAAAGAGCTCATTCTGTCAAGGCCGGCATCCGAAGCTGTGCCACGTGCACATTGGGAAAAGAACGTTCTTTGCAGACGACCAAGACCTCAGCGTTCCCGCCAGCATCAACCCGCAATCACCCGCCGCCCGCCTCCTTGCCGTTGACCCCGCCACGATAGATCTGAAAAGTTTCTTGCCCGAGAAAGACGAGGCTATTCTCCAGCCAGCATCGGCATTTCTTTCTAATGAAGGTTAGTGTTGAAAGAAATAAAAACGGCCTTCAACGTTTGTAAATGCTCATTATGACATTTCATATCATGGATGAATGTATATTTAATGTATTAAGACTTAAAACACATATTTTCGTCTGTTTAATATTGTTTTAGATTTCAAGGAGCTCATGCATGAATATAACTTCTGCAGAATATTGATTTTGTACATAGGTTCTACGCTGAAGAAAATGAAATGAAATTATCATGAAACGGTTAGTAAAACAATGTGTGTACAAATGTTTGCGTGTCCATGTGTAAGGGCGAGGTGTTTCTTGAGTAAGTGAATGAGGAAAAATCACTAACTTGGACGCTCAAGATTGACGTCGGTTATCACTTCCCATTGTCGAGTGTACGAGCTGAATGTGATAATGATTCATGTGATGGTGATGATATCAGTAACGAAAAAGAACATTCTGATGACAGTAATGGGCATGGAGTCTACTGACGTGGTAGAAATAGTTGCTAGGCTCAGCTGACAAATTCGAAGATTGCTCAGTAGTCTTTTTTTTCTTCTTCAAAGAGAACATAATAAGATGCACGCTTTAGATTTTCGTCCGTGCTGCAAGAATGAAGTCCGAACTTTAATGTTCGATCGAGCTAAAGAAAAGAAAAAAACACACACACACACACAATGCAGTTCGAAAACGAAGCTCTCGAGTCGTGGTTGCATCCGCCGATAAGAAAGCGGAGATGCATTCCTTTGAGCCTGCTCCCCTGTTCACCTCAATTTTCCGCCGGTTTATTGCTTTGACCGCCAACGTCTACCATGCGTGGTTTCCTACCCCCCCCCCCCCCCCCCCCCGCTCTAGTAAGGTTATTCTCCTCAGCGTTTGGGAGTGGAACAACGTGGTGGTTTTGTCATCGCCAGAACTGATGCATACTTGGGTCGACTATTCACAGAAAAACCGCGCCAATTTGCGGAATTAGGGCACATATTATCGAGTACAATTGCAGACGAGATGATTAAGTTAGGATATGCGCTGTGTTTAAGCAAATAAAAATTGCTACCGTACAAAACTGCGTAAATATCATGCAAAATAAACTTGAACAATCAGGATGTCAAGCAGGTTGATTAATATTAAAGAGAGAGAGAGAGAGAGAGAGAGAGAGAGAGAGAGAGAGAGACCAACAACAAACCGAAATCGAGTTGTGCGTTTCTTCTCGGAGCAAGGCAATTTTGATCAATATCTGTATCACCGATAATCGTTTCGGAATCTGATAACATTTATTCCTTAAACACCTATTGATGTTGTATGTTATCTTCATCACCCCGAAGACTTTCAATGACAACTTTAGTAATCTGATCATTCCGTCAGCAAAATACAAATATCTCACGCGATATATTACTCATCTCAGTCAAATGAATGGAAAGATGATTTTCCTGAAGTAAATCCTATCCATAGGTAACAACGTCATCAGTAATGGTGAAGCGCGATATCGAGTTAAAACGTTTTATACATTTATACAAGTTTATGCCCTTGTGTATCTATTCATTTAGTCTTTCAGGTGGAAATTGATTCTAATGTCTTTGACGAGGCTTCTGAAGAATTTGTCCGTAGAATGAAATCCACTTTCCATCAAGATCAGCTATGATTTCTACTATGAGACACTTGTCAATTGGGATCAGATACATTAAGTATGTGATTTTGCTCACCTTCCATTGCACTCTTTTGATCATCAACATCTTACCAATCATGTGTATTATGAAGATTTTCGTCCTATAGTCTTGTGTTCTTGTTGGAAAAACCGTTCATCTCGACTCTTTAAGATTACAATAACAAAATTTAAATACATAAAATGTCTATAGATTTTCAAGTGCCAAATTGCCTTCAAGAAAACCAACCAATCATGAAATTATAATTTGATGAAACATTTCAAAAGGATCTCTAATTAATGTTGGTGTATGCATGATACATCATGTGTGTGTGTGTATTGGAGAGAGAGGGAGAAAGAGAATGAAAAATTTGTTGATGTGACCTTTCTTCAGATAATTCTGTCTACCCTCAAAACAACAAAATAAAAAAAAATCAACGTTGGTTGGTCTTTTATGACGTCACAATAGCACTTGTCGCAGGATTCATATTCGTCAGAGTTGATAAGCTCATAATCATTATGACCGTCAACACAGCATTACATTTTCTTTGAAGCGGACGTGCTCAGAGGGATGTAGGTTAAGAGCTGAAATGAGGCAATACATTCCCGCCAAAGACTGAGATCATCGTCCCTGTTGTTGTTGTGTTGTTGTTGTTTTTTGTAACACTGGTTTCAAAGTCAAATCCTTGGTTATAAAACTGAAGGGCGGATTAAAAACAAAATATGCATGTATCGAAAAACCTCTCGCCGATCAATGCACCCCCTACCCCCTTGATTTCGTTATTGTCTTGAAGGCCTACATTGTAGGAATCACAATTTTTAAGCACTGAAGTAACAATTTTCTCTAGCGAAAGAAAAAGAAGTGCTTGCGCAATCGTGTCTCCCGTTTTAGGTCATCATCGTAAATGATTTTTATCAAGATTGAACTTTTTCGTTCTTTTTTTCATTTCTAGTTTTATTTCGCTTATCTTTGTGCGTGTTTCCCTCAACGAATCTCTGGGTCACAAAAGAAAGGCTATTTCGTTCACAGTTTGATACGTTGTGAGGTCAGGGAAATGAAATGAACTGCTTGAAAAAAACAAACAAACAAACAAACGAACAAGCAAACAAACAAACAAACGAACGGTGACGTTTGAATTCATCGCCTTTCAGTAGCGATGGAGCAGAATGCCCTACTCATGTATTTAAACGGCGGTATTGATGCATTATCAAATATGTTGTTATCAAGAACAGTTCACTGTACTTCCATCAAGATCAAGCAAATTGGTATATACACACTAGCACACCCCATTGGGGATATACTGAGTGTTTGTATATGTGCTGATGTGTGTGTGCGTGCTTTGAAAAGGAAAGTAAAAAAAAAATGAGCTTCAATAGTGACCATTCAGTATAATGCGTACGTTTAGGACAAAATATCAAAGTTATGTCATTGTTGACAAAAATACAGCAATGTTAGGCAATCCAATTAATACTAATCAATAAATAATTTCTATGGTAACATTTCTTTTTCTCGTATTGTTCTTGCAGGTGCAGATGTTGACATCCTAGTAGACAGTCATCCACGAACGCGGATCCTTAGACTCATTCAAGAAATCATGGACAGCTCACTGGAGGAACGTTGACTCTCATCTCTGACCTTTCACCTTTAAACTCCCCCGGTTGAATTGCGTTCTTCAAAGTTGACGTTTTGTTTACTGTGACTTTGTTTTACGTGCAGAATTTCGTTATCGGTCGATGCAGTTGTTCACGACAATCGATACATCGTTTAATCATTTCGCCCTGATTATTATTATTTTTGTATCATTATTTCGTATGTGATTATTCTTACCAAATTCAGAGCTATTTTTTCAAGAAAAATTATATGTAATTTATTGTAGACAGCTGTTTCCAGTAGACGCGTTTATACTTTCAGTAGTGAGAAAACCTGATGATGTACAATGTTGTAAATAGTTTATGGGAGAAGTGCGCCAACAAAATAAATCGATACAAGTATTGTAATTACTGTGATTTTCAGTTCATGAAGGAGGAAATATCTTTGAGAATATAATTAGGTAATTACGATATGTAAAACACATGCCTAGTTCTGCCTTTATTGACTCGAACGAGACATCTCTGTGACTCTCATCGGCTTCTCCAATTGCATTATTTGACACTTTCGCAACTGAACGTCAGTGATTCTATGATAACGAGAATACTTTGATAGCTATAACTGTATTCCTTCAAGTCACACCAGTTACGACATCTGTCGTCCATGATAGAATTTCTATCTCAAATATGGCTCTTTAGCAACGAAGATTTACTTCGTGACATGTTTTATGACGTTAAGTGCGCGATTCCACCTCCCAAGAATGTATATATGATATGCTTGTAAAGCAGGGGTATTTAGCATTATCCTCTTGTGTATAGACAGATTTTTCTTGAAAAAACAACAACAACAACAATAACAACAATTGTCGGTTGTTCGTCATTGACAAAAGCCTGTCAAAAGTGACAGCGATTTTTTTTTAATGCAAATGTTCATAGATATTACACCATCAATCTTGTCATACAGGACTCATTTATTGCCTGGCAGTGACTCACATTTTAATGAGTGTTCGAAACAGAGCCAGGAATTCAAAACAAGAACAAGAACAACAATGCACTCATTCAAACCAACTTAAGAGAAAAAGATTGTTTTTTTGTTTGTTTTAGTTTTCCCTTTGAATGAGTGATCACTTATTATAATATCTAGCAATTGTGTGTATATTGTGCGTGTTGTGCAATTTCCATGTGGTCGGAGTCAACTTTATGCCCATGAAGTATAACCGCTTGTATTTTTAGAAGATAACTCGGGGCTCCAATTTTAGCTGTAGACCAACTTCTAAATGTTAAGGTCTCACATTTTCGGTCTCCCACGTGAATAATGACGTATGAGAAAACGGTGTTTTGATAGTTAACGTGTCACATTTAAACCATGTCATTCAGAATGTATAATGTATGCCCCGGTGCTGTTTGTTTTATGTTTTCCCAGCACGCTTGCTACAGTGCTTCACAGACGTACCACACGATTATACAAAATAAACAGACCCACGCTCCGAAATTAGATTGGCCCATATAGAGCTGAAACGTGTGTTCTGATGGCGTTAAACGAAACTGTCGAAGGCTCTTTCTTCTTTTTTTTTTTGTAAAAAAAGAATGATGTATTCCGTCAAAATAGAATTAACAATATTTGCTCTCGAACTTCAAAACAATTTAAGTACTGACTAATCTTATTCATAATCTGTTTCGCATCCAATTTAATAGGTCTGTCTCTAAAAGATAAAAGTTATTCAATTCATTTTGTCTTCGCCTAAAGCGTGATTCTAGTCAAAGGCATAATCGTATTTCCACCATTATATCAGGTATTGTGTGACTGATTGTGACTGTGAGTCACATTGATCCGATCCTCCCCCCCCCCCCGCAAAAAAAAAAAGAACGAAAAAGTGGATTGCATTGACATAAAAGTGTTGTACCAGTATGGTATTGCTATTTAGATTGTCAGAGGTTTCCCATTGTGCCGCGGCTAAACCGTTGGGCATCGTACATGATTTATTGGATTTATATTGGATTTCTTAACGTTAAGGTCTCTTTTAATTAGGTTTTGTGTGTCCGCATAATTTCTCGTTTTCCTTGTTAACTGGTTTCTTGTGTTAACGCCCTCACGAGTCCTTCACAAGAAATAAGAACCCCAGAAAAGATATGATATGCCATGCGTCAAGGATATGGTGTGTACAATTCTGATACTTAACACGGTGTCAACGTTTTGTTAATATGGACAATGGCCTTCCAATTAATAAAGCGCTTTAGTCCCATGAACAGTATCGATCATGGCAGTAAATGTGATGGATTTCTGCTCTATCCTTCGTCATAATCAAGAGACAGACACGCCGAGAGATAGCGAGAACGGAGAGAGTAACCTGATGTGGGTGTGAGCGTGTGACAATGTGTGATGATCATACATGTGTGTATGTGTGTATGTGTGTATGTGTGTGTGTGTGTGTGTGTGTGTGCGCGCGCGCGCGTGTGTGTGAGTGTGTGGGTGTGTATGTGTGTGCGTGTGCGTGCGTATTTCTTGTTTTTAAGGTATGTGTATTCTGTTTACTCATGAATTATTCGTACGTGTGTTCTGAGTTGGGAACGAAGTCAGTCATAACTGCCTTCCTCGGTGATAACCAAAATTCCAAAAACGAGATATTTTTGGAATTGAATGCTTTAGAATTGTGTGAGTGTTATCAAATCACTACTCAGTATTAGTTTTCATGTAAGTATATCCTCTATCAAATAGGTTAAAGCAAAAAAAGCACAATGAAGCTCAATCAAAATCCGACTGGAGATGTAGGAAAGCCCTGTGGCCCGTTGCATAAAACTTACCATTGAATTTCAATGGTAACTACCATCAAAATTAGGCATCACAGCCAATCAGCATCACGGATTATAAAATTTACCGCTAATTTGAAGACTTACCGCTAGAAAGGAGCGGTAAGTCCAGCGGTAAGGGTTTTATGCAACAGGGCCCTGATATCAGAAAAATTTCATGACTGAAAGTGACATTAGTCGCAGCCACATAATTATGCAAGTATAGTTGAAGCGATGTACTTTTACTTTTGGGTGTGCTTGAAAATGGAACACAGAGGCAACGGAGGTTTTGACCATTTTTCTGCATCAACAGAAATAAGTGGTAAAACATTCTTTTCGAGCAACTTGGCTTGCAATTGGTGTCTAGGCTCAGTCATGTTATAACAGAAATAAGAAAAACATGAAAAATATAAAAAGATTGTAAAAAGGGACCTATTTTGACCGTCAAGATAAAAATAATCTTGTTTTTTTTTAATACCTTCAAACTTCCATTGATTCTTATTAGGCACATCTCTCTAAGGCTGGAAATAACGTTTACATATTATGTGTGTGTGTGTGTGATGGCGTGTGTGTGTGTGTGTGTGTGTGAAACAACGCTCGATACTAACTTTTTTCCCTCAATGGGCCAAAATCATCAACTTTCATTTTTAGTGGCCCGACTTAAAAACAAACAAACAACGGTTTAAACAAACCATTAAAACAATCAGAAAATCATGATAATTATATTACAAAAATAGCACGTTTCAGTGAGGGCTTCAAATACAACGTGCTGTAATTCGGAAGTAAAAAAAGGCAAAACGTTACAAAATGCGAAATAATCTAAATATATTGATTCAGACAATAATGAATCACGATTGTGTCAAGATTGAGGGGCGTGATAAAAGGCTTCAAATTATCACGTACTGAGCTTTAGTTTGAAGACAAACGGCAATCAGACAACACTTGTCCTGCCATCAATAGCTAAAATGCATGCAGTATTGAAACTGAATTTAATATTCTTCTTTTTCTGGACGAGAAAACACATAAATCCCATATAATATAATGTCCAATAATTTCAGAAGCTTCCAACGTTCCTTTGTTTACAGTCTCGGTTCTTTGATCTGCCTCACTTTATTTAAAACAATCTATCGTTATTAAAGTAACAGAAAAAAATACAGTTGGGAGAAAAAAAAAACCTTTAAGGTTTAGTGGCGGTCCAGAATGTAAAAGAATAGCCATTCAAAACAATATATCAATTCAAAAGATCAAGCGGCACCCCCCAAAAAAAAACAACAACAACAACAACACACCAACAACAAACATGGTATATCAGAATGATTCCGAGAATTCATGCCAGGAGGTAGATGAGATATTGTAACTTAACGAAGGGATAAAAGACACATTCTCTCTTTCACACAATCACACACAATATATACTAGTATATAATATATATTATATATATATATATATATATATATATATATGTATATATATATATATATGTATATATAATTATATATATATATAATATACACGTATATATATATATATCTTTATATGTATACTTGTATATAAATAATTATTATATAACGAGGGAGACCTAGAGAGAAATAGACAGAGAGAAGTTACTTATAATCCGTCTGTGATCTCCGCAAACAGCAAAAACACCGTTCATATTTCCATCCCTCTACAAGGCTTTCTACGAGTAGTCACGTATAGGTCAGAGCACAGTATGATTGTTTTGTTTCATCTCGGCTGACAGAGGGTAAATTGGATCGAATTATAGTGAAACATCGACAATTTCAATAGAGATGAATTTAATATTGTTAGCCCATTCTTCAAACGACTCTTGCAATGACGATTGATCAGTACTTTCTGACATCGTATCGTAAATACGATGGTTTCAGCGTGGTTAAGTCATTCAGGCCTGTCTACATGAGTTTTCTGTCATTATATTTTCCTCTTAAATAAATTGTATGTTGTATTCTTTTTATCCTTTATTAATAGGTTCATTATTCCCTATTATATGCTCTATATAGGTCATAAATCAGTACGACATTGGTAGATATACTTATCTGTACCGAACACAATTTTTCCAAGTGTGTGTGTGTGTGTGTGTGTGTGTTTGTGTTTGAGTGTGTTTTCGTGTTCTTTTTTGATGTCGTTCTCCATTCAATATTTCATTTCATTTATTTTATTTTATTCTATTTCATTTTATTTCTTTTCATTTATTTCATTTTCAACAAAGACTTTCAATGTACAAAATACAGCACGGAGAAAAAAATATAATATGCATATTTTGCATACATCGAAATAGTATAAAGACAATAGATTGAGGAAGAAATAAATACATGCTATCGACTGCATCATGTTGAACATGTTGAAAATGGAGGGGAAACTATAAAACAGACCTTAGAAATACAAATACAAAAAAAAACAGACCTTAGAAATACAAATACAAAAAAAAAAAACAGACCTTAGAATATGCTTTCCCTTCAAACCCATTATCAATAAAGTACGAAAAATATAACCATGTGCGGACAGGCAGACGTGTAAATATAAAGTGAATAAAACACATGGAACACTAACGACAAAAATAAAACCTTATATAAAGCCCTTCACAAGGGCTTTACTACTTTGTAATATCACACAATAGATTTTATATCCTACCCCCTTTCAGACTATAGGGATCGGATATAGTGTGTGCATATGCGACGTTTTTATGTGTCTAAATGCTCTGTTCGTATACCGTTACGTTTTATATATAATTACATGTTGTATATCGAAACGATTGTTTGAGCAGCATTTCGAGTTACAACGTGTAATAGGAGGACGTAATATATCCATAGAACGTTTATTTATGTTTGCATGGCCTCATACCCATCGCTAGTATGAGCAGGCGGGGCTTATTCGCGGGGTTTGCTAGGGTTAACACCAGTACCTTAAGGCCTACCAGGTGAATGCACCGCAAAATCACAATTCGCAATGTCCAAGGAAAGTTCGTACTGTGCAAGAAAGAAACTGATACATATTCATGGGCTACTCGTGAACCATGACAGTTCTTAAGGTCGTGATCACTGATCTCTCTACTTCAGTAGAAATCAGTGGGTCTGATAGATACTACCATACGATTTATGCATAATTATCAAGACCTTGTGTCTGAAGGTCTCATACTGTATCACTAATTTGGGTGCCAAACAGTGCCAAAGTCACATTTGGGCCTATCCGTGTTTTATCGACCACCAGATTTTTTTTAATGGTTTTACCAAAATTTGAGGATTTGATTCTAGATCTGGATGATGCAACTCTTCCATCCTTGCGGATTTTGAGATATTCGAGATGACTTGCATTATCTATTGTCCACCCCAGTCCTTTTAGAACTTAAATCCTCGACCATAATGGAAAAATACTTCGTGTCAAGGTTCCTTTTTTGGGGGATGACGGGTAAAGTTAAGTGTATTGAGACAGTCACCACTTTTTACAACTTGTTGTAAACATACTCACCAGAAATCTGGGATTGTGGTTTCGGACAAGAAAGGGTCTAGTATCTACGCGCCTAGTCTTTTTTTTTTTCACGTACACAACATAGTGTGGTTTTGTTGTTTTTGATGGTGTTCTCTCATGATTTTAAGGGAAAGCGTCTGGCAAGAAAAGACTAGGCTAATGGAGGATCATTCATGCAGAACACCTAGGCGTCAATAACAGAGATGCAACCCCCGGATGTTTGGGCGGAATTCTTCCTAGTGGTCGCCATGAGTAGCACAAGCCCCTCACGCAACCTGTGGATACATCCATCACAGGAACAAACACAACTGTCATGCACACAACCACCATCACCACCATCCACACTCACTTCCAGCAACCACACACCACTTCCACAAACCCGGACAAACCCAACGGCGAAACTGCTGAAGCGTGACGCGCCAAGTATCGGTAGCCCCAAGTACAGCATTTCGCATCACATGGCTGCTTTCGCCAACAGCGAAACTGCTGAAGCGTGACACGCGAAAAATCCTGTAGCCCCGACAAGTAGGTATACAGCAGACACCCAATATTTCACTTTTCCTACGTTCACTACATTTCTATACCTCCTTCTCCAACTCAGTGTTAGAAGTCAGTGTATTTTCTTCTCCAGCAGTCATGCATTTTGCCGGCATACAACGGAATCAACATGATCATCTGAGTACCGAAGCCAGATTTTTAATCTAACCTTATTAATTTCCTGTCCCCCAAGTAATATTCTGTGATGATTTTGCCCCATTCCGAGGGTGCTGGACCCGAATCTGGATGATGCAACTCATAGTAAATCCACAAGTCGTATCAATTTGCGATTTCACAACTCAGTGCAAATTATTGGTCTCATATTTTCCATTTCATTTCATGTCATTTATAGTTTCTGCATGGTACAATATTAATCAGCGAATCACTTTCGAAAACACGATAATACACATTGATTCATCATCAATCGTGGCTGACTATGTACATGAGTGGCAAGGAAATCATTGTGAGAGAAAACAGAGATATAATAAGAGAGGGGGGAAAAATCAAAGTACCATACGTAGTATCCCTGGAGTAAGCCGAGCTCAATATTTTAGGGTCTCATTAAATACACAAAGAAATAAAAACGATGTATATGCATGCGATAAGTCGGTGTATCTGAAAGCGGTGAGAAACCAACTATATGATCTTACAAGTAAGAGATCATAATTTATGTTGCTACTGAAGACTTCCTTACTTACTCGGTTGCTAACTTCTCTCCCTCCCCCGTCTCCTCGTTCTTCTACTTCTCAGTCTCACATACACCTTCAAACACTTCAGTGCAGCAATTTCTCATATGCCATAATCAATATAATTTGATAAACCACGGTGTTAAATGTTCAGGTTGAACTCTATTTCTCAAGTTACTCACTCTCTTCTAAAAAGGTTCTGCGAGATGTCTTTTTTTTTTTTTTTGGTTGGTCAAGTTCGGCTAGGTTGACCCATTTCACTTATTTTCAGTCCTCACGCAAAATCAGTGTGTGCGACTTTATATTCGTTTTGAGGTGCACGGTCACAAATGATCAGAATTTGTGATACACGATCTAAATATAACAAGAAAGTGTCGTCTGCTTCCCCGTATCCTATGCTCTCCAATGTGAGTTGTGTAAAAGGAGCTTAGGCAAGTATATAAAACACACACACGCACACACATAGACACACAAACACAAAGACACGCACACAGACAAACACACAGACAAACACACTGGCACACACACACACACACACACACACACACACACACAAGAGAGGGGAAAAAACCTGCTGCTGAGAGCATTACTGCAGTTTTCTTTTTACATTTCATTGGTTAGTAAAGCTGATGCTACTTCACGAGAAAGCGCTACGCCAATACTTATCATCGGTAGAGGGAGCTATAAGTGATTTATAACAACCAGCAACATGCTCATTCGTACAGAAATTTCATAGATTTTGTTCAAGGTTCTCTGATTCATACTTGTCTTAAATCCATAAGAAATGAACGCTTTCGCCTTTTTATTTCATTAATGTACAAATAACCTAGTTTGAAGCAGAACATTTCACTCATTCGACGAACAAATCTGCTAGTTAAAAAAAAAAAGCATACTACGCAATTTCCGTCAAGAGACCACAACATTCTTAACTTGTATCAGAATATGAATCTGTTCGCAGAACATCATAATTTCTATCTTTTGGGACTGCATTTTCAATAGAAAGAATTCTGACGGAGACTGCAAAAAAGGGGAAGGGGTGGTTATCCGCTTTGGAGGCATAAAGTGGATTTGGAGAAAAAAAAAATGTTACAGAAATGAAAAAAAAAAAAACTAGCCATCTTTGCAAGTCTAAGACAATTATCATATAATAAATCACCTCATCAAATTCCGGTTTATTAAGATCAACAAAGTGCGAAATATGTTTTCAAGATACAACAACGGAGTTTATTTACAGTTACATCTCCTTGGAATCGTCTCGTATATTGCGATTCATTGATGTTGTGTAACTGTATGAGAAACACTTCTCGTATACTATCATTTGGAATTTTCTCTTACACTCTAGACTCGCCATAGTTTCACTTTGTTAATGGGGTAAACAATCGTAGCGTCTGTATTTAAGCCATTCCACCAGTAAGTGTATCTACTAGACGATAGAGAATAGGGGGTGCTGTTCATTATTCCGAAGGTTCGTTAATCCGAAACACACAAATTCCCTATACCTGGAGGTTCGTTAATCCGAAAATGACAAAGGGTTCGTTATTTCAAAGGTTCGTTAATCCGAAAATGAAATAGGGTTCGTGACTCCAAAGGTTCGTTGATCCGACAATGAAATAGGGTCCATAACGAACCTTCGGAATAACAAACCTTATCACATTTTCGGATTAACGAATCTTCGGAATAACGGACTGTAACCGAGAATAGGATGGTGCAAATACACATTACACTTCGTTATTCCGAACGTTCGTAATTCCAAAACTGAAATGAGGTAAGGTATGAATTCCGAAGTTCGTCAATCCGAATGTGAGTTAAGATTCATCATTCCGAAAGTTTGTTAATCCGAAAGTGAAAAAAAAAACCAAGATCGTTATTCGGAAGGTTCTTGAATTAAAACAAAACAAAACACGAGGTATAGTTCATAGTTCGTCAGAAAGAACCATTTTTCCTTCTGATGAACTTAACTTATTTCATGTTCGGACTTTTGAATATCCGGAATACCTCTGAGCATATGAAATGAATTAGTCTTATAGATGGAAAGTTGTCTTCGAGGAGACCCGATATTTTATGTTTTTACCCACTCCAGCATGCATACGGATCGAGGGATGCTGATGAGAATTCCTGGTGTATCAAGCCATGAGTAATCCAAAGGAACAAATTTCAATATTGGAGGCTACATGGGTGCATTTCACCCACACGTGCGGTTCCGGCTTCCAGTGACGTCATTACACTCAATATTGAAAGGTCATAGTTATTACAAATGTTGCCTTTGCTTTGTATGAAGTTGCATTATAACGATTTGTATGAGGAGTATATGGTAGCTTTAAAAGCGGCTCGCTTAGGCGGATAAGATCAATGAACGAAATATATGCGTTTTTTAGGCCAAAACCTATAAGGGCAGTATTGTTTCGTTTGTATCGATCATTCAACCCTGTGTTTTCGGATGCTATTTCTATCAATTCACCATGTTTGTCCAGAACTCGTGATTAGAATTTTATTCACCAAAGGGGAAAAAACAAAGAAAACAAACTGTTATCATTTACACATGTTAAATATATCCATACAATTTCATTACATTATATGATGTTTGATATGTGCGCTCCTTCCTTGAGTTCAAATCAATCAAATGTCGACGAATTTGATACATGTCTTCTGTTCTGATGGAGTGTGAGATACAAGCAATGATGGGTAAAAAAATAATCAGCAATATATATGTTTCCTATTGCTGGAAACAGAGTTACACTGAAATAAGCATCAAAGTTTACAATTTTGGCAATCCAAACTACCCTTGGATGAAATTTGGAAAGAGGAAGCTTAAAAATTTTGAGTTCCTACTGCTTAAGAAGTAACCCTCTATTTGAAAAGAAAATCAGGATTTGACCCCCCCCCCCCCAAAAAAAAAAGAAAAAAAAAAGAAAAAAGAATCTATCGTTGTTTGCAGCAGTCATTCTCAGCTCTCATATAGGCGTAAGCCTTGACTTAGTTTTACGGACCAAAGCACTTACGCGGGACGAAACACCAAATTTAATCATAACGGACGAACGTGTCTGATTCAATTACCAAGAATTTGAGACTTATTTGCGTGAATATCAGTAAAGACAAGAATACCAAGACTATCACTGGATGTAGACGTCTGACATTTATCATCAAACTCGCGAGGAAAGAAAGGTCCTTCAGGAAAAAATTGAGGCCTTTATTTTTTTCCTTTTTTTTTCCGGCTGCCCATCATAATGGCTCCTTCATGTCCAGGGAGAGAATGGTTAAATTTGCGCCCTTGAGGCTGATTTCTAAGTATTGAGTGCGGAAGATCTTTGCAGAAGCAAAACGTACGAATCAATATTGTCAATGCAAAAGCTCGGATTTACTTCCGTAAAGCGTTAGAAGTGTTCACCAATATTTGTGATTTGTAATTCGGATCTATTTTCGGATTAACGAATCTTCGGAATAATGAACCTTCGGAATAGTGGTATATAATACATGTACTTATTATGTTTATTGTTGTACGTGTCTCATAATAATGATATTTGATTTTTTTTTCGGGGGCCTAAGTAATACAAGTCATGCTTTTGATTTAGTCTCTCCCACGTGGGTTCTTTGACTCAAAGTGTTTTAAATGATGTTATTAGTTCATGTATTATTGTTTCGATTATTTTTGTACATAAAATTGGACAAAATATAATTGTACAGTAATAATTGAAATAACCATTGTAACTAAGTTATGTTTGTTTCATACTTTTGTGAAGTCAAAGTGGAAATAGATTCAGTTCAATTCAATTCAAATCAGATCAAATCAATAGTGAATCATAACCAATCATACAACTTTCTGATTTCATACCCGAGTTGAATGATATTTCTTTCAATTTGTATATTTGCTCCTCTTAATTTTATGTAGTTTAGCGTGAGCATCGGTTAACAGTGACTTTAAGGACTTTTAGAAGAGCAAAAATTAGGGATAAAATTTTCAAAAGTTGAACACACTCGCACAAAAAACACACAAACGCACCACATACATACATACATGCATATATACATACACAAACACACGGATATTCCTCCCTGTGTTGCCAGACGGACAAATATCCATCCATTCTTTTTTCTGATGATAAATATTGTGGTATGTAATTATGTATATACCTGCATCTTTGTCCGCTGAGAAAGTGCTAATGTTTATAATGATTATTTAGGTCTCAAAATATTGTCCGCCTATACCTTTCCATACTGTTATTCTGGAAACTTGTCCAATGAATGTTATGTTAAAGAACCGCAGTAGGGGTCTACAGCTCTAACGTGGTTTTGATTTTGCATAGAAAGAAGTCTTCAGCATGATCCATCTACACTTCATTTTCTATCTGGCGTTGTATTTCATTATACGTAACATTGTTTGTTACGTAATAATGATTGGGGAAAGATACGACGTACATGATGATATCACACAAGCACACTGCAAACAAACTGATAAACATAATATAGATATAGAATGAGTTATATCAGAGAATAAGCTGGAAGAGAGAGAGAGAGACTGACAGACACGATGAGGAAACGGTGACGGAGAATTAAGAGTGGCAAAATGTCTTCCGAAGGACTTATGATTGCTACCACTTATCATGGAGAATACATTTCGAGCGAGGAAAGGGAAAAGTGTCCTCATTCTTTGTCAATAGTATTCTTCAACTTCACTTGTTCGCAGGTTTCTCTTCTTCTTCTTCTTATTATTATTGTTATTATGATAATAAAGATAATGATAATAATAATAATGATAAAAGAAAATAATAATGATAATACTTATTATTATTATCATTATTATTATTATTATTGTTATTGTTATTGTTATTGTTATTGTTATTGTTATTATTATTATTATTATTATTATTATTATTATTATTATTATCATTCATCGCGTTCTTCGTTCTTGGCATGGTATCGCAGCTTTTGTCTACAGATTTGTGCATTTTTGTTGTATCATTTTTTTTTTGCATGACCAACTGCGTGTGTATGTATGTAATGTTTCTTGTCAGCATATTTTCCTGGTACAGACGGCTTAGTGAATATTGACGTCTATCTTATAATTATTTGTATTTCTTCTGCATTATATAAGCACTGTTGACAATATGCATTTATCATAACAGCCAGCAAATGTTCTTATTCAACATAAATATATTTTAGATGAATAGTGTTATTGTTTACTGAGTGATCCACAATTACAAGCTCTGCATGCTTTTTAGTTGATCACTCTCTTCCATTGATTCATTTACTTCGTTGTCATTCTTACAAAGTATACATTGTTTGTTTTATAAAAACATTCATTCGTACATGCATTTTGTACGTACTTTATAACTTGTGGGCCTATACTTCGTTCTTTCTTTGCTTGCATGCTTTGTATTATGCATCGCTGTTTGTTCGATGGAAATAATGTACTTGAATTGGAATTATAAGAATAAAAGATGATTGTATGGTCGATTGAAAATTGTGTTTCTAGTCAGAAAATCGGTATTTCCTACCTGTTTAGACTGTAGTTAAAGCAAATGATATCCCCTTTGTCAAAGAAGGAAGCAAGGTTTTTTTTTAACCTTTGGATTTACTTTTGTGTTAATCGTTTTACTGAAACTCTTCCTGAGCATCTTATAATGATATCTAGCATTGTGTTTTGAAAATATCGTCATGCATATTTTTTGTTCACAAATACGTGATTATAAACATCTCAATTCTTTAATCTGTGATTTGTGACGCCTGACGCTTCTTCATCATCATAAAAAACCCAAATATTTGATAAACCAATCATTGGCGCTTTTCCTCCACAAGCAAGAACATACACGAATGCAATAAATTCCCATTAAGTGATAGAACAAAGTGCTGGCATACATGCCCAGTTCCGGCTTTGCGGTTTCCATGGTGATGAGTTGTCCAAGAAAATGTCAATCAAAGTCTGAATCCTGGCAGAATACAGAAACGGATATCAGTCACGTTTCCTTCATTTCGGTTGGTGCATTCATACCGAATAAAGCGGCTTGTAAGTCTTCAAGACAAATTAGGAACAGCAGCGAAGTTTATTTTCTTTCTTCTATACTTGAGATATTGCTGTTTGCTGATTAAGCACATGATTACAAGATTAGATTGAATAAATGAATGAATGCATGAATGAATGAATGAATTAATGATTTTTATTACCAAATTTTAAGTTCAAGTTTACAATCACAGATAATTTATACAATCATTGAGGATACAATAATAATAATAACACAATTAACAGGAATACAAGACATGAAAGTATGATTCAAACTTATCAACAATATAAATATGAAAGTACAAACATATTTACAAATTTGGTAAAAGGGTCCAACAAATGGCAACGCTAGTGGACGTTGGCCCTTGAATACAGAAGAAGAATATATAAATTCAACAAGAAAATTATTTACATTGTAAACAAGTGTATTTACACTATGTACAATATTAAAATTTTGAAATTGATAAGTGTACTTACATTACTTATATTACTAGAATTGAAGTTTTTGCTTTGTGGATTACAAAATAAACAAGTTTATTCCAATTATGTGTATTCTTCCAATAAATTCTTTTTGAAGACTTTACAAAATCTTTTACGAGAGAATGTATAACGTAAATCAGTTGAAAGATTGTTCCATATTTAAACACCTGAATATGCTATTGATCGCTTCCCTACAAGTTCTGTTCTGACAGTTTTTAGTTTAGAATTGCACATTTCTTTGTTTCTTATTTCGTATGTATGGTCAATATGAGAAAAATAATACGATGCTTTATGAAGTTGGATAGGTTATCATTCATTGATCATAGATGAATATTCCAATTAGGTATCTATATTCCTTAAATACATCCAATAATTTTAGTTCATACAATAAAGGTGCTGAATGATGCCTGAAACTTTGGAATGTTATCACTCTCGACATTCTCTTTAGAGAGAAATAGATATTAAAATGATATAAACAGTACATGTATTTCGGCAAATGTGAAATAAGATTAAATGATATAAAAAAGGGGTAAAAAAGAACGGCTCGGAATAATTTGCTGGAAAAAAAAAAGATGGCGATAATGATAAAGCCTTGCACCTCAGGGGCGGATCCAGGAATTCTGTAAAGGGGGGGGGGGCGTGACTAAAATATTTCTGGTGCCACTTCCGGTTTTCATTTAATTTTTTTCTTTTTATTTTCATTGTTTTTAACGAAAATTAAAGGGGGGCGTGCGCCGGTTGCGCCCCCCTCTGGATCCGCCACTGCACCTCGTGTGTATCACACAGTGACACTCCTGGCGCAGAAAGGCAAGACGGCCCAAGGTGTATTTTGTTTGTTTGTTTGTTTGTTTGTTATTGTTTGTTTGTTTTTTTGGCATTGCTTCATAAGGATAAAGCCACGAAATTAAACCTAAAAGCTACTGGATCAAAAAAGGTTTTGATCTATTTCTTGAATAGAGGGAATGAGGTTTCCATCCTCAGTTTCACACGCAATGAGTTCCAGAGAGGAGAACCAGACCGGAGCAGTATGAATGATATTGGGAAATCCGGAAATATCACACCTTCCAGGGAACTGTAAGGTCCCGCTCTAAGAACATCAGCAGTGGATTAACGAATACACCGGGTTGGATTGTTTAGGTCTACTTGAATAGGCCTGTTGTATACTATTGTAGTTTCTGAAGGTATAACTTTAATTGTTGTGTGGTGTGAAGAATGCTAAAACCAAAATGTACCTGATTGTACAGCAAACAGTGTTTTTTTTTTCAATAATTTCGCATGACAAAACATTCATCTTGAATGTATGCATTCCTGCGCACAATATACATTCAACAATGCTTAATCAATAGCAGCAACAAAATCACATGTCAAAAGTATCGTGAAATACACATAACAAATTGATTACACCTGCACGTGTACACTCAACGCACTCATACATTTCATCAGGGAGAGAGGGGTTGAGAGAGGGGCAGAGGGAGAGATCATTCCCCTCCAATTTCTTTCTATTTGCTCATATTTCTCATCTGGGTCTTAGAAGTCGTAAAAGGTTGTGCAGAGTTGAGCATTATCCGCCACCAGATCCAATCGATAAGCTATAAGCATGTTTCGCAAACGAGGGACACAGAATTATGGATTTCTTGAACACTTCACAATTGTTGCCTAGTGACCATGGTCATGTGATCAATCAATTACCTCTGGGGAAGCCAACATGGCGGCGATCATGTCCGCGACGAAAATGGAGCACCGAAACAAAAAGTTCTGATAAATCGTCGACAGTGTTCTAACAAGCCAAGCGAATTCATCGTGCCGAAAAGAGGGATCATGTTTTCGATTTCGTCGTAATTCAACGTGTTATAAAGTGTAAGCTCACATAATTTAGTAGTTTTTACGGGCAAACAAAGGTTGTTTACATCAGCCACTTTGGGTTTGTAAGTCCTTCGATGTACCACCAGCAGCTTTTTCAATGGTGGTGTCGGTGGAGCTTTTGTGGGTAGCCGCTCGCTCGCTCTCATCTCGGGCGCAGTGCAGTACGGCCCGCGTGTTCGCCGAATGCTTAGGCCCTGTGCGTAGTCTCCTAGTCCAACATGACTTTCGTTACGGAGTCTCCCTGTACACTGCGTAAAGTGCCTAATTTGTGCATTCCCCCCCCCCCCCCCCCCCATATATTTTAGCTCCGACAGTCCTGTCATGGATTGCAGGAGATAATTTATTCTTCTCTAATATTTTGTCCAAATTTCTTGAGTTGTAAACACTGGGATCCTAAGTTTCTAGTTTCTACTTGTTCAAGTTGTCGTAAATTTAGATCTAATTTACCGTTGTATAGACGTCTAACCCTAGCACTTAGTTAACGTTACATGTTGATGTAGAAAATAGGTTACTAATCTAATTTAGTTTTTTTTTACAAATTAATTTTACACTTTAGGCCTGATACTTTCTTTCTTTCCTAGAGTCGCTAGACATCCTAAGTTAGAGATTAGAATAAAGTCTAACTTAGAACCTAACGTTAGCAGAGACTCCAACTATCCCGTTTTCGACGGGAGATCTCCCGCCGAAAACCCATTTTTGCAAAATCTCCCGTTCTCCCCGTTTGAGATTTAATTTCTCCCGCCCTGGCTCTTTGTCTCCGGTTGGAAAGGATTTCTTACATATTTCTATCGTATGTTGAAAAAATAAGCCTTACATTTGCCGACCTAGGGCCGTGAATTAGACGCAATCAAGAAGGGCAAGGTACCTCACCCAATTTTCCATAAAGACAGTAGTTAAGAACACCCACACAGCGATGGGTACAAACAACTTCCGCCTGTCTACGGAGGAGAGCGATAACGTCAAAAAAACAAAAGACGACTCTGGACAAACGGATCTTTCTGTCTAGAACAATACAACCATTTGAACTCCGCTGGCTGGGTACCTGCTGTGCCCCATGTGCTTAGAGAATTCCTTCCAGTTGTGGATCAGATGGTGGGAATTGATAAGCATGATTCCTGACATTTTTTTTTTTTTTTTTCTGAGAAGATTAAAATTCATATTTGTGACATACCTGTAATAGCTAGCTGTAGCCTAATTTGGAATTGCACATTTCAGATGATGTGTGTGTCTACCTAGACATGGTGATCAGGTTTGAGTGATATTGGGATGTAACTCTTCATCCAATAATGGAATATACTGTGTAGACACGGAGAGCTGTTAAAGGAATGACCACATACAATGTAGAGTGGACATCCATGTTACAGTCTTGATATGTGCCAAAACTAATGTTACCCCACCTGTAGGTAGTCCTGGTGTACAAGGCAATCAGCAGCACCGTGCACCAACTCTAATGTCCTTGTACAGAACTTTGTTGTGCTATGTACAGGGATTCCATGTCATATAACCATATTCTCTTTGTTGGTAATCTTAGAGTGGATTGATGAAAATGGCTGTACATGTATTGAATTCAGATTTAAAATTTCTTAGAATACAAGTAATCATGTGAAAATATTTTCATTTGACCATACATGAGAGAGAGAGCTTTTATACTCTTTACAGTGAAAGTGCCTTGGCGTTGCCACAGTATTGTAGTGTATCTACATTGTACATTGCATATTTTCTGCTATTCTTCTGTTACCTCTTTGTGTGTTTATTTCTTTTGTTTTTGTTTTTGTTTTTGGAGAAATAGGTTGAATTATCTTTGATGTCAGCTACTTGGAGGCTTAAATTTGAAAGAGTCATATTACACAATCCATTTTTGAACATGGGCATGTCTTTGTAAGCAAGAACTTGGCAATTGTGACTGCCTTGTACATAAAATATTACAGCATGTCTTATAATGTGTGTGTGTGCAATTCCCCTTCCATTAAATGGGGACTGATTATACAATTGAAAGAACATCATTATGGTAATTGTCTCACAGTGTTTAATACTGTTTTTCGTTTTGTTTTGTTTTGTTTTGATTTTGTTCTTGTTTTTTACTGTGAATGCAGCCTGATCACTACGAGCACAATGATGATTAATGCTAAAGAGTGCACTGTTAGGATGAACCACTATGGTCACATCCTAGATCTGTTTAGAAGCAAATGTTCAGCTACAAGTTAATCTCAGGGGCAATGCCTGTAAGCTGCTTTGGGTAAACCGAAAGTGCATCACGAGATTTTAGTACAAATGATGCATTTTGTCACAATATTCTGTATCGCAAGAAGTCAGTAATTGCTCCGTAGTAGATTAGCCTTCAGACTTTCTCGTGTGAGCTAGGTCCCTAGTTTGAATCCATGAGCAGCGGATTTTATTTGTGGTATGTCCCTAGGCAAGGCATTTTATCCTCATTGCCTGGTCTCTCGCAGGGGACTTTATAAGCTGTTTGTACTCTGGTACATTGTAGCAAGCTAGTTATGAGCAAAAGTGCTTCCTTATTTTCCATGTAGAACAAGCCTGAGCACAGTCACATTTATGTCAATAAGTTTTGAATTCAAAGACCTGTGCCCTGTGCTTGTGCTACTGTGATGAAAGGCTGAGCAAGTTCGCAGATGTCACCGAAAAGGTACGAGTTTCAGACACAGTGTGTCATGAATTGTGTTGCCTTTTTATTTGAAGAGTACCTTTCCGTAAGATACAAAATCCACTTTTGAAGGAAAAACAAAACAAAACATGATATCTATTTCACATGCTTCTATGTGCTGCATAGTCACGCAATGACTTCTCATAGGTATATCAATACTTTGAAGAGTTTACTGTATGTGACTGCTACAAATGAATACATTTCTGCAATAATGTCCAAGGTGATGAAAAAATGGATTTAGCACCTTTTGGAGAGGTACTCCTCATTTGAAAAACAACAAACAAGCCAAACAATGACAGCACCCTGTCCTCCGATTCTTTGCCCGTAGATGGATGAGGGGCCAGACGAGATGCGACAGTGGTCCCCATCAATGGTGGGCACCATGTCGGTGATCGACAGAGGGGATGCCCCGGCCCAGCTGGTTATAGAGAGGAACCTGAAGGCTCAGGCCCAACGACAGGCAGACCATACCAAGGAGGAGCTTGACCGCATCACTGGTCGAGTGGACAAGGTACCGTATGACTCAAACTCCCAAAGTTTATTTCCAAAACTCCTGTCTGATTGTATATGATTTTGCAGTTGTTGGCACTGGAGAAGGCAAGCTTTTTTTTGCAAAAGTGCCCCCCCCCCAAAAAAAAAAAAAGAAAAAGAAAAAAGAAGAAGAAGTAAGAAATAAACTCTCAAAAGACATATTTTGACACCGCAGATATTTATTTTAAAAAAAAAGTTTCAAAAAATTTTGATGGTGGAAATACCAATAATCAATCTTTATGAAATATGTTAAATGTGACCTTTTTTGTTAGTTTGATACTATTTGTATTTCAATACAATTATTTCATGTAAACTCTGTTAACCACACAATTATCAACTTAACTGCAGATGTGGAAATTTTTAAGTGATCTACATCAAGCACTGGGACAATTTTGATAACTTGTCTGTTGCAGATACAGAGTAACACCTTTCATATGTAACACCCCAAGCAAAAGCGAAAATGCTCTTCGCAACAAAGATGAACTGTGACGTTATTTTAATGTTTGTTCAGTCGTGTGTGACATTCCTGAAAATTTCTGTGCTGCAAATCATTTTATGTGTACAATTCTTTAAAGTTTCAGTAGCATGGGGAGACTGAGTGCAAAGGTTAGCCCAACTTGGACATATTTGAGCGTCCTTGTAACAAATAGTTTATTAACTTTTATATGTACAGCTGAAGAATCTCAACTGGAGTTAGCTGTTACAGATGAGCATAATGCTTCAGTACACATTATATGCGTTGACATGCAATTTTGTTCTAGTGGGCCTGCACTAGTTGCAGTTTTTCCAAATGTCAGTGAATGAAGATCAATTCATTCACACCAGCCTCCCCATTATCCCTATAGCAACTGAAGATTCTGTACATTATGGCCTATCGCTCCCTGGAAAGCTCAGCAATATTACTCTCATATGGACAACTTTCTAAATTCTGCAAGACAGATCACAGCATGTTTATTTTTGTCTATTATAAGTTATGTTTATTTGAAAGCTTATCAAGACCCTACCAAGAGACTTGTGTGTCACAGAAATAATTCTGACATACTTGTGTTAATCTTTGACCTCATTTAAATGACATAATTATATATTCTAGATGAAAACAAAAATAGAAAAGCACAAAACTACATAAAAAATGGATGGGCAGTTTCGGTCAGTTCATGGAGTAATCTGATGGGCAGTTTTGGGCGGTTCAGTTACTAATAGGTTAAATAGTGACACATTATTACTGTTAACTCCAGTAAAACCACCTGATTTCTAAGATATAGATGGATATTTGGTGTGTTGTTGTTTTTTTCTAAATACCTTTCAAATCTGTGTAGTTACTGTTAATGTTCTGTTGGATTCATTAATCCACGAAAGCCCCAACAGCAAACATGACCAATGCATTTAAATTAAAACATTAGATTTAAAATCTAGATCTACATCAATAAAGTTGAGAAATTGTGTGAAGCATTTTGCTCACATTACTGTATTACAATGGCATTCTGAACTTGTTATTCACACTCGTTGGAAGTGGGATACATCACAGGTAATTGATATAGGACCTTTGTAGTTCATGTCCATTTTCACTTTTAATAAAGGGTATCAACCCAGACTGTACCTCACTGTGTGAAAGAAATGAAAGTTTTCTCTGATGATGGTCCAAAGTAATGATAAGAGATTTAATATGTCGTCATGTTCTCCACCCCCTTTCTTCTTGTTTTCTCAGGCAATGGCTGCATTCGAGCTCAATGAAGAACTAATGGGAGACAACAAAGCTGCACTATTTGTCCCAGATCTGGTACGCTGATCAAAACTTACAATCTTCTCTGTTACTTTTCTTATGCATGTGACATTGATATTTATTAATGTAGCAATTTGCACGCACGCACAAATAACATTGAGCCAAATCATGTACATGAGTCCTTGGATGATGAAAAAAAAAACCTAAAGAATCACCACTGTATATTCTGTTTGTCAATCTTTTTAGGAGTTTCACAGCATCAAAGAAGTATATCACCAACTAAGACATTAATGAGCCTAATGCAAGAAAAGTCATACAAAATTCCATTAGATTTGATGTTACCCTTGAAGGAAAAAGTAAAGGTCTATTGAACAGTGACACAACCTTTTTCTCCTGCGACAGTTGCTCTGATCTTATTTTCTCCAAGGACTTTGGTTATGGTTAGGTTTATGATAAAGGTTTCAGGTTGTGTTTGATGGGTTAGGATTATGTTTGTAAATAGAATTGATGTTTGGCTTAGCATGCAGATATGTGTATGTCATGGAACCCTGTTGAAGAGCATAGGCTGACTCTTTTGCTGATGTGCGGAACAAGAAGGGAATTCAAAACTTGTGTGCAATAGGAAGGTGTGCAGTCAATAATATTCTGAACTAGTAAAGCACTCTGAGAGCGCAGACCTCTGCCAAAGTTCTTTCAATCGATGATCTTGCTCTTCTTTAGAGATCAATGATTTCCACCTATATGCATGCTGAAAAATTTCATGATTTCCCTATATAAGAAGCCTTTGTTACGTCATAAACCCTCAGCTGCGCGGCGCGCCTCGCCCTAGCAGAAACTAGAGCACGCACATAAGTGTACATATGAAACCTCCAAAATGCGCCGCTTGAACTCCAAAGTTCATTGACCCTAGCTGCCAAAATATTGAAAATCCTTCATAAAATCCATAAAAATTTCTGGATCACTACCAAAATTGAATCATCTGTTTCTTGTGTCATTCTCGACCTTTCTTGTAACTTTCATCCAAATCCCCATGCACAACTTTTTGAGTTGTTTTGCACACGGACAAACAAACGGTCATGAAAACATAACCTCCTCCCTTGATGTAGGTAATAACCACTGCAAGGGTATTCTTTATGTTGCATCGAGTACCGCTGGTGTACACCCCTTCAATCTGGCACTTCATACTCTCTGGATTCAAGTGAATTCTACTGTAATGAAGAAGAAAAAATTGTGCATGCACTTTTTTCTTTTTTGTGTGTGTGTGTGGAAAAGTTTATGATTTTCAGAAAGTTGTTCTTGCATTTAAGATAATTGGCAACAGCCTAAACAGCAGTGTTTTGTCTTTTGAAGCAACAGATACTGTAATCTGGGGATTTTATATTTATGACATAGTGTATAGCATCCCATGACAAGACCGTGTGTCATTTAGAGTAATGTAGGGGTTGAAAATGTCCATCAAGTTTGTAACATTCAAAAGTGTATGGCTTGATGTCTTACTCATGTCGTGGCAGTAACAGTCACAGCTCTAAGTTAGTTCGGAGTTAGCTCATGGGCACATTGGTACAAATTACCTTTCTTCTTTTTTGTCAGTGGGTTAGGGGCACTTCACTCATCTTCAGAGCAACACAATGCATAAGCTTTAGGTAATAATTTATGGGCTTCCTCAATCCTGTTCAAAGAATGAACATGCACAGACCGGATGACCAGAATGATCCATCAATTGACATTTGGGAATGCATAAATTTCATTATTTGGCATTGAATATATTTACAATCTCTTCCTGTAGATATTGCCTGATACCACTTCTGCTGTCAGGTGGCTGTGCTGTCAAGCAGCATTTATAAGGATTACATGAATGATCATTATATCACAGATGCTTATTCCAGTGAATTTAAAAACCAACATGCCTGTTGGTACGAATGACCATATTTTTTCTGCTCATGCGCAAAGTAGAACTGCAAACTGGCTTTACTTATGAATGTACGTAGTTTGATATTGAGTGCTCAGTTGAGTACAGGCTGGTGGTATGCAATAATGGCGATGTTTGCCTCCTTGCTTCCTAGCTGGAACTGGAGAAGATCATCAGTGATGCCATCCAGAAGAGGAAGTACCAGCAGCAGGTCATGATCTTTGTCGTCGGCTTTGAGGAAGTGACTGGCCAGAGACTGAAGCTGCTCACTCAAATCAATGACGTAAGTGTCGTGGTGACCAGATATGCGATCATTTCTTACCTGTCTGCTTGGATACTGTATGCATCTGTCAGAGAGCTCGCGAGTGAGGCCACCACCATTATGGCGATCATTTCCTGATTTCTGAGATATGAGGCTCTCTTCAAGGGCACCAACCCACATTCAACAGTTTGATTGAACCAAAAAGACAGCACAGACCATGGAATGATTTTGTATTACAATGTATGTGAATGAGAGCAACAGATGCAGCAAATGTTGGAGTGAAATAGGACAATCATTGCCATTCTGATGCTGCTAAGTTACAGGGTAGTTGATAGGACATCCTCTTAACCCGCTCCTTCCGGGAACCTGGTATGCCAGGTTCCCATAGCATCACCTCACAGATGGGGAGTGGGTATACCAGATTCCCAAAATGTAATTGAGAGTGTCTGCATTTGTAAGCCTCTTTCATATTAAGTAGGATATGGGGGAGGGGGAGGATAATACCCATGGCTTTCCTGTTGGCTGATTATGTTTAAAAGAAAAGAAAGGACAATAATGGTGCATGTTACATTGAAATAAAGGCAGTAACTTCAGGGGGGCGTTTCATCAACGAGTTCGTCGGAGGTTTTCACCGACAAATTTGCTATCAGCCAATCAGACGCAAGGATTTACACTGACAACTGTTAAAAGCTAATGAAATCCTTGCGTCTGATTGGCTGATAGCAAATTTGTCGGTGAAAACTCCGACGAACTCGTTGATGAAACGCCCCCCTGGGGAATGTATGTAAATAATTTATGTGATTCACAATGACATGTTTCATGGAGAGGAAATGTCTGTAGCATTGTCGGTAGTAAGAATTATGTATTTTATGGAGGTAAGGATGGGAGGCAATGATGACACAGGCTGATGGTGCTGTTTACCTGATTTCGAGACAATATTTTTACACCAATGTCTTTATAAACATCTTAAAAGTGAAAGGGTAATTCATCTCTCCCAAGGATCAACCTTGGTTTACTAGGTATTCTATTTCATATTTCTTTTCTTTTTTATGTACCTACGTGTACGTCAATAATTAGGAGGTTCTGAAGCCCAAGGAAGCCTACAACTAGTCTTTGTTCATTTGTCATCCCATTTCAGTTTTTTGGTACTTACATCAACAATATTGATGAGGAGGAGTTGAAGCCCAGGAAGCCCGAGGTAGACCTCGAGGAGGTCTCAGTTGCCGTGCAGGAAGCCATGGATACTGCCTCCAGTGCCACCCAGAAGCTCTCAGAAATCAACTCAGAAATCCTGTCCTACGTGGAGAAGATGACGGGCGGCAAGGCTGCCTCAAAGTAAGACATAAGGGCAGAGAGTGCTGACCTATGATGTGTTTTAGGGGCATCATGGACACCATTTTGTGAAAGTTGTCGGCCCTGACAAGTTGTCAGTCTGACAATTTCAGTAAAAATCCCTTGGTTTTGATTGGCTGAGAAGCTCTGGTCACTGACTGTTAACTGTGGTTATTGTCAAAGACTAACCAACTTGTTAGGCCTGACAACTTTCATGAAACTGTTCCCTGGTTTATGTGGCTGTGGGTTCAGCCACTTTTACCCAGTCTGCCAAGCATCTGGGTGCCCTATGAGGGTGATGACGGTTGGGAGGGAAACACATTTTCATGATCTCTTTGATGGACCATCAGAAATTGTAGCAAGAAATGCTGCAGTGGAGATAGATGGTGATTCATTTGATCTCCAAGTAATAAAACCTGGATAGGATGGTATTATTTCATAGAATAGTCATATTGGTCATCTTGAGGTCACATGCTGCACCAGTACTTTTTGATTGGTTCATAATGTGATCCCAGTTCATGCAGTGCTTTCTGATATCCCATTAAATGCCAGACAATGCAGTATAGATGTTGTTTTTTTTATGCCTCTGCCAACGAAGTGGCCGGAGGCATTATGTTTTCGGGTCGTCTGTCCGTCCGTACGTCCGTCTTTGTTTTGTTTTTGTCGATATCTCAAGAACCGTGTGGTGGTTTTACATCAAACTTGGTATGAGGGTAAATCCTGGGGGGATAATACTTTGTTTGGATTTTAGGGTCACGGGGTCAAAGGTCAAAGGTCACAGGTTATTTTGTGAAAAAAAAGGTTGAAAATTCATGTTTTTCTCCATATCTCGCAAATGGTTCAAGGTATCTTCATGGAACTTAGTATGTATGCTTGTTCCAATGGGCAGTGATTATCTGGGGAAGTTGGGGGTCATGGTTCAAAGGTCAGGGGTCAAAGGTCAAGGTCAACTCCTCAAAATATCACTACTTTCCTTCTGTTTATGCAATGCCTGAAGGTTTTTTTTTTTTTTAAACTTGATGTATACATGTATTACCCAATATATATTCTGTGGGAAGTTTCTTGCCAAAAGGTCAAAGGTCAAAAGGTCAAAGGTCAAGTGAAAGTGCTGAATTGCACTTTTTCCTCCATATCTCAAAGTAACTCAAGGTATCATCATGAAACTTACATATTTATGCATGTTCAACCTAACAGTGATTCTCTTTGGAACTGTGAGGTCAAAGGTCAAAGGCCAGGTTTAGATAATGCTATTTTCCCATTTGATACTGAAATTATACTTTTTCTCAATACCTTGAAAATTACTCAATGCATAAACTTATAAAAGGGTCAAAAGTCAAGTAAAAATCAGTTCCCCAAATACCTGCACTCTGACATTTTAATCATTCATCCAATTGAACCTAGTTCTAGGAAAGTGAACATTCAGCACATTTGTGTCAAACCTGTCATTTTAATATTTTGCCAATTGTGTGAAACTGTCATCACACATTGTCAAGACATTGTACTATAGACCTATTAAGAGAACCATGCATTATGGCGGAGGCATATCAGTCGCCGTAGCGATATATCTAGTTTAGACATATTCCTCGTTCAGATCATGTGTATGTTCATATCTAAACCTAATTTTAATCCAGACAACCTTTTTCAGTTTAATCTGTTAAATATATTACACCTGGGTGTGTTATCACATGTAAACAACTTTATGTGTATTGTCTTTTTTCTTTTCTTTTTCTTTTTTTTGTAGGGTATTTTTTGTGTCCTTCAGCAGATTTTTTTATGTGCATCTTCTTTTTTTTTGGTAGGATATTTTTGTGTCCTTCAGCAGATTCTTTGTAAGGTATCACATTATCATCCCCTCACCTAACGTGTCCTTAAATGAAATTGCCGTGGAGTGAAGCCATTAATGTTTTCTTGAGTATTGGTGTTTGATCAATCTTATTTTTGTACTTTTTTTGATTTGTCTCAATGCCCGTCTGTCTGCTGTCCTTTCTTCTCTCATTTCCTGTCTTCATGTAACTTCCCTCCCCCCCCCATTTTTTTTAAACAACACCAGGAGCAAGAAGAAACTGGAGAAAGCCCTTTTGCAGGCCAAGGAAGACATTATGAGTCTAACAGACAAACTATCTGGAGCACAAGCAGGTAAACTTGATGCAAAACTGCGTGAAAAGTTCCATGTACATTGTATGTGGCACTCTCTCTCTCTCTTTTTTTTTAAATCATGGCAAATATTGAAAACACCTTTATAAATTGGCAGTCGTTGCCGAGCATGGTGTACTTAAATCTTGTCAATGCAGTGCTGATATTACGTATGAACATCTGATTTTTGTAAAGATGTGTGTTTGTATAGAATGTTGCAAAGATTTCATGTGGATTTTGAGGTCTTTGTTGGGTTTCATTATTTGTCAGTTCCCGTGACAGTGGGATGAAGTGCATGCCTCAATTAATCCTTGTTTTATGAAGACAATAGTGATATTGGGATTACATTAATGTCACACATTGTACATATGAAGTCAGCTGGCTTTGACAAAGTGCATCCTGTACAGGTGTTCTTTATGTGACGAAGAATGAAAAAAAAAAAATGCTGAAGATTTGATCGCACAAACTGACATCACTGTTATCGATCAATGTCTCTTTGTGAAACGTATCGTGCATTTTCAGTGTTACACTTTAAATTGATATAAAGGTCATTTCAGCTCTCATCCTTACGTCTTCACTGACCTTGTCTGTCGCGATTCCCTCTTGCTGGCAAAATCTAAACTCTCTCCCTTACGATTCCCGTACATGATGAGCTTTACGTTCTCCTTGACGCTTGTTTTTCTACACGAAAAACCAAAGCCATATGATGGTGAGATTGCGTGATACGTTTCAGAAGTTGTCACGCGACTTCTTCCCGGCCTTGTGAGCAACATTTTGCGAGCTGATGAAGCGCACGAGAAGTAGTTTGTTTTTGCAGTAGTAGTGAGAGTAAACTGTAAAAGTCTGAGTCAGCTGCAGTAACTGTTTCTGTTGTTTATTGTTGCCTCATCAACAATGGCTTTTATGAAGGCAGAGGGAAGAGCCTTGTAGACTATGAAATGTTCCACAACTTCATGTATCCCTGAGGCAGAAGGACTTCTAATCCAACCCTCTATCACTGGCTTAAAAAGATGCCATGAGATTAAATGAGTCCTATCTTGAAAAGAAGGAAAGAAAAAGATTTCAAGCACACTGAGATATTAATTCACCGAGAGATTTCAAGGGTGTCCTTTAGTCACGCAACCTTTAATGATAGTTTGGTTTTGAAAACAAATGTCTCAAACTTTGGCCCAGTTTGAAGGGATTGTGTTGTTTACATTCCTGCCGTTCGGTTATGTGGTGGATTATGACGTATGATGAGCAGATGGTCCTGTAGTAATCTGAGAGGCCCCCAAATGTCACTCGACTTGCCGGAGAGTGGTGTGTGACCATGCCCTTTCCAAAATTACTGCCCACTGGGCAAAGGCCACATCACTTCTTGGTGATTTGCAATCTCTGCAAATGATTCAGGAAGCAAACAGGGCAGAAAGTGTGGCAGTAACTGATGCACATTTGTTGAGGGAGTCCTGAATAGTGGTTAAAAAAGTATTACTTCTCGTGCATATGCAGTGCATATGCAGTGGATTTGTGCACGCTCTCACACTTCTGCTGTTTGGACAAGCTGTCTGCCCTTTTATTCCACTCAGAAAATCGTTGATCAGTCACTTGTCTGGAATAGAACTTGAATAGTAACTTTAAAACATGCAACAGATGCTCCTGCTTGCAGTCTCTCTGTGAGATTGTGCTTTTACCTGTAATTTATGATTTGTGACATCTTATGGAAGGAAGATGCAGTCGTCCTTCCCTTTTTCAAATTTGTACTGATTGGTCTATGACTACCCTGTTTATGTACTACCCTTAGTTGAATAAAGACTTTTTAATTTGCCACTTTTGTGCTGGAGGATGTGAATTTATTTGTCCATAATGAATTTTGTCTGCATGTGTGCTGCTACTGCACAAATTGAGTAGTCCATCAGGGTGCCATGCTGCTCTCCTAGTCAACATTTGAGTGATTTCAAATGGGTATGTATCAAGTTTGCGTTCTTTTAGGTTGTAATTACTGCTAATGACCATCGACTACCCCCTCCCATTACTCGCTGTAGCTGCAGCACCAAATGCTCCACCCGTGCTGGAGGCTACAGTGCTGTCAGCAGTACTCCTTATAAGTTAAAGCTCACTTTTTTGTGTGTGCATGTATTTATTGTCCACCCGTTAGAAATTGAGGACAAAGAAGACCAGATGACAAGACTCTACAAACAGATTGACCTGAAGAGCATGGAGGTCTTAAAATACAAAAACAATGCAGACCAAGCAAAGGTGAGTTAGATGTAGAATCTTTACTGCTATGTTTATGATTTTGGACCACTCGAACTGCTGTAATGCAGACAAGACAGAGAGTATAAAACAATAGTTTTACACTTTGTGCAATTTTCTCGGAGCCATAGATTCTGAGTACAGCTGTAGTTTTAACTACGAATTCTGGGCAGAGTGATTCCAGTGACTGGGGTGGTGACATGGCTCACATTGCTTTTCGCACTATGATGTGATGGGAAGATGTTGCATTAAAAAAAGAAGAAGAAAAGTAGCTGTCAGTTCCTTTACTTGGCTGATATTTAGAAACCTGTGTTGTCTCATTCTTCATGTACAAGTAATTAAAGATTTGATTACCCTGCCCCCATCTTGTCTGTCACAGAAAAAACTGGAGGAGATAAGCAACCTTCAGGCAGAGATCACAGAGCGTGATGAGGAGATTGAGAGACTGCACAAAGCCCTCGATGACAATCAGCTCAGCTTGAAGCAGCTGGAAAACTCCAAGGAAAACAGCTTTGCGCGTCTCAAAGCAGCCCATGATGACAGCGAGGTAATTTCATAAACTCCATGTGCCCTCTTATCTCTGTTTTACGAGCCAAAGTGGTGTTTGAATCTCCATGTTCATGTGGTAGTTAGCGCTGTTTTCTATTGATATGTTTGACATATTGGAAAGTTTACTTGCGGCCGCTTTGCTCTTGTTTATGACTCTTTGTGTGCTACGGTGCAAACCTCCTTTGTGCCACGTTATTCTGAGACTACAACATATGCGCGCTATTTGAAAACCTTTTGTTATTCAAAGCCATGTAATTTTTTCTAAAAGAGTTTATGCTAGAAATGCAGTACAGCAAAGATGAAGAGAAAATTGTGAGCTTTTGCTGTGATGGAAATTTTATCACGAAGTTATGGCTGTTTTACTTGCAAATGGCCAATATTCAAAACAACCCCCAAACAGACTGCAAAATTGTATTCTTTGTCATGATTACACAACATAGGTCTAGGATGCAAGAGGTTTGAAGACACACCCTCGACAGAAATCAAAATTCACTTGGAAAAATCCCTATGGAACACTGCTTTTAAGTCGCCATGCACGGCTAGCTCTATTTGAGAATAATGGAATAGCCTGTGATACTTTCAGTGTACCTTGGCATATGGTGATTTATCTTTCACGTTGTATGTTTGAGCAAAATCTGCAAAGTTGGCAGGCCATTGACTTGAGTCAGGCGTCTGAATGTGGCACACAAAGAAATAAACAAAGTGCACTTTTCTTGCTCTGTGGGCATACTTTATCCAAATTACATGTTTGTCTTCATGCTCTTGTGGCTCTTGTTTTAGAATTGATGATGTCTAGGGCCTGAATTCACGAAGGTGGTACAATTAGAACCATGGTTTAAACCGTGGACAATTTGTATGGAGCGCCAAGTGTCGCATGGCCTATTTCGTTACGGAATCAGTCATTTCGTCGACAAAATGACTGATTCCGTAACGAAATGGGCCATGCGACACTTGGCGCTCCATACAGATTGTCCATGGTTTAAACCATGGTTTTAATTGTACCACCTTTGTGAATTCGGGCCATTATGTCACAGTTCACCTCTTGAATTGGTGGATAAACAACTTGCGATACTTACGATACAGCAAGCTGGAACAGGACACATGTTCTGTTTTGCATTGACACTGTTTCAGTGCCATTGTCTGTAGAGTGGTAAAAGATGTCCTCTTCAAAGTTGAACACCCTCTGGTGTAAGTGTGATTTCAAGCATTTTCTCTTCTATTACACAGAATATTTTTCATTAGGAGATGATGTGCAGAGAACAAAAGAAAGAAATTTGTTCCTGTTTGAATGCATATTTGTGTGTTAATTTTATATATATTGGATGGGGTATAAAGCACCAGAAAATTTTGAATGGTAAAATTGGGTCTGAAGTGATTAAATAGAAAAATACATGCTTGCAACAAATCAGGTTTTCTTAGCGCTCTTTGTACCTCCAAGCTGGTTTACTTTATGGAACGTTATGCAGATCAGCATTGTGGTCATACACACTGAGGAAAGTTTACCACAAAATCAAACTTTTTTTTTTTAATCCGAGCAGAATGCTGCTTAAACCACAGACTTGTGAAATGTAAATTCAGATACTTATGTGAGCTCACTATCTTTGACTATTAAACTGAGTTATCCACTCAACAAATCTCCTGTGAAACTCCTGTTTGGCAGACAGGAATGTTTAAAGAGGCAATGTGTAAAAATTGATGGCACTTCTGAACATCACTCAAGTTGATGCCTACAGAATTAGTGCAGAAGTCTGAGGCAGGGGTAGCAATGTGGCCTACCACAGCTTGCTGTAGTAAGAGGCTAAGTTGTGAATCCACCCATTTTTGTCTGAAGAGTGTGCATCATTTCCATCATTACCCTTTCTTCACTTCAATGGAATGACTTTACAGGGGTTTAATTTGCACTAACACCCACTGTGGTGTCATGATTTAATAGACATGTCCATTCATGCTTGGTTTCATTGGTGACTTGACACCACTCAGGCCTGATTAAATTGTCACACAATTGATTTAGTGAATTTTTGATATCCTTTTGAATTCCCCAGACTCCAGTTTTTCCAGTGATACACAATTATCCTACTTTATGCTATTTTTAAAGACCTATGACAGAATGATGCAAAAGTTGGTAACCAGGTAAACATGGTTACAAGAGAGAGGCTGCTTTAGATGCAGTGATGCATGCAGGAGACTGAGTGTTTTCGAGCATTATAGGACCCTTCAAACACCTTAGCAACATGCACCACATAAAACCTTAAGTTTTCACTTTCAGAAAACTCTTTATAGACTTTGAAATTCAGACAGAAGGTAGTTGAGATATTAATACAAAATATTACATAGTTTTAGTCATTTTCTTGGGTTAAATGTTGGCAATGTTGTTAATTTCAGTAATTATTAAATGTTTTCAATTTCAATTTGTAAAATGTCATTTGATAATCAGATACAATTACAATTATATATGTTGGCAGTCTTATCAGGTCATTGTGATGATTCTGCACTGATTAGAGTATGTAGCTTATCTTTTCATGTTCCATTTGCAAATACATCCATTTTGGGTATCATCCATCCATTGTGTTTTCTGATGAATAGTAACTTCCCTGGACTTTTTTTGTTTCCTTTCATACATTTTGCCCTTTTGGTGTCATTCCTTCTGTGGAAATTCTTCATGTCTATCCTCTGGAGAGAGCACTTTAGAGAGTAATCTAACTGTCCAATTCATCTTCTGTGTCTTACAGCACAGTCTCTTGTACGAAGATGACAAGCGCAATTATGATAAAAGAAGTAAGGGTCTTTTGCAGAAAGAGCGTGATACTCACAAGCAGCCAGTTGTGCAAACAATTCTCCCCCCCCCCCCCTCCCCCCACATCCCGTGAAAAATTATGGCGTTTCAATTTCTGAGATGTTCATAATGAATTCTCATGCTATGTCTTGCATGTTTTACTTGCAGTTGAATTGTGCCCAAAGTGTTGCAACCCTAAGAAATCATCTGATGACAATGTTTGACAATTTGACTGTTTGGTATCAAAAGCTAATCTACATTGCTCTCTACTGCTACAGTTCTCTGACCTAGATTTGACAAATACTTGAGTCTCAGTAGCAACTCAATTGGACTGACTGTTGCTTTACACAGATGTGCCCTTTGTCTAATTTGCATTATTAAGTTTAAAAACAATGTCTCTGACATTCCATGAGTGATATGAAAAACACTTAATGTCTGCATGTATATGTTTCAGCATCTGGATATTTTGAAGTTGTTTTGGTTGTTGTTGCAATTTTTCAGCATCATCGTGTCACATTTTCTAATGATTTTCTTTCTCCATTGTTTGTATTTGTTCTTACTGTGTTGCTTTTGCACTGGTACACTACTGTAATCTTGCGTATCTCCATGGAAATTCCGGAAATCATCACAATGCAGAGTAAAAATGTAAATTTTGCTTGATTTTACTTTTGCCAATCCATTTATCATTTTCTTGGTTTGCGGTGCAGAGTTACCTCTTCTACTTCCGTCTTTCTACACTGTAGACTAACATTTCTTATTCAACTGACAAATAATGTTGCTTTTATTGTGCATGTGACACTCACTAGATTGTTAATGCTAGGTTATGCAATGTAGCTCATAATTTTACATGAACTGTATTCATGCTACACACGCATGCATGTTTTTCTAACAAGTAAAATCAACATATCATGGTTTGCACAGGATAAGCTGTGTATCTCACACCCACGTCAAGTCAGCAGTACAACTTTGAATGGTTAATCACAATGCTCCATTCTGTGTGGATGGTCATTACATTTGATGTGTGTAGGGTCATGTGATATACAAATCATTGACATCAGTTATGCGTCGAGTCAAGTGACACCATTAAAATCCAAACCCCGAATGCTGAATGCTTTCTTTCCCAAGTTGAGCTGAAAGCAAGCAGAATTGCCCACATGTCTTGCCCAGAAGATGTCATAACCTGCCTTGTTGAGAGACTAATAGCTTGCTAACCTTGATACTCTTTTTAAAGGGCAAGTAAAATCAGACTAATTAAAAAAAGACTGCTTCCAGCAATAACATACTTGATAAAGCTCAATTCTGATGTGTTAACAGCTGCAGTGATTGCCTTCTTTAGAATTGACAGTAGAAGTGACAAGTTTTAACTCATTCATTTGATGCTTGCTAACAACATGTAACTACCAGTTACTGTCTGTCATGCTGTTTTGATTGTTTGTTTGTTTTGTTTTGCTTATTGATGATATTTTCAAATCAACATAGAATTTCCACAAGCAGAATGGAGATTAGGTTTTCATTCTGTAAGTTTTTATGCCTCCGCCACGAAGTGGTGCCGGAGGCATTATGTTTTCGGGTTGTCCGTCCGTCCGTCCGTCCGTCCTTCCGTCCGTCCGTAATGAATTTTGTGGACAGGGTAACTATCAAAACCTTTTGAGGTATCCTAATGAAACTTGGCATGTATGTGTATTAGGGGGTGAAGTTGTGCCTATCAACTTTTGGGTGCACATGCTCAAGGTCAAAGGTCAAAAGGTCAAGGTCAAATGCTTAAAATTGCACTATTTCCCCCATATCTATGCAATGCATGAAGATATTTTCTTGAAACTTAGTGTATACATGTATTACCCAATTAAGATTCTTTGGTGAAAGTTTGGGGTCATGAGGTCAAAAGGTCAAAGGTCAAAAGGTCAAGTAAAATGTTAAAATTTCACTTTATCTCTGTATCTTGGAAATTGTTCAAAGTATCTTTATGGAACAAAGTATACATGCATGTACTGACTGGCAGTAGTTAGCTAGGGAATTTAGGGTTCATGGGGTCAAAGGTCAGGGGTCAAAGGTCAAGGGCAATACTTCGATATTTTACTATTTTCCTTATATTTATGCAATGCCAGCAGGATTATTTTTTTTTTAACTTAATGTATGCATTTATATTACCCACTAGAGATTCTCTGGGATTTTTTTTTTGCCAAGAAGGTCAAAGGTCAAAAGGTCAAAAATCAAGTGAAAGTGCTGAACTTACTACTTTCTCCATATCTCGGAAGCGGCTCAAGTAATCTATTAAGCTTAGTATATATTTATGTATGTTCTGCCTGACAGTGATTCTCTTATGAATCAAAGGCCAGATGAAAATGGTAACAATTTACTGTTCAATACAGAAATTGCACTTTTTCTCCATACCTTGAAAATTACTCAAGTGCGTAAACTTATGAAAGGGTCAAAGTCGAAGTTAAAGTACATGCTCTCCTATTCATCCAATTAGACATAGGTCAAGGAAGGTAAACATTCGATACATTTGTGACAAACATGTCATTTTAATATTTTGCCAATTTTGTGAAAATGTAATCACACATTGTCCACATGTACTATAGACCTATTAGGAGAATCATGCATTATGGCGGAGGCATACCAGTCGCCATAGCGACATTTCTAGTTAATCATATCTTTTAGCACTTCTGTCAAGATATAGACTTACATTGTATGTAATACTGTGTTTGATTTGGGAAAATTTACTCTGACAGGGCAAATTATACATACCACCCCGCACTTTTAGTAGTTCTATTGCTATTGTACGTTTGTTTGATAGAAAAGAGATTGTAATGAATTTTATACACAACACATGCATACAGATTTTTTGATGCCTTGATACATTCTGTTATGTTTAAAGGGATTGTATAGTTTTGGTTGAGACCCAACTTCAGTTTTCTAACATTTTTGGTGAGATAATGAGAAACCTCTTTAATATGGAATATGAAAGCGTAGGCCTATGTTATTCCATGAGTTATTCAATGTTTATTTGATGAAAATTGGTTTTGAAATGGCTGAGATATCCAAAACAGAGCAATTCTAATAAAAGGTGGGACCCACTTTTTATTACTATCATCTTGTTTTACTTTGTTTTTGGATGTTTCAGCCATTCCAAAATTGATTTTACTCGATAAACTTTGAATTCCTCTTAGAATGGTGTGCTCTGTACTATTTCATATTAGTGTTTTCCTGGTATCTCACAAAAAGTTAAAAGCGCAATTCTCATCTCCACCAATAGGCCCTACTGTACCATCCCTTTAAAGGGGATGGCTAGTAACTGATCAGTGGGAATGCTGGGGGATGATTGTTCCTATCCTTGTGGGATTCATTTAAGAGTACATTATATATCTATTGTTGTGTGAAAATTATTTGCTTCAGAATGGTCTCATATTCAAGTAATGTGCAGTTTAATGTTTCCAGGTTAGCATGCTTGTACAGTGACGGGGCGATCGTTGACATTAAGCTGCACATTACTTGAATATGAAACCATTCTGAAGCAAATAATTTTCACACAACAATAGACCGATTCTGTGACGCGCTATGTGTATTTTTGGCATGGGCAGCGCCATTACTGCGGTGTCTCAGCCGACCCCCCCTCTTCTCTCTCCAACCCTCTCACGCGCCGGAATGAAGAACTGATGCATGGTTGTTTTAGCCAATGGGCGTCTCGTACTGAGTACGCGAATGCTTGCTTAGTGCGCGAACCTTTGTTACATGTGCGCGATAAACATGTTGCCCGTGGGGTGGGGGAGAGGAGGGGGGGTCGGCTGGGACACCGCAAAATGAACTTATGACTGCGCCCAGTGCCACAAATTGTCTGCTGCCCTCAACGAACCCAAATCGATCTATAGATATATAATGTACTCTTAAATGAATCCCACAAGGACTGGAACAATCATCCCCCAGCATTCCCACTGATTCCCACTGATCAGTTACTAGCCATCCCCTGCAGTACACGTAGTTCCGTTATCTACCCTTTCTTCATGTCTGGAATAAATGTCATCAATGTAAAATGGAAAAGTCAATTAAGCTCATTCGCCAAGAATGTGTATCTCTTTATGTCTCAGTCTTTCTAGTTTTCCAGTATGATCTACCTATCTGATAGTTGCCTGGTATTTAAAGCTGGTACATTGTACATCGCCAACTGCCAGTCAATTTCCACACACTTTCTGAATCACCTTACTGACCGTACGTGACAAATCAACTTATATGGGATTGTATAGTGTATTGACGGATCTATAGATGCAAAGTGAAACGCAGCAAGAACAATGAAGTGTGAAACAACTTGCATTAATCATGCTAATATTGTTTTACCCCATGATGACCTAACTTATTGCATGAAGTTGAGAGATTTTTAGAATTTTGTTTGCTTTTTTTAATGGTTTGATGTGTAACTTACAACTTTGCATGAAAACCTGTACATAGTATGTGTTCTAACCATCTAATATGATCTGCCTTGTGATTTGCTAAACTATAATATGCTTGTAAGACTTAAGAATCTAATTGTGGTACAATGGCCACCACTGATCCAGAGGTTTGGAAAACAAGTTTTTCTTACGTTGTCAGTGGGGCTGCGACCAGTGGATGATATTGTATGTATATTATACCCATTAGCCGGGTTCACATGTACAAAATAGCAGGATGACGATTGCGCTCCATATCTCGAGATTTTTTGCAACCGTTCACACGCTCCAAATGAGCGGGATAGCGATCGCGCTCGGAATCTCGAGTTTTTTGCAAGCGTCCACACGTACAGAATTATCCCGCTAATTGGCGATAAAGATAACAGCAAAGCCTGCAAACTGGGTCACACAGCGCCCTTCTCTTTGCCCATTGTTATTTGCGCGTCAGTGGTGTGGTTCACGCGCTGTTGTTGTTATGCTCCAAAGAGGTTAAGGACCTCTTCACAGAGGCCTCGCTGTTGTGATGTGCGCATTGTATGATGGGATACAAAAACTCGAGATTCTAATCCCGACCGTTCACACGTACTGGCGCGGGGCAAATTATCCTGCTAATTGATGAACTAGCGCAAGATTTCTTGGGATTAGAATCGCGATGCTTATCGCGCTAATTGTCGGGGTTTTTCTGTCCACACACGCAAAAAACTCGAGATACCGATCGCGATGCAAATCTCGAGATTTGTATCCCGCTAATTGGTGTACGTGTGAACCCCCCTATTGATATTCATGGCAAGCAGAGCACACACGCTTGAACACCCAGAGACAACATGCAATGCATGTATGAGTAGAAGCTGATGATGCTCGATATCACACTGTGCTGTTGCCCATCAGCAAATGTTTTATCTGCACAATTTGTATAACCTGTTTTGGATTGGTTTTCACCCAAATAATTGTTGTGAAAAGGAAATAAGTTCTTGTAACTAGATGATGAATTATAAACAGTGGGAGTGTTTCAGGTAAGATATTTCTTCATCAAATGGGTTTTGGTTCTGATTAAGCAGTGAAGTAATATGTAGAATTTGTTGTTGCCTTGATTTTTGTAGTGTTCCTGCTAAAGCAGTTCCCGATTATTGGCTGAACATTGAATAAGGAAACTTCAAAAAGCAACAATAACAACCTTGTGCTCCAAATCTTTGTAATTTTTCTTTGAAGATGTAAAAGGAAATCATGTAATATGAAATATTATTCACAATTTCTGATTTTTGCAAAAAAGTTCCTGGAAGGTCAAAGTTTAAGTTCTTTTTAGTTTTGACACTGGAAATGTAAAGGACGTGGCATCACATACATGTAATCAGTGACAAGTTGCCAAAGAGGAAATTGTTTGGTTTAGACTAGTATCAGTACATGAAAGAAGAGGCTTCACTTATAATCATAAGAGACATTTCGATTGGATGTTCCTGACCAACTATTATCAGTGCTAAGATATCCACACTCAAGATACGAGGATTTATGGGTCCTTTGATGCGCACTTTCTCATTCTCAATTTTATACTCACATTTAAAGCACACACACACACACACACACACACACACACACACACACACACACACACACAGAGGATTTAAAATCTGTAGGAAGGGATATAATTCTTGATACAAGATGTCAAGTCTACTTTTACAAAGGGTTATAGAACTAACAGTGGCTGTTGGGCAGGAGCTCTTGGTCTACTGGTGGATAATATGCGTGTCTGATGATCATGAATACCACTACAGTGCACTCCTGTTATAACGAACATGGTTATAACGAAATTCCGGTTACAACGAAGTAAAATTTAGGGCCGCAACATTATCAACTCTATGTACAATGTATTTCTATTGTTTATTCATTCGGTTATAATGAAATTTCGATATAACGAAATAAAACTGCCGGTCCCGAGGACTTCGTTATAATGGGAGTCCACTGTACCAGGTACGGTAGTTAGTAGTAGTTAGTGGTAATGCTTCCAAATTGCAGATCTAGATAGGAGAAGGGTTACTTCTTCAGAAAAATCTGATCTTGATATCATTGGTTGGGGTCTTTTCAGACAGCCTGTTGTCCAGAACACATCACTGCCGTCAGAATTACAATTACTATTGTAGTAATACAAGCAGATAAAGATAATTAGGTAGTTAAGTCCTCAGCGAAAAGATGCAAATCTGGAGCATCTGGATGCCGCAAAAACACTTCAACATGCTGCAGGACATGAATGCTTGGAAGAACAAGAACTGAGGAGGAAGCAAGCTATTGCAAGAGTGGGAAGAAGAAGTGTGTGGGTGAAACCTTGGGTCCAGTGCAAGCTCCTGCATTTGAAAATTTGAGCAGCTGATAAAAGAACTGCATTCCGAAGATGTTTCTGACATTCATTAATGTCATGCGGATGGAGCCACAGGCCATTTGTGAAATTTGTTAATGAATTGTACCAGGGATACGGAACAAAATACCAATTTTTGGAAGGTGCTGGAACCTGGTTTTGAAGCTGGCTATCTCCTTGAGGTTCCTGGCCACTGGCAACGCTTTCAAGACACGTCAGTATGGATTTAGATTTGCCCACAATACCATTTCTGTGTTTATCCCACAAATGTGCCAGGCCATAAGTGATGAGCTCTCTTTATGAAGTTCCCATGTTGCACCGATGCTTGAGAGAGATGGAAAAAAAAAAGTGGTGCGCCCTTTCTGCAATCGCTGGTCCAGAGCTTTCCTCACTTTCATATGGGTGCCATACATTAAATATACAGTCCGACCTCCCCTATCCGGACATGTCGGGGCCGGCGCTCATCCGGATAAGGGATTTGGCCAGACATTGGAGACTCAAATGCTTAATACACACAGCTGCCTACCCAATGATATGACTGCATGTAAATGTATCTATTTTGCGTGAACATATCACATCCTCGTCAGCTGGTCTGCGTTCATAATTTTCTGATAATTTGCTCAATGAACGATCGCCTGTACTGTGCCGTGATTTTATAATAAAAAGTTTTCTGTCCATGTTCTTGCTGTGATTTGGGGTAGTGAATGTCTGAATGCATGTTATTTTGATTAAACTTTGTTGTGAATGTATGTTAGTTATATTGGGAATAATATGTAATTCATGTTTGTTTGTGCAGGAATTTTGTCTGAGTTTGGAATTCCTTCTTTTCCCCATAATTATTAGATAGGAAAAGAAAAAAAAAATCAAGACAAGATCGCGTTCGGATAATAGAGAGATTCAGATAAAGGGAGGCCTGACAGGAGAGGTCGGACTGTAGATGGCAGTCACCATGAAGAAGCCTTCAAAGACTGGCAGCTTGTTCTACAATTGTACCAAGAATTCGACTCCATTGTACTACTTGCAAAGGTGCTCACTGTGAATTCATGTATGTAGACAGACTGGCTTTGGCTCTGATGCTGGTGTGTTCAACAAAAGTCCTTTCAAGGCAGCAATTGTCGCAGGTACATGTAATCGGAACCTGTTTACGAAGAAGCAGACCCTCTGCCCCATGATCACCAGCCACTGGAATGCTACCTAGATGGAGGACTTGGCTGATGAAGCCTCTGCTGCTTCGATCGCAACGTGACTCACCAACAAAGAGTCTACAACCACAGACTGTCAAGATCCAGGAGAGCTGTGGAGAATGCCTTTGGCCTTCTTGGAGCTCAGTTTTCGCTGTCTTCTCATCACTTTGCCCACATAAACTCCAGACAGAGTCATCAAGATCACCCATGCATGCTGCATCCAGCACAACTCCCTGCGACTCTGAAACCCTACAATTAATGTAGCTACACTTGACCAAAAAGGACCCACGAATCACAAATTTCAAAATAATCCCAGATTAGTGAAGACAAGTGGCCACCATGTCACACATTTGTATATTACACTACATGTTCACATTATTACGTCAGCCTTATCATTATTGCCGTGTCTAGTGAAGTACTTTTAGTCATGCTGAAGTCCATACATGGCATGATTAAACTCGGACTTCAATAAGCCGTGTATTTTTTGGAATTTGGTCTTTTGTAGCTCTTGAAATTTGGCCTTAAATCATCTTTGATAGAGTCTCCCTTGTCTGTTTGAAATGATGCTTGAGCTGTAATACCCACTGTTTGATTGCCCTGCTTTTATCTTCAAACACTCTCTCCTTGTTTCCATGTTATTAATTGACGTACATACTTTATGCAGTTGTCCTTGTAGTATGTTGTAATGAGGATTGCGCTGAGTAATTAAACTCCAACATACTACGTAGCAGTCATTTTTTTTTTTTTTTTAAAGCAGCATTCTGAGTATGTCCATTATTGTGCCTATGAGGTATTATAAGCGGTAAGGAATAATACCGTCTAAACAGAAGTCATTCTGTTTGCAGAGTGCCATAGAAAAAGTTTGTAGGATGCTACCATAGCAAAGCAATTAAAGGCATGGTACTATACTTAAAGAGAAGCAGTGTTGAGATGAAAACTTATGCCAACTGGGTCAGATGTCTTGTTTGCTGTGGTATACAAAATGTTTCCAAACTCTGACATCAGAGATACATAAAGATAAAATGATGTGAACGGCATGTCAACTGTGAATTTGGCAACAGTTGTGCCAAAGTTTTGTAATGATTTCTATTGATAACAGTACATTCAATCATCATCGTCGTCATCATTACCATGCCAGTTTCAATCTGGGTCTGTCCCAAGAACGGGAGTGGCCAGATTTACCTCACAACTCTCACATTAAAAGCTCTCACGTCTTATCCCTGTCTCTCCTTCACATTTGTGACCCGCTACAACAAAAGGATCCTAAAGTCGCTGACGACTGAGCCGAGAAAATTGAGTTTGAAGTCACATCATCAATATTGGTCAAAATAATTGGATTTCTATTTTTGGCATAATTTTGTACTCTAATGTTTTGTCTTTCATCTGCCAAAAATTTTGAAGCTAAATGATCAAAGGAAAGGCAAGAAATCAGCGTTTTTCTGGGCCATGATTTTCTGACTTTCAACGTAACAGAAACGTATCCGAAGATTTGGATTTAGCGCCGCAGCTAGGCTCCGCCCCTGGCAACGAGAGAGTGATCATATTGGTCAGTACGTGGCATCCTGATTACTGATTGGTCGTGCGTAGACTGCTGGGGCTAAGCTTGAATGAACATCATGGAGGTTGCTAGGAGCATACCTTCTATTGTCAGGCGGTGAAAACTGTCTCGCCTCCCCTTGATCATGGTAGCGTCGGAAGGATAGCTTTGAAGGCGTTTTTCTCAAAACACTGATTTCCTCAACCACTTGACATGCGCTAATCAAATCATCAATATCTCCGTAACCGAGTTATTTTATAAGTTGTGCTATATATGAAATTAAAGTAGAAGGGTAAGGGAATAAATTCATGCAATTTTCAGAAAATTGTCCTCCCCTGACTTTCGGATCCTTTTGTTGTAGCAGGTCACATTTTCTTCGGTCATCCTCGCTCTCCTTGCTAGATCACTTTAAACTCTCTTACTAGCAATTTCCTTTGAATAGGACATCCTCATCCTTCCTCAACACATGCCCATACCATCACACTCCATTCACCCTATATACCAGCTGTTCCACTGATTCTTTCAAACCACACATCTCCATCGTATCTCTAGTCATTATTTTATCCACTACAGTAGTTTCACACCACACATCGCTCCCACCGTAGCTCTCTCGATCTGTCTTCCTCAAAATTGCCATTTCACTTTCCCTCAAACACCATGTCTTAGCTCTCATTATATATATTTATAGGTCTCCTGCAACTTTATTTCCAATATCACAAATTCTTGTAGATACTACAACAATATGCAAAAACCTTTTCGCTTAAAATCATTGTAATATTGGTATTAAAGAGAGGCCTATTTAAAAGACAAGCTTGTAGACATGTGGGCTACTCAATACAGTGGACATACAGAAGGAAAAAAGTAAAATGATTAAAACACAGAAGCACACAAAGAAGCACGCACACACACACACAAACACACACATTTGAATGAAGGGGGGGGGGTCTGTTGATGGAGAAGTATGACAAAATTTGGGAATTGTGTGTCCTAAATTCATCTCATAATTGATAGTTCTATTTGGGCTATGAGAGCTTTTGCTTTGATTACATCTCCCCTCTGATCCTCACTTTGCTATCTAAATCAGGTACATCAAGGCCATAATCATGCATCCTCCCTGATTCAGCCACAGGCGAACAAACATGTTGGTGCACTGGGCTTCTCAACACTTAATGCCTGCCACCTATTCAAATAGGAAGCTCTATTCTTTCCCCCAGTCCTGCACAACCATGGAAATAGTATTGATTTTTTTTTTTCTGTAGTTGACTCCCCCACCATCTGCAAGATAAGTACACACCTTTCTCATCTCCCCCTCCCTCTCTTCCTCTCTAGCGCTTTCTCTCACTTTTACCCTGGCCCGGAATACAACAGAATATAAGCAAAAACAACATTAAAGTCCCCCCCCCCCCCCACATGTTTACTGTTTAATCTGTCCAAACAAAAATGTAACACAAGAATGTAGTAAGAGCCTTGCATAACGAAAGTGTGTAGGGGATGGGGAGGGGGGAGGGGGCAAGAAAAAGAACAATAGGTAGTCCGGTGAGTGATGTTGGGGGCAATGATGTGCGCAAGGATGAATGACTGGAGGAAGAAAAGATACGGACAATCTTGGTATTGATTATCTGATTTCCCCCTGGGTGCTAAGAGCTATGGCGGACTTCTGTCAATGGCGGCAGTGCCAAAATCCAATTCCTCCGAAGGGTACAACCGGTCCCTGATACCTGTCGTGGTTTTTACGCGGTGCAAACAGCAACCAAGCTGCTGAAAAGATCATTTCTTGTGGTGTTAGACACATGTGAACAAGTGTGTGATGCCATCTGCTGGGACCCAGAAATAAAACTGCTGTGGATTTGGATTTTGATCTGGAATAATCAGGCACATTACTGAGAGAGTAAGAGATCTAAGATGTGCTGTGGATCTTTCGTCTGCTTTATTGTTAAGTCAGGATTGCATGTGAACGATTGCTTTGGACGGCTCTGAATATCACAGCATACTGCAAGTGCATATGGTACTTGGAATTTGTGTGTCAGATGGACTACACAGATTGTTCCTCCAAGTAGCAAAGCGTACTTTTATTTGGTCCTGTGTCTGATTGTAGCAATTAAATCTGTTGTATTTGTCATGAAAGGAAGTACATTCAAGTGGTTCAAGATGCATATCTTTCATGTAGCAATATGCAGTATGAAAAATGCTATGATGGCAGATTGTTATCTGTCTAATCTATCGATCTGTTTAACCTTTCTATTTAATAAATTTGTCTGTAGCACAGTTGCCATATACACCTGTGCTTGTCTTTGGTATGTTTATAGTTTGAGTGAGTATTGTGTCTATTTTATTTCTAATCTTCAAACAGTGAGGTATGTACAGATATCCAATTTACTCCTATGAATGCAGGTTTTAAGGATCAACCCTGGATTTCAATTCTTTTTTTTCTTTTTAAGGAGGGGGGGGGGAGTAGTAAAAAGTAAACAGAAAATTGAATATGCTAGAACTCAAAAGAAAGGCAAATTCGCTATTTGAAAAAGTGTTCTTTTTTTAATGTAGTGATTGATCCTTTGCTATACAGTATTTGTTCCATGTTACCACATTACTTGTACCATGTGATACAATGTATAAAACACGAAGAAAATGAAAGTTTGGTTTTGTCCTCTGCAAAGCTTGGCTATTAAAGAAGAAAAGTTTTTTTTGTGTTAATTGTTTCAGTGTACTCTTTAATAATATTATTTGTTGTTATGGTTGCAAAGAAAATGGACTAATGAATGAATGACTGTAATACCTTATAACTGCTTCTCTAATAACCATACGACATGTAGTCTTGGATGTCTGAGTGTGTGGTGTTGAAACTTACCAGATAGGAACCACTCTTTACTATTATGTGATAGACAGTATTGTAGATGATCAAGATTTGTCATTAGAAATTGTTTATTTTTTTTCTGATTATTTTAATTTTTTGTCTTTCTTGTGGTTTGCAGGTGACCATCGAGAAACTTCAACATAAAATTCAAGCCTTGAACGTTCAACTTGGTGACGTTTGGAATGGTAAGCATTACAGACACGAGGAACAAGGGAGTATTTGCTATACGTATGGCTATTCATGTATGAACATATAGTGGAGGTACGTGTACATATGCCTTTCTTGCTCTACACTTTGTCAGTGAATATGTGCCCAAGTGTGATCACCAGTGCTGTCAGATCTTAGTCAGATCAGATATACATGATGGCTAATGGTTGGATGTACACCGGCTGTGGAACCACGCTAGCAGTTCTTTGATGTCCATAGCTTTTGCTGAATGTTTGCCACAGACCCAAGATCAGTCAAAAGAGAAATATCCTCCAATTCAATGCAGGTCCAAAGAATGAGAAATAGACAGAGAAATGTAACATGAGAGTTGAGCGAATTTGTGCAATCTATTCAAGAGTTACACATTAACTTGTCCCTTATGGGAACCTGGTATATTACCAAGTTCCTGTGGTGTCACCTGATAAACAGGAACCTGGTATACCAAATTCCCAAATTGTAGACAGGAGTGTCTGCATTCATGGCCTAATCTAATTTGTGTTGTGCTGCCCAGAAATGTGGCTGTAATAGAAAGATTAAAACTTTCTTATATCAATATCTGTTATCTTTCTGAATAAAAGCTATGTGTATAGAAGTTTTATTTACCCTTTTTCCAATGCAGTATGCACTTGCTTTGCTAGAAAATGCGTTTGAAGATGTACGTAGCAATCAAGGCTGATCTCGGTGGATTTTTGCGTTCGCTAACTCCACTCTGTGCCTCTTGTGTGTAGAACAAAAAAATTTGTGAGCCCATCAGCGCACGCTGTATTCATGTCTTGCACCAGAGTTCAATATTGTCATTGTTCCATGGCACAATGTAGTTGACCGTGGAAAGTTGGTACATGTACCGCTTGACTGCTTTCGCACAGGTGGACTGCGAACTTGTCCGTTCTCTACCAACCTACGGAAAAAAAAAGTATCTTGTTTGGCAGAGAGATTTGTGGTAACACCAGATGAATGTATTCCTGAAAAAAACAGACTGTTGTTTAGAAGAAGATCTCAGGTACATAGAGGAGAGGAGAGTGTAAAGATGCGATATAGGGAGAATACTGTATAAGGAAGAGATATAGTGACAGTCAAAAGGCAGAAGTGAACTAAAAATTAAGATAGCTTCAGTGTAGATTGGAGAATGGGAATCAGGGACAGTTGTAAGGAAGAATAGAGTGAGAATCGGGTAAAAGGGTCCAGAAGTTGGTGGGAGGAGAAAGATAACGAGAAAAGGAGGAAGGATCAAGGGAGAAGTAAGGTTGGAAAAACATGGAGAGAAGTGAAGAAGATGAAATTTTGAAGGATGTATCACAGATGAACGAAGAAAAAAACGAAGGTGGTATTAAAGCAATGAGGAACCAAAATTATGAAAAGTGAGAAGGGAGAAGTTGAGGGGATTCTATGAAGGAGAAAGAGTTGTGAGAGACAAAAAATAGATTACCAAAAGTTTAATCCTGAAAAGGATTCCGTTGGAAGAAGAAAGTGAGAGAGAAGACAAAGTAGAAATTGTCAGGTGAGAATAAGAAGGGCGTTCAAAAAAAGTTGCCACTAAACCCATAGTGTTCAAGATAACTTAATGCACTTCCCATTCTCAACTGACGAAATGTAGTCATTATCCCGTTGAGGACGAGTCCTGAGTATACTCGGGCAGGTGTCTATGGAAAATGTGTGTTGTAGCAAAATCAGCCCGTCCTTGGGGGTTAAAGGGGAGAGGAGAATTAAGAAATCAGTGCCTGTAACAACTGAAAAGTGGTGAAGTGATCCCCAAAAGGACTATTCGGTTGGAAGGAAAGCAGGAAATAGAAAGAGGAAGGAAAGAGATAATTTGAAGAAAAGTTAGACTGTAGGATAAATAAAGAAGTGGAGAGTCATGACAATGGCTGGGCAGTATCTGTTGAGATCTAGAATAATTATTTAACCTGTTGAGGACTGACTGACTTTGCTACAACACGCATTTCTCATAGACAACTGTCAGGGTGTACTTGGGACTCCACTTCAGTGGGTTAGAGATACTCTAAGTACTTTACATTTTGCGCAGATTGATTGTCCCTCATCAGTTATGCTGGGCGTAACCTAATGGTGGAGATGAATTATATATAGAGCGATCACGAACCACAGTGGGCTGGGCGGTTGGTGTTAGAGTGACCTTGAAGGAGATCACCGACCATAGTGGGCTAGGCAGTTGGTGTTAGAGTGGATGTTGTTCCGTTGTGGTCATTGAGCACATTCATTTTAACAGTAGATCCGGGATGATTCAAATTCAGGTGTTAATGGGTCGGGGGCAGAGTGTAGGCCAGGAGTAGGAGTACCAGGTACATTTTTATTTATAATCATTCTCTCCTGCAGCTGTCCTTCCAAGGATCCACTCACTCCACGTTCCATAATCCACAACGCTTTTATGGACGTTTTTTCTCACTTCGTTTCATGATGTACATTGTATGGTTCTTGATTTCACATGTTTTTCACTTCTCTCTCTTATCTCCATGATTTTCCATCCTTCGACGTCTTCCTCTCCTCCATCCTTTTTGATCCGTCTTTCTCCTCCCGAGGACTTCCAAATCCTTTACCCGATTCTCCAGCATTCTCAACTGTTCCTGTCTCCTATTCTTCCATCTCCATTAATTAGTGCAACTTCAACTTTCACCTCACTGTCCTCCCTCGACTGTATTTCAAACTACTGTATACGCCATGTATTTTGCGAGTCTAAATTTTCGCGAATCAGGACTTCCCGACAGTTTTGCGAGTGGTTAAATTCGCGATCGTGGAGTCCTGTACTGAATGGAGAAATGTATACGTGTACGTCACATTCATATCGGCATTAGAGTCAACATTTTTGAGTGTCTTTAATTCGCGAATAGCAGCTGACTCGCAACATTTGCGAAAATAGAAACCTCGCGAAATATTTGGCATATACAGTATTTGCTTTCCTCTCTCCCTATGTCATTTCCCTCCTCTCCTTTCTTCCTAAGGGTCTTCTTTTGGCAAACAACGGTCCTCTTTATTACGACTACATTGACATGGTGTTACCGCAAACCTCTCTTCATCATTTACATCACTATCCGTCCATGCAAACTTTAAAATGACACATAAGTGTAGGGTAACAACAGTCCTTTGAAGGACTACATTGACATGGTGTTACCGCAAACCTGTCTTCATCATTTACATCACCATCCATCCTTGCAAACTTTCAAATGACACATAAATGTAGGGTAACAACAGTCCTTTCAAGGACTACATTCACATGGTGTTACCGCAAACCTCTCTTCATCATTTACATCATCATCCATCCATGCAAACTTTGAAATGACACGTAAATGTAGGGTAACAACAGTCGTTTCGAGGACTGCATTCACATGGTGTTACGGCAAACCTCTCTTCATCATTTACATCACTTTCCATCCATGCAAACTTTAAAACGACGCATTAATGTAGGCTAACAACAGTCCTTTGAAGGACTACATACACATGGTGTTACCGCAAACCTCTCTTCATCATTTACATCACTATCTGTCCATGCAAACTTTAAAATGACACATAAGTGTAGGGTAACAACAGTCCTTTCAAGGACTGCATTCACATGGTGTTACCGCAAACCTCTCTTCATCATTTACATCACCATCCATCCATGCAAACTTTCAAATGACACATAAATGTAGGGTAACAACAGTCCTTTGAAGGACTACATTCACATGGTGTTACCGCAAACCTGTCTTCATCATTTACATCATCATCCATCCTTGCAAACTTTCAAATGACACATAAATGTAGGGTAACAACAGTCCTTTCAAGGACTACATTCACATGGTGTCACCGCAAACCTCTCTTCATCATTTACATGACAGTCCATCCATGCAAACTTGCAAACGACACATAAATGTAGGGTATTTCTTGGTGCATTCAGAGGGGAAAATGCAAGGGAACAGGGTAGGGAAGAATGGAAGGAGCTAGGTTATAGAAGAGATGCTGTGCAAGTTCCTTAATTTAAATTGCCATCCTTGCTCGACAAATGTTTTAAGAGCTTCTCTCATTTGACAAGTCACTCATGCTGTACACACCCATACTGTACACACCCATACTGTACACATGTACACCAGTAGCCCAAAGACCCGCTGCACACTACACAACCTGAAGATGTACAACCTTCTGACCGTGAGACCAAGTCATGCAACCTGGCAACTCGCACTATATGCGACCTGACCTTTAAAGGTGCATGGTCCCGGTGTTTTAGTCAAATGCGTACGCGAGCACACGGCGCAAGTTTCCTATAGAGACCTACTCTTCTTTAGCACTTACGCTGTGGCCCACTTCCTTGAGTCCAAAGAAGTCCGATTCACTGTAGTCAGTGGTCCGATCACAGTTCAGCAGCTGCTCATGATTCGGCTGAGGGGGATGACAGCTCTAGCAAACTTCTTTTGTGATGTCATAATAACAAGCACATATGCACGCACCCTAGCATTACAACAGACTGCGCGATGCGCAGAAAAGACAATGAAGGCAAGGTTACTTAGCAACACCTACGCACTTTACTCTTGATGACAGCTCTATCTCGGCAATCTTCGTATCAATGCTAACGGTGATCGGCATTGTTCATTATCTTCTTGTTTTTCATGTTTTGATTTCTTGTTCATTATCTTCTTGTTTTTCATATTTTGATTTTGTTTTCATTTTTTTTGCGCGTGTGTTTGTGTAGCTTTGAGCTTGTAATCTTAAGGAAGCTGTTGTGATTTGTAACTCAAGGAAGTGAACTCCAGAAAATGAATGTATAAGTTTTTAAAGCAGAAGCTTTGATTTGCTCATAAGCAGTTGCTTGTTTTGATGCATCCACCCCATTATCCTTGTCATAGGAAGGATGTAGCAGGTTTTCAGGACAAAGCAGGGTGGTAAACATCCCCTCATACACTTTATATAAGTGCCAGTACGTCTCTTTGACCTCATGATGTTTGGCCAATTCAAGCCGTACAAGTGCTCCCCTAATTGTAAGAGGCCACCATGTTGTTTTGTGCAGAGGTTGCCTGAATCCCTATAATTTTTGGTGATGCTGCCGCCAGTGATCAGGGGCCGTATTCTGAGAGCTAATTTAGTGTCTGATTAGCACTTAATTACCGAATTGGTATTCTGAGAGAATGATTAAGTAGGGGGTATATTAACTACCATAGCAACAAGCGTTTTGGCGGGAAGGACCTACGCGTTTGCGCGTATCAATGCGCGTGCACCTCTGAGAGGACTTAATCACAGAGTTAATTACGAATTGGTATTCTGAGGGTGTAATTAAGTATGAAAGTTAATGGAAAACTTAATGATACCAAAGAGCGTCATTAACTACTCCGATATCACGCATTACATCGTGTTTTCTCTGCCACAACGATGCTTACCGTCTTCGGTAACCGAGGAGCGGTTGAATCTTGTTATCATGGTATCCGTAGAATTCAGAGAAAAAAAGAAATATAGCCGATCTTCGAGGAATTTTGTCATTTTATGTGAGCAAAGAGGTTGAGATCTTGGCGTGCGTAGGTGAGGGGTTGTAATCAAATAGCGGAGTGTGCGCATGGAGCTCTTGGGTTGTAATTACAGGGGGTGTGTAGGAGCGCGCATTGCAGGCATATTTGCGCGTGTAATCATCATTTTGGCTTCTAACAATGCGTCTGATTGGATGGAATAACAATTAGATGGGAGGGACCTAAGACAATTACAGGGGACTTAATCATACCTTAATTACGTCCTCAGAATACCGATTTTGCCCGTGATTAAGGGCCTATTAACTTCACGACTTAATCATGAAGTTAATTACAGACTTAATTACGACCTCAGAATACCACCCCAGCTTTTTACAGGGTGATGAGAGAAGGCCACCATATAGTTTCTTGTTTGCACTCTGTTCTACCGCACATATTTCAAGATAAATTTTCTTAAATGAATACTCATACAGACCTGCATCGTAGTGAAACTTATACTCCCTATTGTTTTTTGATGATGCTACCTCTAGTGGTCCACCTTTTACATGGTCAAAGTTCTTAATGTACTTAGGTTGGTGTCTTGTGAATGGCAAAAATTAAGGTTTAGACACCTGTAAATTTTTATGGTAGCACCTTCATTCAATTTGGGGGGGGGGGGGCTGATTCCACCCCAGATCTCCCCCATCACTGGCATGAATTATGCAATTTAAGCCCAACATCTCATTTTAGCCTGTTACATAACACTAAGTTTTTATGTATTTCATTGTTTTTTTACTTTTGATGTTTCTCTGTTTTTCTAGTGGAAATGAATTGTCATCGACCGCTTTTCTACCATAATTACCATAAAATTAATCAAAATGATGAATAGTAAAATAATAGTCGGGTCTTTATGAGTTTCATGATAGAACACCGTTTTATGAAATGTACACAAAATCACAAAATCACGGAAACACCCATTTTAGGGTTACATGCCATTAAGACAATGGCTGTGGCTTGTATAACCTACTTAATGACATTGCAAATCTGGTCTCAAAAGTTGCGCGAGACTTGAAAGAAAAAAGTTAAGAAGTCTTGTGACGAGGTCGATCTTCTTGTGCTGCAGAATTATTGCGTGAAACGTCAAGGGGGGCGGATTACACCCTGCCCCCTATTTTCTTCTGTCCTATTATTTTCTTGGGGGCTGTGCCCTTCAGAAACTAGATCCAGTTACCTCAGCATCCATAATTTCAACTGGAACCTCTCAGTGCATGGCATATTTGATTACTATGAGATTGTAGTTAATCTAGTTAATGATAAACTGTACACGTTAGTGAAGCTGATCGTGCTTCTCCATACTTTAGCTGATAATTATGATATAATATGAACTGGACTTGAAGGCGATAAAAAACTTTTAGTGAGGCACTTAATGCTGTATCCCCCCTAAGTAGCCAGTCCATGTTATTATTATCAACCACATCAGATATCTAGAGCGAGCTTAGCTGGTATTCCCATCTTAACCTATAATTGAAGACTATTCCCGAGTAAACTTAGGCAGGTATCTGTGGAAAATGCATATTAAAGCGAAATTAGCTCTTCCTTAAAGGGTGAAATTGCGATACAAAGAGGGAAAACAGAGACCTTAAGGCAACTTGTTACGACTTTGTATCACTGGGTGCACAGCCTCAGCTAGCCATCTCTTACTAACGCTTGCCAAGTACAGTGTGCGATAGCACGACCAGTACACGTTCCTTCCACTCATTTAATACTTTATGAAGCATTTTGTTGAGGGTAATATACATTATTCGCCCTGTCATCTGAAAGTGTTAGCCGAAAGTGCTCTACGGTATAGCAAAGAATGAAAATATGTTGGATTCTGATTATATTGTCTTGTGTACAACTATCCTACTATGACACTACAAATTATAATTTTCTCTTTCTTTTTTTGGCAGTGACTGCACATAGATTGACCCAACAATTTGAAATATCATAACTTTTGAGCAGGTTCTGATATTTTTCTCAAGCTTCACTGATATGTTCTACATTAACTATTATTTCTGCATTCATACAATTCATATTATATTTTGGGGTTTATTCCCCCTTCAAAGAGGAATGTAGAGAATTGTGATTCTCTGGGAAATGAGAGCAGTGGGCTCAAGAGGAAAAAGTACATGTATAAAGTCAGACAAATTCAGGGCATTCAAGGTATAGCCATGCACTTTTTATAGCCTTTGACGAGGTGAAACTTACAATGTACTTTTTCTACCAGGTTTTTCATGGGATGAAGTTAGCACACATGTCTTAGTAGCCAACAGTGCTCTAAGCTTGAAATGAGCATGATGCTAGCATCACACACTGAGCAAAGATTATTTTGAAAATAAGATATTGTAATAATAATAGTTTATATGACAGTGAAAAAAAAAATATACTATTTAGAGTAAACTTGATATTCCACCACATCAGTTATGTAACTCCTAAGTAAACTGAATGACATGGATCAAGCCAGTGTGACATGTGCGTTACCGAGTGTGCCTCAGAAATTGTAAACTACTTGTATGAAACGGTAAAGCATAAACTGTGAACTGCAAGTGTCTGTAGAGCTTAAAGGTCCTGTTTACCTTTGGGAGCAGTGATTTAAAAAATGTTCAAGATATGACATTTGATGCCTATGTGTAGGTCTGATATATCACAAAACATCCTACTATATAAAAATTGTGTAATAAAGCCTAAGATAAAGGGAGACATCAGTATTTTTCTCATTAAACCGTAACTGTAGACATTTTAGTCTGGAAACATTTTTATTATAACTATTGTTCACATAGCGTGTATTTTAACAAAACTTAACTTGGATTATACGGATTCAAATTTGTACAGTGGTTGTTTCTATCCCTAACTCACATTTTAGAACACCACTGCTGGGTTTTTGTTTCTTCTGCAAATGGTAGATTATGCCTTTAATTTTTAATGTATGGCTGTTACACTCCTTTTGGTATTCTAGAGTCTCAGAAGCAGTTTGAGGAGACCCTGAAGACAGTGAGGGAAGATCACGAGGATGAACTGAGCAGAGTGAGGGAAGAACTTCAGGCCAGGATCGACGAGCTTGAGGTAAGGCCATCCAATGATATTCCTATCATACGACCACCACCCGATGGTGGATGCTTAAGGTGTAATACAGGCCCTGATCATGCCTGGTTTAATTGTCTCTGGCACCCAGAAATTTGCTGCTGGACAGATGAAATGTAATGATGATTTATTATTTGTTCATATTCATGCAGCATGAATGCAGTTATTTGCATTATGCTTCCATCGTTTCTGTTTGAATGATTATTCATGCAATGCCAGATGTCTAAAAGTGTGTGTGTGTTAGGAATCAGGATCTGTAAAATGAAATGACTTGTCATCATGTTGCTGTTATTGACTTTTAGACTCCTATACTAAGAACTATATGATATCATTCCTGGGAATGACAGGGGGAAAAATTGTGAAAAAGAATAAAATGTTTATTGAATATCTTCGTTACTTCTTATCTACAGTATTATTTCAGCATTTAAAGTATTTTGGAATAGTAAGAGAGTTTTGATAATGATGTTCAAATACCAGAACTGAGATCAGAATATGTTAGATTGATATGTAATGCATGAAAAACCAATGAAGTACTGTAAATCCTGTCTGTTCAAATTGTTTTCACAAGGCCCTATAAGTAGGAGGGTAGATATCCGAAGGATTATTAATGTGGCATGAACTTTAAAACTGAACTCAATTGCAAGGAAAAGAATACATGTTTGGCAACATCAAGCTTCAAATTGTGTGCCTTCAACAAGAAAGTCATGCAAGGATGCTTTGAATTCCACAGCGTTATATCACTGTTGCTACATCACATTTCTTATTTTGTGTGTTTGCCCATCTGCCGATGTTTCACAGTGGTTTCCATTCCAATTTGCTGTGGATGTGTATCATCAGGAAATCTAGCTGTGTATCATTTTTTTTTTTTTTTGGGGGGGGGGAGGGATAGCACCCTCAGTGCTACTTTTATAGGAGCTGGTAATAAATGCTCCATTGCAATTTGAAAGGCGCACTTTGTCGATACAATTGTATAATTATTATGTTGATTCCTTGACAGATAGAAGCATTTCAACAAAGAGGTACACATTGTAATACTGCAGTTTTCTGTTATTGTAACATCAGGGTGATACATAACTTTTTTTTTCCCCCACTCGGGCATGCAAATTTTCTATTGTTGCAGAACACTTGTCTGAACATGAATTTTCCTTGCCCAAAGAGAAAGGCCAAAAATGTAAGAAAGTGATATAGAAAAAAACTTGTAACAGTCAAGGCCTTCATAAAACATGATCATTTTAACCTGTTGAGGACAGGCTGATTTTACCACAACATGCATTTCCCATAGACACTTGCCCGAATATACTCAGGACTCAATGAGATAATAAACAGCACTCACAACATGTTTTTGTATTAATTCACATGCTTAAACGCATTGGAGTAATTCACATGATTCAATCAAGTGTTGATGTTACATTGCATTGGGGCTTCTTCACCTAAGAGTCGCTGAAATGATACGAAGTGAGTTGCATCACTATCAAAACTTGGTAGTCATTATCTTTTGCCTTCTGTATGATTAACTTTGTGGGTGTGGAGGTAAGGGGGGAGTGAAAAAAGGATACCTTCAAAACTGGTTGCTAGCCCAATTTTGGCATTTTTTTCTCATTATTCCAAAACACTTTAATACCTGACTGTGATTTTCACTTGCCCTGGGCAAGTGCCTATTTAGCACCTTGAAGGTATGTGTGAAATGATACCAAAATACATGTAATGATATGAATTTTGTTAATAATATGCTAACTGCAGCCTTAGATCAAGATTATTTGATCATAGCAAATTCGTAGAAAATTTTTTTGATGAAGTGAGGTGAGGCAAGTGTTATTGCCCTAATTCATTTTTTTTATTCCCACAATTATTTAACATTGCCTGCCTGTGCAAACAGTGCATACTGATTCTGAAGCCAAAGGTGACTTGAATCATGTGTACTAAAATGTGTAATTGCTCAATCTTTATTTTCTTTTCATGCCTGTTAGTATTCTAGTCACCATGAGGCAGCATGGGCATACAGAAACTAATGACTGAAGCTTCTGAAAATTATGTAAACAGTTTTAAAGTTTCAGAAGTTTTAAACTACCCTACTTGTAAAATTTATGAAAAATACACTTTCATATGTGCAGCTGAATATCAAATATGAAACTATGAGATACCACATGCATAAGGAAAGAAAATGATATCTGAGGACCTGCATTGATTTATTTTGTTTTGTTTTAATAAAAAAACAAAAAACTACAAAGTAACAAACCTTTACTGTCTAGATGGGAGGGATACAGTTGTACACCATTGTGGTAACTACATCTGTATTTGATTTCCTTTTTTTTTACTACTCGTTTGTCCTTTGGAACTGATTGTTAATCAATGTGAAGGGATAATGGGATTTGGCAGGTGTGGATATCACCTTTTTTGTTGTTGTTATATGACGACACAAATAGGTTTATAGACTTTGAATAATAACATGTCTGTGACAAATGGAGATTGAAATGATTTACTGTGTACCCAGTAGGGAAGTATTGCGATGACTATTGTTATGGGTGTGATCTGCAAGCAAGAAATGTATGTCAAAAGTGAACTGCTGTCACCGTGCACAGTGATGAAGAATGAAAAGGGAAAAAAGAGGGTGCAAGGAACGACCCCCAGGGCTGTAGGCTGCCAGCGCGGGTCAAGAGGGCAGCTGTGCAGAGACTGTTAGCGTGGCACCGCCATGGCAACGGAGCACAGGGGTGGCCAATCGTAGAGGTTCGTTCCCCAAGACTGAGAGGGGACGGATGAGTTTCTTTTACAATCCTCGCAGAAACTGGGTCTTTCCATCGGAGGAGTATTTTATCCAACTAGATGATCGATGTTGGTAATCACACCTGTGCATCAGAATCAGAACCTCTCTCTCTGCTTCTACGTGAAGTCTCTTCACAATGTGACTTGCGGATGTAAAAGGATCCTTTGATACTTCCATGCATGCTACTTTTATAACATGTCACCCATCACTGGAAGCTGTTCCACTGTTATTGCTTCCAATGGGCTCACATATATGAACTTTGGCTCCTACCGATGACAGCCTATTGGTTCTTGGTGCGGTAGATTATGATCAATATTTCATGGTTTGCTGCCGACTCCATTTGATTGAGCTCAAGCCTGGCCCTTTGTGGATTAGAACAAAGGCAACCCTTTCAGGATCCTGTATTCCCATTGGCAATGTTCCATTGATGTCGATCTCCAGTTAAAACTTTGGATGGAGTCCTCACAATCATAAAATGGTCGTCTTTGTTGTGTGGTTGTCTGGGACATGTATAATGGATTTGTCATTCTTTGCTCTTATTCATAACCTGTTCACTTAGGGTATATTTGCGAGTTGAAAGAACTTTTAAATGGAATGGATTTCACTGCTGCAGTATCTGAGCTGTTCCTTTCATGGATTTGATCAGTCACCATGTTTGACAACTGACAGGTCCAGTCAGTTGCATGATTGGTTGAAACCAGATGTATTGCAGACTGGTTTGTCAGTATGTTCCTGTGTGATTTATACTCCGTGGGGTCAATCAGCACAAGTGGAGAAGGACTTATACAGCAATTGGGATTATATTGTGAATATCACATGAAGTTGGTGCTATTATGACATCATAGCAGATTCTGTGGCTGCTCCAGAGTTTGTACTGTGCATGCTTTGCAGATCAAATAACCCCACTTTGCTTTCTAGGGGTACATACCCTTCAAACGACAATGTCTGTAGCAGTAGAACTCCAGGAATTATTATTTTCCATCTCAAAGTCCCAGGTTTGTATAATGACTTTGATAACATCTGCATAATTTACATTTTTAAAGAAAGAGAGTGGAGATACATGCTGTACATACAGTACATCTTACATGTATACATGTAAGATTATATTCTGGACTTACAATATTTGTCATGCAAAATTAATCCACAAGTTTGATGTTTGTGGGATTTGATGTTTTATGATAGTAATGATAGTAATAATCATAATGATAAAGAATTATAATACTAGAATATATTCAATAGATGCTGCTCACAATAAATATTATGGCATATAACGAAAAAAAGTAGTGACAAATACAATGCATAGAACAATAGAACTTCGTTTTGATAGCATTACAGACTATAGCATAACAGAGATTCTTTTTAGAAATATTTAGTTACCCCTATGGAATAAATAAGTTTGAAGTTGGTCCAATATCTATGTGAAGTTTAATTGTGTTGGATTCTGTAATTGACTGAAGTATTGCAGTCCTTGCAATACAATTATTGGTGCATTTGTGATATGCAACTTTTGCTGGATGCCATATTTTGTAGCAAAGGTAAAAACTGAAGTTTGCATCCTCAAAGGGACATCGTCTCAGGATAATGTGGAACTACATGATGTTTTATATCATCATCTTTATTATTGACTTCATATATAGATTTTTGTCTCATTTTTCACATCAAACAATGATTATAGTGCATAAATGTACAATATATATGTACAGATATGCTTACCATGATCTGCACTCAGAACATATGTATCTTCACTTACAGTACTTTATGGATATATACCTCACACCACTGCAGACATTTTCAGTCTTTGCTAGATTTAATCAGATATTCCTGCTTCAAATACAGTAGATGACTCTGCACAGTTTTTAAGGAATCAACAAGAACATGGTTGCCAAGTAGAGTTTATAGTGTTTACCACCGTAACTATGCCGACAGTCATTTCAGAACATATTGCTGTCAAAACAGCACTTGAGAAAGACCTTGCATGTTCACAAGCGTAAATACTAGAGACATTAAAAAAAAAATTGATAACGTTTACTCTGATCATAGTTTTATGATGACTGAAATTCATGTTTACATAAGGGCAGAGAATGGGTTGTTCAATCATCAAAAAAAAAAAAAATAAAATTGCACAGTTTTACAACACCTTTGTCTAGGATTTTATGCATTTATTGTGTGTGGCCAATAACCTTGATGGAGGGTCCTTTGCATAGAAAATGTAGTCATACAAACGTAGTTATTACCTGTGAATCAGATAGTGTGAAGGATCATACATATCAAAACAGTAAAATTGCATAGTAATTATGACAAGTACAGCTGTTGATCCAAAGAGACTGTGCTGGGAGACCTTTTAGCAGCAGTGAAATACGTGATTAAACATGTTTCACTTTAAGTAGCAATGTATTTGGGATAAAAGAACTTTCTGGGAAATACTGGTAGCAGGAGTGAGCATTGTACACAAAACATGGAACCTTTCTAGCTGATTTTTTATCTATTTATTTTTTTTTGTGTTTGTGTGCATCAGTTCCTTCTATGTGCCCCCACTCTGAAAACACCACTCTTCGTATCCCATTATATAGTTTTGTTTTCTCAAGACTTTTAACGTATACATTTCCTTGCTTTTGGTTGTAAACTTACTTCCCCCCCCCCCCATAAAAAGATTAAAATAAAATGTTGTATTGGCGTAACCTACCAGACCCTATGTTTAGTTTTAGTTGTTGTTTTTTAACTACTACTATAGATATAGGGTATGATTGTGTTATTATGCTGCCTTTGCAGTCCAATTTCCCATGCAGAAAACCCAGAAATGTTTTCTTGACAAAATGGACTTTTTCCCTCCAAAAAATATGTGCTGCTTATTTTGCAATACTGTATATTGCTGAGCATCTTACTCCAATGAAACCTATGCACATAGCACATACACACACACACACACTCAAAAAGCAAACAAACTGACAAACGAACAAACATTGAACAAAAATGTCCTACCTATACAGTGAGGTCCACGAGGGGTTTTAGCATGTCGCTGCGACATGCTAAAATTTTTGCGCGACATCCTTCAAAACTTGCGACATTCTAAGCGCCATGCCAATAAAACTGCGACATGCTAAAAGTAACTAACTCGCAAATGACTTACGAGAGTGCTCCTTGTTGAAAGGAGCAGCAGTTTACAAGCGCCAAAAGTTTATCCACAGTCACCGCACCGATCACAACACAACGCGGCTCAACAACAAGCTATCAGTACAGTCTCGCACAACACCACATCACACACTTGCTCACTATCTCCCTCACCTCCCTGCTCACATGTGTATGCTATGGGATTGCGCTCTGATTCGGGATCCACACACACAGCAATTTGTGTGAAGTAACACCTATGCAGCGGCACAGACAGCCGCCTGTATGCATAGGACGGAAAGAGAGGGTCGGAGGCCGAGGGAGGCTGAGGAAGGCTGACACGTGCTCGCTTCTTGTCACGCTTGTTGTCGGGTTACGCAAAAACAAACGATATGAAATGCATGCCCCCCTTCGCCAAAGGTTGTATTTTATATATATATATATTTTTTTTTTTGCTGCTTTGGTTTGTTTGTTCGTTTGTCTGCCTGTCTGTCTCTCTATTCGCAAAATAAGTCAAAAGTTGGGAACAGATTAGGATGAAATTTCAGGAACAGTTGGTTGGTAAAATGGCGCAAGGAACAGATGATTAAATTTTGGTAGTGAGAAGGATTTATGATACCACTGGAATTCAACGTCAGGATATCCAGGATTTTTTCTTAGAATTTGTTTCGTATATTTGAAAGGATTCGTATCAATTCTATAGGAAGCTTGCCATCGGCAATAGCAATTACGCACAATTAGATACGTTCAAAGCATTGCCGCAGAGAGAAAATTACCTCCATCTTTCGTTAAAAAAAATCAAAAACAAAAACGAACGATGGAGTAAAGCAAATGCAAATTGTTTAATCTTTTTTTTTTGGTAGATTCAGCGGGTTATTTTTTCTCTAAAAAGCCATGCGTTCCATTTGAACCTTTAGTAAGTTAGATTTTACTCGAGCGCCGAAGTTGAATTTATCCCAAGGATCTCGTCGCAATACCGAGTTTCCAATGTGTATTCATTTTCGCGTAGCTTTCGGTGCTGCAAAATTTTGCTAGGGCCTAAGTTTACTACTAAACTAATTTCTGTCGTTTCTCACACCTCGTTTGGTACGATTTCTTCCCTTTTATATCACTTTATCCGTTCCCTTTATACTTTGAAGTAATTAAACGTAATTCCGTGTCTCGCACTGTTATTTTTGTAACGGCGATTTCTCCGCTTCGCTGCAATACTTTTTCGAATCGAAGCGACGGAGCTCGGAGTTTGATCCCAGCAGCCGCTTCGATGTGCTGTTTGTTGTATTTTCTAAATAAAAATGTTTGTGTTGTTGGGAGGTGTTGATACTTTGTATTTGTTATTTATTTTCCTAGGTATTTATCTCGAGGGATTAGGGCCTATGCGTGTTTCTTAATGTTGATAGGAAAAGGCTAAAATGATCTTGAGTGATGTCTGATGGTGATGATGATAACTATGCTGGTGACTGGTGTAAAAAGACGGATTCCTGTGAATGCTGAGCGTACGTGACGTTTGTTTATTTCCCTTTCCCTCTTACTCTTCTTTCCCCCTTACTCTCCTTTCCCCTCTCAAGAATGATAAAAAAAGAAATTACATACACCTCACAACAAAAAGAACCACGTGCTATAGCAACCTTCGTAAAGTTCAATCTAAATGTTCAATATCAGCAAAGAATAAGGGGAAAGCACGAATGACAATAAATAAAAGCGAAGAGATCGTGTATGCAGTCTCTTCGGCTAGAAGAAACTTGACACCCCACCCCTCTCCCTTGTGGAAATTTCCACAAAAGCAGGTGCCACACCCAGGTGCGTGCCAGACGAAAGAATGCGCGCACTGGAATAAACAGCGTGTAAATATCCTGGAAATATCGATCGAAGAACCAGCTCATTAGTTGAGTTAAAGGAATCATTGCAAAGATATCATGATTCTATTTCTATAGCCTTTCTTTTGGCGCATAGTAGGAAACATCGAACAGTCTATTATAGTGTACTTGATCGAATATCTAATGTTCCCTGAACAATAAAAAAAGGATTGATTATTCAGTCAATTAAAAATGCAATCACAGAAATACATGAATTAAAGGTCTCGTATGACCAGACAAATTCACTACGAGTACAATTGTAGGTCCAGTGAGATGCAGTCATCACCTGGTTTAATACAACGTGTAATGACAATTAATTCCAGTTCACGCTCATCAAAACTGCTTATTACTTTTCAAAGTTTTGGCTATCAACATTCGTTCGTGGGTGTATTTTGTTTGTTTGTTTGTTTGTTTGTTTGTTTTGTGTGTTTTTCTCTCGTGAAAGGCGTAATGATTTCTTCGTATCGAACGTAAACTGCATGTTTACCGTAAACAAGCCATTCAGCTCAGCTCAGCTATGGCGCATTCGATCCATCGAACTTGCAGTAACCTCTTACAGGCAGGATCGAGCACATGGCGCATTCCTTTAAAGTGAAAACTAAGTTTCGGTAAGTGCTGGAGAACCCGTCTAGCACCATTTCATTTTGAACGTGAAGCCACGTGTTTGCATCGGCGCTTCCACACACAGCGCGGCATTTTGCGATCATCGTTATAGCAGAATTTCCAATTCCAGTCAGGGGAAAAGGAATTGGAATACTTCTGAAAATACTGATATTTAAAATCCAATAAAATAAAAAAGCCTGAAAACAACGCATGATTATGTTTAAATAGTAAACAATAATTGGAAACACAGAACAGAGTTTTGCATCCGCTCACACAGAAGCTCTCTTGAGAAGATGAAAGCATTCCCCGTCCCCTGCTAGATAGTGGAAGCTTCCATAATCAGCCCAGCAAGTTTTTGGAGGTACATACAGTTGTACTTGCACTTGTACACATTCATTGCGAGAAAGCAATCAATCAACGCTGAACATTGCGTAGTTTGGCATCTTTATCGTGCTGGTGACCAGCTCGATCCTTCGGCATGTGTCATAATGTTATGTTTAGAGCCTGTAGACCTCATAAGTTGACAAGTTTAATTCAAAATAGCAAAAAAGAAAAAAAAAAAGGAGATTGAAAAAATATGAATTCTGGTGGGAAAATACGAATTTTGCAGCTGCTGAGTACTAATTTTTGCTTCCAAATGTTGGCAGCTCTGTACTTTGGAAATTTAATTTCTCTCTGGAAAGGCTTATTGTGGATAGAATTACCTACATCTGAGTTTTTGTTAAATGTCATTCAAGTTAACTAAACGTCTGTTTACCAGTAGGCTGCAAAAGTGCAGTTCTCACTTTTCTACACTCATCTCATCTACTTTGTGAGTACACAGTTATCTTGGCATTTCAATGTGAAACCAGGGAGGTGGCTCCTTCCTGGTGAAACTGAAAGTAAATAATATTAAAGACAGTCAGTGTGCTGTACTGTAGTACAAATTCAAGATGTCCTTGTCATTTATCATAGCATCCCCATTGAGGAGTATATCTATTCAAGATATATTCAAAAGGTCTTATGAGTAAGGAGTAGGACGATATATTAACATTTCAAGAACAATTTAAAATCTTATGTCATAATCAAACAATTAACATAATTTTTCAAATATTAATGATTTTTATCCTGGCATTGCAGAGTGATCATGGTGATCAAAGTGTTCAAAATAAGGCTAAGATAGCACCAGAGAGCATCTAGAACCCCAGAGCTTCCAGGGCCCTTAAGCGGGCCCTGGACCCCGGCCGCAAGGGACTTCGCGCTTCGCGCTCGTGATGTGCGCTTCGCGCACATACTTTCATGCGCAATATCACTTTTTTCCCCCTGCAACATGCTAAAATTTCAAGTTGTGGACCACCCTGCCTACAAAATTTTGTATATCCTGTTTCTCAGAGACCCATTGCTCTAATACAACATTTGTTTCTTCTCCTCATTACAGTAGGTATGTCATTAATTTGTTTGAAGTTGATATACTTTGGCTTTGATACTCATTGCAAGATAAGGATCTATAAGTGTACTTTAGCCCAATTGCTCCTCATGGGTGCTTGTACCATAGAGCTTATGAGTGTTGTCATGAGGTCGTTTATGTTTCAGATTACCAGTATTAAAGCACTTTACAGATTTCTTATCTGTATTATTATCTGTAGACAGGTAAACCATGCTCTGTATTAAAATATACAAGAGGAAAAAGAAAGCAAAAAGAAAACAAAAAGAAGAAAAGAAATGGCTGTGTGTAAGAATAATTATTGTGTGTCTTCATACGTTTCTTTTATTTTGTTTTGTTTTTCATTCTCTTTTACTACTTTTTGGTGACTTTCTACGAAATTTTGCTTTCTTGTCGTGCATGTAATGTTACATACCTGTACAGTGATATAGATTTTACATGGTGACAAAAGCAATGTATTTCAATTTGCTACAAAGGCAGGTTATGACACAATTAGTATGCTTTGGGCAAAATGCAAACTTATTTTTCATGCTTTCCTCTGAAATGACCATGTCAACAGCAAGAAATCAAAATTTAGATAGAGAAAATGTGTTGCAAGATGCAGAAAGCATTTCGCTTTTCTGAATTCCATTTTCTACACCACTTGAGAAATTACGTTTGATGATTATGATCATGTTCTAGTCCTGCAAAGATAAAAATGCAACAGGGAATTTTTCATGCAGGATAATGGCCCTAGAGTTTGATTGTCTTCAGGTCAATTTGTGGTTTTGATCATGAGATACACTCGTGCTGTCATGTCAACGCAACGAGTTACACGTGGCCGGATTTCGTACCAGGTCCATGAAGGAATTAAAACCTTATCGACCCAGTTTGAGCGGTAGAGACCCACATTGACCCGCATAGTAACTTGTGTCAATTCCTGATGGATTCCGGGGCTATGATATGGTGGTGAAAAATTTTTGGCCATGTTCAAAATTTTCTCACAGATTTCAATTCCGTATTGATATCCGAATTGACCCGGTTCAAACCGCATTGACTCGCATCGACCTGCTGCAACCCGCAGCGTAAAACCGTATGGACCCTTGCCGTATACCGCATTACCTTCATGCAACGGATGATGACAAGGTATACATCCGGGTCAGTATGGGTCGAAGCCAGTTGACACGGGTTGATGGGGGTCGAAAAGGATTCAGTTAAGGATTTTAAATCAGATTTTTATACAGTTTGATACGGGTCAGTATGGGTCTCTATGGCTCGAACGGGGACGATACGGTTTTAATTCCTTATGGACCTGTTTCGAAATCTGGCCGTGTGTGACTGTAGCATAAATTGCCCTCCATTCCGGGACTAATCCGACTCATTTTCACTCGACTCAAATCCGTTTTCTGACCCGGCCATGTGTGACTCTAGCAATAAAGTCACTTTGTTTTTAACAGGAATGCAATTGTAATCTCAGGGAGTCTCTATATCATAAGTCTGTACAGTTACTCTGAAAGTTAACGTTCAGCATCAATTCATTCCTTGGATATCAGTGTTGTCTTTTCTTATGTTTTTGTTTTGACTAAACTCTTTGTTTTCGTCTTCTTCTATTTTCATTTTTTTTTTGTGACAGGAGGAAGCCTTGAACCAGCCTAAAACCTGGGCCTCGGACTCAGAGGACGAGCGAGATTTATCAAAGAGCGTCAGCAGAAAATCATCTGGGGTGAGACTTGTAATAGTTGGGTATAGAGTATCATCTTGATTTATCCATTGTCATGACTTCATGGCATTGCCCCATGAAGTCCTTAGTCATTATGCTACATGTACGTACCATGTTCCCCATGGCCATGCACAGCAGCCCCATTTACCTGAAATGTACATTGTATCACGCCATGGGTAGATTGGATATTACCTTTTTTTTTCTCCTTCCATATTCTAGTCTTTTTTAAATTCCAGTCCTTGCTCCAGTGAACACGTAGCTATCAGACGCCGTTCTTACAACGTCTGGTTTGGCTAGCCTACATGCATGTTTACCAATATTTTCCTGTCGCATCCCACTGTGAACGACATCCAAGTTTGTTTCATACGGCCTATTACATGGTGCCACGTTTTGTCGCGTTCACCCTGTTCTAATTACCGCCTGCTAGGTTTCACATCAGCATCCACACTGCCATGGCAAAATTTTTGACTGTTTAAAAATCTGACGTGTTGCCCACGGCAATCACAGCCTGTCAGGTTTGCCCGTCCTGTCCCCTTGCGTTATCTCACGTCCATCCCATTTTGTCCTCGATGGCCTAAAACACAATTGCTGTGGCCGGCGGGAACATGGTGTAAACGCAGCATAAGCGGAAACAACATCTGAAAGGAATGAAGAAATATTCCATGTAAAGCAACAACCATGATATAGAAAGAGTATTTTAAAGCTAAGAAGTCATTGTTGACAGCATACGTGCATTATGTCATACTCAGTATATTCAGTATTACTTACTAGTGAATTACACTTATTGTGCTTAAAACAGAATAAATTCTACAATGCTGCAAATTACAGCTGTATATTATGATCCATGACTTGGGTTATAAGTTTAAGGAAAAATGCTCTATCAATGAATATTGATTTGGGGGTTTTTGTGGCTTCATGTAAAAAAATATATCTACTTGTCTGCTGTTTTTTAAGGAAAATATCAAAGCCATTTAGTAATAACATAATTGCATTTCGTGATATGGAAACCAAAGGCTGCCATCCTTGACTGGGCTTCTTACTGAGTGCATGGTAGGAAATACTTAGACGAAATGTCTAATCACTTGATTGGTCCTGAAAAGAATGTTTAACAGATGAGGAATTCATATTTTTGGTGGGCAATGTGATGAAAATTAATTTCTCTTAATTACACTGTATGGAATATTCTTTGTGCCTGTTATGTTACCTCTGCATGCCTTGATTACCCCTCCCCCCACTCCCAAATGCTTCATGTGCGTCGTAGTATTTGGAGCGGGAGTCAGAGTTTGAGATGACGGAGGTGGCTAGCAATGTGACCCCCCTCTCCCAGCCCAGGGAACCGGGTTGGGAGATGGAATCCCTGGGGGATGACGTAAGTCTGGGTGGTGCCTGGGGGGCATCGCTTCCTATCGTTTGCAGTTAAAGAAAGCCGTTGATTAAGCGTGAAGCACTATGTCTGTAGATGTGATATGAATCACTTCATTGTGGTGTGTGTTTCATAAAATATATGTTGCACTTTAATATTGCTTTATTAAGATATGAATTACAGTTGTAAGTTACGTATCATGGCAGTTAGATTGACTGATGTACATTGTATGTCAAGTACTTCAACCTTGCTTTATGCTGTGAATGCATTTTTCCCAGTCTTTTTTGGAAGGGGTGGAATCTTTAGCATGTAATTTAAGGATACATTTGTGTGGATTAAATGTACATGTACATGTATATGAGTTGCAATGTCAGGTTTATTTTTTTTTTTATTTTAATGCCTTTTTGAAGTATCAGTTGCATTTCATTCAGCACAGCTTGCAATTTATAGTATGCTATAACTCTTGATAGAGGAAATGAGAGCAGCAATACAAATTTTGGAGGATCTCCAAAAATTGGATTGATTCCTATGAAAATGATATGGGTAGAGAGAACTCCAGTCCATAATAAAGAAAACGAATTTTTATGTGGAAAAATCCTAGTTATTGAATGAAGCTCTATTCTTGATTTCTTGATGATATCATTACAGTATGAAACTGAAAACATAAAAGTGACATCCATTTTACCCTCATTATTGCTTGGATTTTTACCATCTAGTCATATTTCTAATCAATTGCAATTAATAGATGGCACTATATAAAAAACAAAACAAAAATACATCATGGTCACAATGATTATACGACCTGAATACATTATTTTCCTTAGATAACACGTAAAGATTTTGATATACACTGTAGAATAGCAAAATTGATATTTACCTTTTCTATGAAGTAGAAACAACAGTGTATGATTGTTATTAGGGATTGTATAGTTTTGGCTGAGACCTAATTTCAGGTTTCTAACATTTTTTGGTGAGATAATGAGAAACCTCTTATGAAATATGTAAGAGCATGTAATTTATTCTATAAGGAATTCAATGTTTATTTGATGAAAATTGGTTTTGAAATGGCTGACATATCCCCCAAAAAGAACGATTCTAATAAAGTATGGGACCCACACTTTGTTACGATCGCTTTGTTTTACTTTGTTTGTGGATGTTTCAGTCATTCCAAACCCGATTTTCATCAAATGAATTTCTAATTTCTCTTAAAATGGTATATGTTCTGTACTATATCACAGGTGTTTACTTGACATCTCGCAAAAAGTTAAAAGCCCAATTATCATCTCCACTAATACTGTACTATCCCTTTAAAGTACATGTATCTGCAAGTCTGTAATGGTGACTTCTTTTTTTTAGTTCACTGTGTACATTGTATCGGTTTGTTTGTTTTAGAAGCTTTATCGCCAGTGGCATCTCAAAGATCAAATACAAACCTTTTTTGTTTTGTTTTTAATCCCTTCACGGTTATCCCAAGAAAGATCGCTGTTGTCAATGATAATTGAAATGAGTCATAAAAGTTTTTGTTTTTTTGTACCGGTATTGTTTTTCAAAACTTGGTATTAATAGAATGCATCAAAAATAGGTACAATGTTATACAGCACAATTGTATAATCATATCTTAATCAGTCATCAGCAAGATTGCACAGGGAAGATAACCGGTACTTAATTGAGCCTGACCTGTGCAGCCTGTACATATTGTACCATGAGTGCGCATTGATCTACGTACTTACGAAACCAAGTCAATATACAGGGCCACAGTAAATTTGTCACTTCTGCACTTTTGTTTGTTTGTTTGTTTGTTTGTTTGGTGTGACCTACATTTGTATGATGATGATCCTGTCATAGAACTTGTTTCCATTTATTCACACCAACCATACTGATGGTAGAAGTGTACTAGTCTTGCTGTGGCTTTTAAAATGTAACAATGTAATACAATGTATATTCAAGTGGCAAATGCCCAACCATACAGAGCAGTTAGGGGTATTGCGTGTACATCAAAATCATTATAGTCATCATATCTTATCTTTATTATGTGCACATAGCATGATAACCCAGGCAACAAGAAACAAAAACAAAACAAAACAAAACAAAACTTGAAGACTTATTTATTTTGATGTCCCTACAATGTATATGTGCACTGCTGGACTTATACTGTTGCTGCCTGGTATTTTGTATATATTTTATCTCCTATGGCGACCAGGAATGGCATGTCATAGCGCTTTGTATCCAGTGGAGAAGGCGCTCTATAAATGTCAACTGTTAAGAGAGTTTACCCTCTGCTCCAGAAATATACAGTGTACATTTTGTAGCATCTATAGCTTAACTGTATATGTGACCCGCTACAACAAAATGATCCTAAAGTCGGGCGAGGTCGATTACTTGAAAATTGCATGATATAATCCCCTAATCTTTCTGCTTTAAATTGATATATAACACATTTTATAAAAATAATCGGCTGCGGAGATATCGATGTTTAAAAGAGAGCATGTCGAGACGTCTGGAAAATCACTGTTTCGAGAAAAGCGCCCTAAAAGTCTTCCTTTCGACGCAATCGCGATCAAGGGACACGCAAGTCAGTTTTCACCTCTGGACAATAGAAGGTAAGCCCTAGCAACCCCCGAAGAGTTCATTCAAGCACATCAGCGTCGGCGGTCTCCTCACCAACCAATCAGTGACCAGGATGTGAGAAGCGGCTGAGCATAGCGCACCCCGCCCGCACGCACCAGTCGACTGGGCAGTGTGCGAGCTTCACGCTTCGGTTAGCAGCAAGCAGCAAACTGACCAATGAGATCACTCTGGTGGTTGTTAGGGGCGGAACCTATCTGTGGCGCTCAATCCAAATTTTCGAACCAGTTTCTGCTTCGTTGAAACGCCAAAAAACATGGCTCAGAAAAACGCTATATTTTGGTCTTTCCTTTGATCATTTTGCTTCAAAATTTCGACAGATGATAGAAGACATGTTAGACTCCAATAATATATCAAAATCAGAAAATCGTAAGTTTTGACCAATTTTAATGCTCTGACTTCAAACCCGATTTTCACGGCTTCGACTGTGCGCGACTTTAGGACCTTTTTGTTGTAGCGGGTCGCATATTTTGAGTACATGTATCTGAGACACTACTTGATGTGTATTTTGCTGTCTTCAAAGTGTGGGAAGAAAATGAAATACCCCTGGTTATCCAGAGAAAGATTGGGAGAGAGAAAAAAGTAAAATCTTCGTAATGTGCACTTCTGGTGCAAAAGATTTGGCTGACCTATAGTAAGAAAGAGAGTTTCATGTGTATCTTGAAAGCATGTCACTCTTATTTTTTTCTTTTTTTGGAGAAGGGGCACTGAGAAAATGTGAAGAAAATTCAGGGTTAGTCATAATCCACGAGCACACTGGCAAAAGAGAGAAGTTTAGGAAGTTAAAGATCTCGAAGTTTTGCCAGTGTGACCGTAAACTTCCTGCGAAACGTCTTGCAAAACTTTCCACTCCAACAAGGTAATATTTTCTCCTACCCCTCCCAAACTTCTTGATCGTTTACCAGTGTGACCGCTAGAGACTGGAACCTTGCAACCTTTGTCACTTGACCAATCCACCACCTCTTTTCTGGCGATGCCTCAAAAGTGCACGACTCTTGTGTTGTACATGTGTTCGTTGTTATGTCATAATCACTTATAGCCTAGCAGTCAGACAACATGCTCTATCTTCTTCCTTGCACACGCACACTAATGACCAAAACCTCTCGATCCAAAGATCAAGAAATTCTGCTGCCAGTTTGACCGGACGACGAAAGATTGCGAAGACTTTGAAAGACTTCTCAGTCGTTTGCAAGTTTGACCACACCTGTTGTCTGCAGTACACACTTCATATACACTTTATATGCATCACAATTATTTATTAACCAGAAATAAACTCATGAAACCATTAAAAAGTTCATAATTTACCTACAAAATTTCTTTTGCAACTGATTGACAAAAAAAAATTCTTATTGAAATGGAAATTTCTTTTGTAGAGAAACATTATATTTTGAAGCTTTTCCTGTCTTACATTTTTTTTTCTGTTTTTATCTTAAAGCGGGAACTGAAGAGCAGTTTATCCAGCAGACAGTCCACTAGGAAACAGGTAAGCTGATAGGTGTCTTTAGACATTTAAAGGTGTAGTGTAGTATTGGTTTAGGTGGGGATTCAGCTTTTAACTTTTTGCAAGGGACTTACTGTGTAGAAAACACTTAAAGGACAATTTCACCTTCATAAACATAAGGATTGAGAGAATGTAGTAATATTAGTAGAACACATCATGGAAAGTTTGAGGAAAATCGGACAATCCGTTCAAAAGTTATGGATTTTTGAAGTTTTTGTGCAGTAACCGCTGGATGAGAAGACTACTGCAGTGTATGAGTAACTTAGCTGTCACATCTTTACAACAATAAAGGAAAATATAAGGAGAATTTCACAAAATTTCATCTTTTGAAAAAAGTACACATTCCCCTGACTCATTACCGACATATGGGTAATATTATTCCCCCTGCCTTTAGAAAGAGGCAAGTCAAGTGCTCTTTTATTATGCGAAAAAAGTGAAAATATGTTGAATTTTCTTTACATTTTCTTTATACATGTACTGTTGTACGCATATGACTCACAAGCTGTAGTAGTCTCCTCATCCAGCGGTTCAAACACAAAAATGTTAAAAATTCATAACTTTTGTATCGATTGTCCAATTTTCCTCAAACTTTCACTGATGTGTTCTACTAATATTGTTGCATTCTCTCAATCCTTATGTTTAAGAAGGTGAACTTGTCCTTTAATGAAAAAACATACAAGCATGTACAATTCCAAGAGGATTTCAAAGTTTATCTGATGAAATTTTTTTGAAATGGCTAAGATATCCATATTACCTGTATCTCAGCCATTCAAAACCAATTTTCATTGAATAAACTTTGTATTCCTCTTAGAATTTATATGTTCTTTCATATTTCATAGGAGAGATTTCTCATTATCTCAAAGATTCATCATTAAAAACATTGGAAACCTAAAAGCCCATCTCAGCCAAAACTGTCCCATCCCTTTAAACAATCAATCTCAGGAACCACATTTCTGTTTTATTTTAAATTGTCAATACACCAGTCATTGTTAATGTTTCATAAAGTAGATTTAAAAATAAATCCTTCAGATTTACTTTAAACTCTTTACGTAAGCTTCACATGGATATAAACTCCTCAGGAGTGTCAACTATTAACCCGTTGAGGACAGGCTGATTTTGGTACAACGCGCATTTCCCATAGACACTTGCCTGAGTATACTTGGGACTCGTCCTCAATGGGCTTTATTAAAGGGATTCAGTGCAGTTAATGTCCAGTGTATATCTTCTCTTTTGCAGGAACCGCTGAGTCGACAAGCGACCGATGTTTCCGTTGACAAGCCAGCCAAGCCAACACCACCGCAGACACCAAAAGTCCTGGAACCTCCCACACCAAAAACTATCAACAAAGGTAGGGTGTACAGGCTGTGTCAAAAGTATGGAAATTTAAGAGCAAGTGGTGCAATCTGTGATGCACACACAGCACTTTCTACTGTTGATATCTTTGAGACTTCTGAAGGTCATCACTATCAGTCCTGTACTGCCTTCACAAAAAATATAAGATGTGCCACTTAATCACTTGCTCCCAGTTTGTAATAAGAATTTATTTCCATGGCCACTGAAGGAGCAATGAGTACTTGCTAGCCTAGCAACCAAGGGACCAACAACTTTATGTCCCCTGGGAAGGATTGGTTTGATTCAAGATTTGACCCTTATTCCGTACTTTAATTGAAGGTAGACATATCATGATTTGAAGCTTTGATATGAATGGATGCAACTGTGTCAGGGTAGTAGATGAATGACTACATGGTCTGAATGTTACAACTGAAGTAGCATTTAGACAGTTTGATCATATGGGAAGTGATCAGGGCAAAATTCTGATTGTAATTCGTTTATGGGGGGATGTACTGTATAGAAAGAGAGTGATCAAAAGTGATTTCTGCAGGAGTTGCAAGAGGGTTCATAGTTCCCATTTTTGAGAAGTGTTGTTGACTTGTAATGTCCTTGAGGTACCATGTGCAGACTTGTTGACACTGTTTCTGTTAGGTAAAACTATATTCTCATTTGCCTCAATTTTCCTGTGTAGAATGTTATGAAAAGATAGGAGAACAAAAAACAAAAACAACAAGCAGTGATGAGGAAGATATGAAAATCATTCATTCTGTGTTTTAAAACTGCTTGAAAATGTATTTGTTTTGTTTCTGTGTTTTGGTTTTTTTGTGTGTGTGCTAGACCTGGATGACAGCTCGCGAAAGACTGGGACGCCAAAGCGTCCGGTGAGGAACAAGTCTAACCTGGAGCCCGTGCATGAAGTCCTCTTTGAGGAGAAAATCCCCATTGAGGATGAGGAGAGATGGAGTAAAGTATCCCCTGAGCAGCTTCCCTCAGCCTTCAAGCAGTACCGCAAGGAGGTCAGCACTTACAAAACCTTTTTTTTTTCCTTCTGTATTTTTTTGCCCAGTTGCCATGAATCTTAATATATAAAAAAAAACAGATATATTTAAATCACAAGGAAACGTTGTTGATTGACCTTGTGTGAATGAAGAAGAAACAAGTAAGAGATTCCATATGATTGGACTCTCCCTTTTTAGTCAGCACAATATATACAGGTTTTTGTACCTCTTTATTATTTTTACAGCAGTATTTTCAATGACTCCATGTTTTTGTCTCCTCCACTTCAAGGCTCTGTTCATTGTGCAAGGCCTCCAGCACCAGATCAGTACCAGCCAGGAGGAGACGCACAAGAAGATCAAACAGCTGCGAGATCACGTCAAAGACAGCAAAGAGAAATGGGACAGGGTACGTGTCAATATACTCTCTTCCTGTTTATTTCACCCACATACGTGCCACCCCAGTCATTAGTATCGAATTTTGAGCCTTGCAGTGAAGCCTTACCGTGACTGTAAGAGACAGATTTAACATCTAAACGACTTTTAAAGCCAATATGTAAATTTCCTTTTCATTTGCCAAAGAATAAGCCCCACACAAAAAAAAAGAAAAAAAAGAAAAAAGAGATCACATTAAACAGAACTCCAGAAAGAAACTGGTACTCAGGTCAATATGGAATGCTTCCTGTGACTTTTTCTGTCACAGCCTCAACTCCAAAAACGACTCCTTGGTGGCGTGGCAACTTTGCTCACCACCTGAATGTTTCCCTGACGTGTACTCCCTTTTTCTGTTTGCTAGTGTTCTCGAAATCATTCACAGGTAGCAAAAAAATTAAAAAAATGGCTGAAAACTCCTTATCCAATAATGGCAAGCCAATGGAGTCAAATTGAGTTGAAAGGGGCCTGAGCTTTCGATCCTAGCAAAATCTTCGTCAGAGGCAAAAAATCTTGTCTCAAAAAAAAAAAAGATTGTCAAAATTTTGCCTCATTCACAGGTAGTCAGAGCTATCATTCTTCAGATGGTAAATATCATGCAAAAGAGATATCCCTGCAGATGAGCATTATTGATTTCTACACATGCCCATGGCTATATCAAGTCAACATGCATTTTTGCAAACAGAGGAGTTTTGAAGAGGTGTATATGGCTGTAGCTTGTGTTTGAGTATAAGACCTGGGCCCCGTTGCTAGAAACTTTGTGTTTAAGCGCAACTTGCAACTGATTGTCACTGGCCAATCAAAATCATTGTCGCATGCATGTCTTCTTAATAGGGCAGACCCTGAGCCAATCAGAATGGTTGTTTCAAAATTAGCAATTATTTGCAATTGATTGCAAGTTTCTTGCAACGGGGCCCTGGTAGTGTAGGGAAAGAAACGTAACCTTCAGTCACTGCCCACCAGGGTACTGTAGAAAACCACGAGTAGCAGCGGCCTCTTGGAATAGAATGGCCCATCAGCAAATTAATACACTGTTCCTGAATCAAATGGTACACTCATTGGTCGCATTTGACTCCTGTTGACATTTTTTGACTGTGTGTGGACTTTGATGCATAGAGATCAGTGATAAAACTCTGCACAACCTGTTACAGGGATTTCCAAGTATATCCAGGACAGGCCATCCAGCCTTCCCAGTGCATGGTAGCTCCATGCTACCGGGTCCTCAAAGTGAAAACAGTCATGTCTCTACAGCAGGGGCGGATCCATGAATTATGCGAAGAGGGGGTGCCTTTACAAAATTAAAGGGGGGCATGCACGCCCCTCCCCCAATTCTTTCTTTTTATTTCTTCTGTCTTTAGATAAGAAATATAGGGGGGCGCGCACCAAGTGCACTCCTCCCAGGATCCGCCACTGCTCTTCAGTATATTTGAATTGAAGACTGAATGCATGATTATTATTGTAAGAAATCTCCAGGAACCTCCATAGAACAACAACAATAAATAAAGATGAGGGGGGGGGGGGGCATTGTCACAGGAGTTTCTAGAATGGTGTAATATTACTTTTAAAGACCTCATATCGTCGCGATTCATGGGGTGGGTAGGAGGACCTGGTTTGGATATATTCGAGAGTCCCCTGTAACAAATTGTGTACAGCTTCATTATGGATCTCGATGCAAGTATTCACACGGACAAAGTATCTTGACTGGAGTCACGCATTACTGATGAGCATGTGCTTTAATACACATATTTTGATGACGTGATTCCTGGCTTTCGAATGCCCCCAGTGGGCAGCAAATTTCTAGGTCCTGACTACCCATGTTTATACCCCCGCCAAACGAAGTTTGAAGGGGGTATATAGGAATCAGCGGACGGTCGGGCGGTCGGTCGGGCGGTCGGGCGGTCGGTCGGGCGGTCGGTCGGGCGGTCGGTCCGTTGCAAATCTTGCGTCGCGAACTACTTCCTCAGTTTTCAACCGATTCCCATAAAACTTGGCACAGATGTGTGCCTTGGGTTGTAGATGTGCAAGACGTATTTTTTGACAGTACCCAAAAGTATGTTGCCATGGTAACGGCATATTATGGGCAAAAATGGGTACAAATCTTGCGTCGCGAACTACTTCCTCAGTTTTCAACCGATTCCCATAAAACTTGGCACAGATGTGTGCCTTGGGTTGTAGATGTGCAAGACGTATTTTTTGACAGTACTCAAAAGTACGTTGCCATGGTAACGGCATATTATGGGCAAAAATGGGTACAAATCTTGCGTCGCGAACTCCTCCCACAGTTTTTGATCAATTTTTATGAAATTAGGTACAGATGTTCATCTGAATATGTTAATGTGCAAGACACATATTTCCGCAGTGGCAAAAAGTGCGTTGCCATGGTAACGGCATGTTATTGGTAAAATATAGGGCAAAATGCTTCATGGCAAAACTGCTTCATCAGTGTTCTTCCAATTCTCATGGAATTCGTATTGAATGTTTGTCTTAGGATATAGGTCAGCATGACACATTTCTTGACAGTGACAAAAAGTATGTTGCCATGGTAACAGCTCACATATTATGAGCCAAAATGATGGAAAATTTTGTGTTGCAGACTACTTCCTCAGTTTTTGCCCAATTTCCATGAAACTTGGTACAGACGTGTGCCTTTGGTTGTAGATGTGCAAGACGCATTTTTCGATAGTACCCGAAAGTACGTTGCCATGGTAACGGCATATTAATGGCAGAAGATCAAGGAAAGATCTTGCGGATTTAACTACTTCCTCAGTTTTTTGACCAAAGCTTATCAAATGTTGTTTTGACCAAAGCTTATAAAATGTTGTTTGACGGGGGTATAACCAGTCGCTGTAGCGACATTTCTAGTTCCCCATGCTATCAGGGCTTAAAGTTACTTGCTGTGTGTGTGTGTATAGTTACAATTGTATATACATGTCTTGCTTGCATTATTCTCTCCAGGAGCGTCATGGCCTGATCAAGCAAGTGGACACAGCCAAGGAACTCCAGCAGGAGGCTGAGAAGGAGGCAGACGAGGCCATGGCTCAGCTTGAGACGTTCGTCCAGGAGCATGGCGAAACGGTGAGTCCGCACCCCTCTGGCATGGCAAAGTCCTGTCACGGAGCTGTCATTAAAGGACAAGTCCATCTTCATGTATATATAGATCTGGTGAATGCAGCACTATCAGTAGAACACATTAGTGAAAGATTTAGGGAAATTGGGCAATCCATTCAAAAGTAATGTTTGTTTTTTTAATATCTGTGCAGTCACTGCTGGAAGAGAAACTACACAGTGTACGTGTATGATGTCACATGCGTATAGCAATATAAGGAAAATATAAAGAGTATTTTGCAAAATTTTATCTTTTGAAAAAAGTTCCCATTTATTTTCTGTATATCGTTCTACACCTGTGACATTACAAGCTGCTGTAGTCTTCTCATCCAGCAGTGACTGAGTAGAAACTCCAAAAATTCACAACTTTTGAACGGATTGTCCAATTTTCCTCAAACTATAGTGTGTTCTATTAATATTTGCTGCATTCACTCAATCCACATGTCTATGAAGATGAACTTGTCCTTTAACCCATTGAGGACGAGTCCCGAGTATACTCGGGCAAACGTCTATGGGAAATGCGTGTTGTAGCAAACTCAAACCGTCCTCAATGGGTTAAACACTGCTGAAGTGTACTCACCAAGTGTGACTTCTGGCATGATTGCGAGTACAATATATGCAGAATTTTTTATATACTGTAGGTTGTACACTCTAGCAGGTACACTCAATAACCAATGGGACCTTCTTTTTTTGTTGATTTATTGTGAATTGAATTTTTTCAGGGTAAAAAGAAAAAAAAATGAACAAAAAACAAACAAACCCTTGGATAGGGTCCACTAATCTGTTCTGCAAAATGTTTGATATTAAATTCAAAACTTGATATTCATATTTAATCATTAGATTTGCTTGCCCAGTTTGTACAATGCATATCACTTTAAAAAACAAAACAAAAACAAAAACCAGAAGAGATTGTGTGCTTCATTTTTGCTCGTAACATTTCAAGGATGGAAACAAAGAGGTAATGCAAACTAATTATTTGTGCCTCAGCCATATTAGATGTATAATTGGTTAAAAATTGAAATACTGTATCTGTTATAAAGATTACTGCTCGCTGCTTTTCAAAGAGGAAGCCTGTTAAAAAACTTTGCACAATATAGAAGAGGAGCATGCAGGAGACAATAGGGAGCATTAGATTTGCGTCGCGGACGTTGGAGACGATAGGTGCATTGGACATTTTCCTCTCTCCCTGGGTCTTGCTGAAAAGGAGCTTTAGATTAGGCGGAGACGCAACCTATTAAAAATCAAATGGCGCCCCCATATGATCGTTGCATAAAGTAGCCCTCTACGTCGTGAAGTGAGCAGAAATGAGATTAGAGATTAGCACAGAACGCGTAGTGAAACTCAGACAACGTGAGCTATAAATAAATCGACTTTGATATGCAATTCTGCGCATGCTCAGAACAGGTTTTTTTTTTTCCCTCTGAACATCCCTGTCATGAAAATCTAAAGCTCCCTATCAAGTCTTGTGTTGGCCAGTGACCAATGATAAGAGCTCCTGTGATTAACAGCTAATGTGTGTGCTGCAACTGCTTGGAGAAGTTTTGTTTTTGTCTTTGTGAGCCTACTTTACATGTTGTGTACATTGCTTGGCAGTAGTGAGTTTCGTAATGAGTGAAATGGCTTCTTTGGTCAAGATAATTTCATTGCCTTGTGCGGCGGCATTCACAGTCGAAAAGTCATTGTGTAGGCATGATTGCCAAAGAAATGCTTTTATTGGTCTTTTTTGTTTTAGGCACTTGGTGTCATTGACAAGCTCGCAAATATTGCGTCCACAGAAGTGCACCAATGTGTAGTGTTTGTGTTTTAGAACAGGCAGTAATGAGAGAGAAAGTTGTAGAAAAATGCAAACTGTGGGTAAATGCATATTTATAGCAGTTTTGCTTCATCCAGCCCTTTCTAGAGGAATCCAAGTGATGGAGTTATCTTAAGTGCTTTTATCCAGCAGTTTGAATTATTTGAAATTTGTTGGAATTATTCGAATATGCTGCACATCAAATGAACTGACCTGCAAAGTGATATTAAAGGATTGAAAGAATACCTAACCTCCTTGAATGAATATGCAAAAGTGAATACAAGTTTATTCCATTGCATGAATTATGCAACTCCTTCTCTATCAAAAGTGTAATAGGGGGCTAGATAGTAAAGGTCAGCTCTCAAACAAAGGCCAGGATTTTCCGTGGCTTCCCACATCATATGTTTTTTTGGCTCCTCTGTCCATCAAACACTAAACATAGCAACGAGAGGAAGTCCTTTTCATGTCATATTACCGGTACTCTCAAGATGTGTTTTTGTCTGGAGGTACATGTAGGTGTATTTTGTTTCAAGCAGAAAAGACTTCAGGCCTATTTTTGTCAACCTGTCTGTTTGAGTGTTATATAAAGCAAGATGTTTTCACGTGCAGCAAAATGTGCTTTTATTTTCTGTAGATCAAAATACTGTAGGAGCTGAAATTTTTGCAATAGTTGTATTTTCACAAATTTTTATGAATTGCCATTGAACTGTGAAAATATTATGTAAAAATGCATGAAAACAAACTTCCAAATTATAATTTCTAAAGAACAACAACAACAAAAAATCAGCCGTGCCAGCACAACTTACCTATAGTAACTTAGTGTAAATGTAGCATGCTAAGTGAGTCATGATGTAGCAATATCTGAGACATAACAACTTATGAATACAGTACTTTGAATGAAGAACAGATGACTTGTTTGCATTGAGTGACTCACAGAGTAAAAACCTTACTTACTAGTATTGTCACTTGTTACTCATTCTTAGATTTTTCAAGAAAGGAGAAGTTGCGATAAAATGACTGCCATATACCTTCGCAAGCATGAAACTTACAACACATGAAGTATAGCTATCCATGAAAATTTCCATACCCAAAAACTTCAGCTCGTACAGTACCGGTACTGTATTCCAAGTACATGTGTACATCCCTCACACAACTATTAATTATGTTTTTAAAGTCCACTGCACAGTATAGACAACAGAACAAGGACAACCAAAAAGTAGAAAAAAAAAGAATTATGTGCATTGAAATGGAAAAGAGAGAATAAAGTAGAAAGAAATGGACAACAAAAAAGCGTATTGATGAATATCTATACATTGTAGCTTTAAACATGGTCATTTTCTTTCCATCATACATGTTTGATATTGTACTTGTCACAAATTCACACAATTATACACAAAGGGAAGAATCATTGATTTTTAATGCTTTAATAATAACTGATTTCTTTTGTTTTTGTACTGATTACTTTTCAGACAAAGAAGGGGATTACAATGGAGCATAATGCCCTCAAGAAACTGACCCCCGAACAGAGGGCCAAGTACCTTGGAGAGTTCAACCCGATGGACATGGTCAAACCAGTCCAGGAAGAAACGGTGAGTTGACCGTCTGCAGATGCATTTCTTCAAGTACAAGCATAGACAGGACTATAGGTTGATAATATCTAGATGTGAAATTGACATCAGGAATACTGTAATAGTGGGTATTTTCGCATGGGTAATTTTTATGCGCTCAGCATGATAAGAGGAGTATCGCATGTGTGTAATTCCATGGAATCAAGACATTAATTACTGGAACATATGGCAAGCAAAAATATTTGCGTGCTTTAGATTTGCACAAGTTTCTGGTTGCGTGAACATGTCCACATCGCAAATGATACCCACTTTTACAGTACTTTGATATCAGCTCACTTTCTAATAGCATCCAGTTTTTGTGTCTTTGTTTCAGTCATGATAGATTACAAGTTAAATGCAAAGAAACTTATAATGATATTTATCGAATGCTGTCGGATATCTATCTTTGCAAAATTCTATATGTGTGTGTGTCAAATTTAGATGTACTCTTTGACGCAAAAAACAAAAGAGAGTGTGACAAGGAGTGAGACATGAAAAGGAACACCCTTGTATGCTTTTGTAAAGATTGCATAATCTTGTGTACCTTGCGTTACACCCATGTGCTTCCCTAGCCTGAAGAGGCGGAGAAGGAGAGGGAGGGAGCAGAAGAAGGTAAGGATGGTAGTGGTGAGATGGAAGGAGGAAAGTGTGAAACAGAAACAGAAAAGAGTGACCAGCCGGTCGAGAATGATGTTTCGCAGAGAGACGATGCTACTCCAGAGGGAACAGAGACGGAGAAGAAGGTGGAGGAGGAGGAGGAAAAGAAGGAGGAAGAAGAGGAGGCAGTAGAAGAAGAGCGGAAGTCGGTGGCGATTAACGTCGACCAGACCACGCAGGTAGAGGCAGTGGTGCTGGTTGAACAGGAGCAGCAGACCTCGCGGGTCCAATCCCGGGTGGCTTCCAGCGTGCCCCCAACCATACCGTCGGGCCTGGTAAGGAGGAGTGGCCCTACCTTGCTGTTGCAGCGCACTGCACCCTAATGCTTGTCATGCTGTGTATCACCGCCCATTGTGTCAACTAGATTTTGTTCATAACCCTTTTCTCTTTTTTTTTTTCTTTTTTTTTGGCCATTGCTCCTGTTACATTATCTGGAATATTCAAAAATTTTTGTTTACTTTTCACTTGTCTTTTGTTTTGTTTTCTTTGGAACACCATAACAGTTTGTGAATTGTGATGAATGTGATTTATATTTTGCAAAGCATTGGTGCCACCGGTGGATGCATATATGTTTCCAGAATGCAATATATATATGTGTGTATACTCCGTTTGTGGCTATCATTCTCTTTTATTTTTTTGCCATTTTATATACAGTTGTTTTCTCCCTGCCCCTGCATGTGACTTGCATTGCCCTTTTGTGCTGAAATAAAGAGTCTAATTGTCAGTTGACACAGTGTAAGAGTGACCCGCATCGCAAAACTTCCACAAATTCACTTGAGTTATTATATTTCCCACTCGTCCTTAATAGAAAAAAGTATGTTTTGGGGGCAACGTTTTTATTTAAAAGATTTGCTGGGGTTTTTTTTCCCCTTTTCCTATTAAAGGTAGTTAAGGACAATCATAGAGCTATCTAAATCTCAAGGTTGGAATCATAAATATTAGTGAAAGTAGTATTTATTTCAAGTTTTTGTAGACCTATGCTCCACCGATGTGACACCTATTTCTCAATTTTCATAACACAAGGCCAACAAAAGTCTACAGGAGAATCTGACAAGAATCTGTCAGTGACATCACTGACACTTTATTGTGTGCTCACAATTTAGAGAGGAGGTCAGTGAACTTTGACAGTACCTTGACCGTCAAAGCCCCCTTTTCTCGAAAGTGACATTCCAAGAGTTGAGAATTTTCTATCACTCGTCCAAGCTCGAGGAAGAGAGGTTTGCAGTAATACCATGTGTATGTAGAAAAAACTGTTGCATGGTGAGAGGAAGACTGGAAGGCAGAGAGTGACAGAGGGAAGGGACAACCCTTTCCTCAAGCTGAATAATTATACAAATTTACATCTGATTTTGATCAGTTATCATATGGGTTTTTTTTAAAGCTGTGAGTCTCATATTTAAATGTCTCACCCTGTCTAAAAAATCTCATCTGACATGGTTACTAATTGCTAGTTTCAAAGTGTAAGGTTACACTTTTATAGATGCCATGAAAGAGAGAGAGAGAGAGATAGAGAGAGAGAGAATGAATGAGGTCATGGTACTGTAACAGTATGAATTTGTGATGCTGCTGTAGATACACGTGTATAACTGGGTAAACTGAATTGCTGCTTTATAGTGCAAGTGTTCTGCATGCAAATCACTTATGCCTTTTTTTAATACCACATCATTGGATGATGGGGGTCCATGGGCCATATGCTGTGTCTGCTGAGTGTACAGGTTCTGCAAATCAGGCAGCATTTTCACATTCAATTCCGTGATGATGGAGTATCAACCATTCAGCAATGCGAAAAAGGAAATGTTTAAAGACACCCAGTCGCGAGGATACATGGACATATTTCAGCCGCGGGCGACAGCACGTAAACTCGCTTCCGAAGTTGCTACGAAGCGAAATGTGTGTGTGCGCAAGACATCCCTAAAGCAATGTATCGCGCTATAGTATCTCGATTGCTCGCGATCGCTTGCTGAGCGCGGGACAGTACGTTTTGTGTAATGTGAGTGATGTTCGCATGAGCTAGTAGCTAGCTAGCTGCGTATACTTCGTACGACTACGCATTCTCTTCATCGCATCGTCGATCGTCGTCACTCGTCAACTATACTGTAATCATCAGATCAGATCAGATTAGTGAGTGCAGACCACATTATAATAGATAGGGTGGCCATCATGGACGATGACACATCGTCATGGGTAGCGGATATTACCGCCGAGTTGTCTATTCTGAACGCGGACGATTGGGTCGGAGACCCTGCCTGTATCATGATGTACTTGCCCTGGCGTGTGTACATAAATTCAGGACGGGGAAGCGACTGTGCCCGTGCAGGGCCAACGGCCAACGGCCACAGTTGCACTGCACATTTATGCAGTATTTTTGCACGCTTCATTGTTTTACTAACTAATATGAAGAAGGTGAGCGTTGTATCACCTGCCTGGAATATACTATATGTAAGAAGCAATGCCGAAACCCTTTCATTTGACTAGGTAAACTCACAGTTATAGTTCTGTCAGCTTAGCCTGGTGTGAATAATCTTTAAAAAAAAGACACACACACACACAAAGTGAACATTAAAACTCATAGATAAGTACATGACAAATAAGATGTAATGCCTTCTTCAGACAGGAGCATAAAGAAATTATTGTCTATCTCCCTCTTACACAAACAAACAGAACACTATTGTCTCAACAATACAGTTCGAAGGATAACCATTATAAATAAACCTATCACAGGTATCAGTATTTGAGGTTATGTGTGAAAAATGCCCTACAAATTAATGAAAATCGCGGACAGTAGACCTTTGTCCATAGTCAACTCAGTGTAACATCGCAAAGCCATTGTAATGGGTTAGCTTTCTACCAAACACTGGTTAAAATACCAATCAGAGGCGTACCTTTGATCAACAAATACGGGATGTGCCACGGATACCAATTAATCGTACTTGATGAAGCTCATACCTGTACATATTAGCATGTTACCTATTGATAGGTTCATATTGCCCCTTGATCTATGACAAATATCTGTATTAGAATTAAAACAATGGATTCTTATGAACTGTTGTTCATCAACAACTTCCACACCAATCAACATCCCTATTAGACACTCCTATATGAAGATGTGAAGGTAAATAAAACTGTAACTTTCACGTACAAGGGTATTGTACGTACACTACTGTAACTCTGTAGTTACTACAGCATTTGTACCACTGACCTGACACTGTCGGTGTAACCAAACTTTAACGAATTTCAACTGTAAAGGATCAATTTTTTTTTCTTCAGAATTTACATTTCAACACACTTGTAGAAATTCACATGAAAAGATGTACACTTCACTGGATCACTTGAATTTGGTTTCAAATTATTGGACCAAATGCATTGGAAGTTTGACTATAAATGCAACATAGATGCCTGAAACTTTTGCCAAGCTTATGAAAATTACAATCTTTATCAAAATTCCTTAACCAAACTTAAAATGTAGGGCCCCTAAATATGATGAAAGAGGAGACTTTGCTATACAGTTAAATCAATGGGGACAAACAGTATTTGAATCGCAGCCATGAAATCTGGCTATGCAAATTTAACCTGGATTGTTGACGCTAGCTGCTCAGGAAAGTGACCTCTCTGTATCTATCTAGATTCTACATTTGCACATGAAATACTTTAAATTCTCAATACTGTGATGACAAAAAACTTACCACTACTTGCGATTCCCTGACTAATGACATTTGCTGCCTACTGCTGGGTCAGTTTTTAAGAAGCGATAAACTGACCCAGCAAATGTCATTTCGATTACGGCGTTATCATAATTTGACATAAATGAGAACTTAGAGAAGTTTTTCGCGGAATTATACATAGAAAAATAGGCCTACTTGTCGATGAAACGCAAAGGCCCTAGCAGTTAAAGATAGATTAGAAAAAGTCATTCCACTTCAATCATTGATTCATGTAATAGACTTCTAACGTTACTTACACATCATCTGGATCTGGATTCCTTGAAGTTGTTGACTTGGTGAGCTGGGGTTGCTTGATTGGCGTAAGCCGTGGCATTACAATTCCACCGTGCATGCCGTAACACGAATTTGCACATTCTAAATTCCTGCAAAACTGTTCATGCAACTCCAGCAAGTGGAAAGCAAATTTTTCATCGGCACGCTGACGCTGAAGCTTCCCCCTCTGCCACTGGTCTCTATACTTGTCCTAAGCAGGGAGGTGAGAAGAAACCTCCCTGTCCTAAGCATGCTAAGAACACGTCTCTCTGCGTTCTCCACTCGTCGATAGCGTCAAACAAGTAGATACGTTTTACTCGAGTTGGACGGCTGTTTTGATCTCCATTGTGAGGTTTCATTACTAAACCAAAGCCAAGGCTAATCCGAAACAGTACACGCATACCACACACATTATTGATATTGACATACCGGTACCGACGACTTTATACCAACTTTGTTATGTTCCGATCCGGCCCAACATACTGTAACACAGCTGACGCAGCAGACAATTGCCAATGAGATCAAAACAACCCGCCATATGGCCATGAGCATTGCAACTTGCTATACATGAAGTTTAGAGTTTTAATATTTCTTCATCAAAGCATATTTATAAATACCAAATATTAAACAACGTAATATATGAATGATTTAAAATATTGTTATATAATATTTTCAGACATTTTAAAATATTATTGCTTAGATTGCTAAAATTGGCACCATAGTGCAAATAAACAGAGACTGCAGCCAGATACGTACGTACGTACACCACACAGCTCTACTGTTGTGTCGCGACGGGAACCCGTAGGAGAGATTTTCATGCACATGGCTGTTGTGCGGTTTTGTGCGTGCACCCATTCGGCCCCATTCGGTAGGTATTCGGGCGTCCATGTTGAAATTACAGTGGACGGCTCGCACGGCTCTCGTGCCCCATCTGGTTTTCGCTGGTGCGTTGCGTAGCGTCGTGTTCGGCATTCGGTACGTACGGGGGTACAATAACGGGAGGAGCAGCTTGTCGTGCTTTTCTACTGAGCTGCGAATCGCCTGCGACGACCGATTGCCTTTAACCATACAGGGCAGTGTGTGCATATTCCTAGCTAGAGTTATTCACAACATGATCTCTTTTGCCTTTCATAACTCTTGCTTCCGTGTATGATATGTACATGTATTACAGGAGTCGAGGTAGTATGTGTGTCTTTATCAGTAAAGAGATATTTCAAAATTATCTAATGCACTGATACATGCTCCATTTGGGGTTATTCCCACTTGTGGACATAATTTCTTCCAGTGCCAACCATGCACTGTGTCAGCTGTGCTACAGGTGTTCATGTGAAATGCTCTATAAAACAATGATTGTACAGGAACACTTTTTTTTGTTGTATTTCCATAACATTTTATTTGTGTTTATGAGACCTGTCCATAACTTTTCAACACAGTCGTTCTGTTCATTTTCGTGTCTCCTTTAGTCGGATAGTACGCTGTACGTACAAGTGTAGATTACATGGGGTGTCACTTGTCTTTGTAAAGTTCTCATATGGTAATCACAGACATCTGTCATCAATCTGTCACTTTCCTCTTCATTCCAAAACCTTTGTTCCCCCTTGAACCCACTTTACACTCCTGATGACATTCTGTCCTCACCTTGGCACATCACCCCCCACCCCCTCCCCCACCCCCACCCGACCCATGATTCACAAACTCTAGAACCCTGAGCACCTGGAGTTGTTCCTGAAACTCAAGGCCACGGGAAAACTCAAGAGGATGTCGCCCTCCGCTCAGGAGGCACTCTTCAACTCATCCGTAGGGAGAGAAGAGCTGAGAGAGGCGGTCTCCGTTGCGATATCCCGCAAGGAGGAGGATGGGGGCGGGCTTGATGCCTCGGGAATTGACAGTGGGTGTGTCCGGGGGTCGGAAGACACTTCAGATGTAGGGGGCGAAGGTGAAGTCATTGACTCGCATCCGCTGGATGGGCTGACGGTAGCAACAGACTTGGTAACTTCACTTTGCTTTTGGCTGCCGTGCAAACTGGTATGCTGGCATATATGGCGTGTGTCTGCCCATTAGAAATAATGCTGCAATATTATGACTTTTGCTTCTCGTGGGTTAGAGGGAACACTTTTTTAAATAGAAAGCTCTTTTGTTCTTCTTCTTAAATGATATGAATGAAGTGACAGCAACAGTTGGGAAAATATTTGTGTAAAGCATTGAAGAAGTTTGTTTAAGGAAATTTGACATCAAAGGATGTTCCAACATATATTGCATCATGTCTGGGCTGCCATTGCTGTTACATGACTTTCATTTAATACCTTTTATTTATTTATTTTTTCTCTTTAAATGGGAGAGACCAAGGTATGATACTTCTTGAAATATAGGAATGAATGAAAGCCAGATAGTATCCTTAGTGCACCTTTAGCAGGGTGGAGGGATACAACATTCTTCAAGAAAAGTAGGATATTCTGTGCTTCATACACAATCAAGTGAAGAGAATCATGTCAGTGCTTCTACTACCTGATAACAAAAGTAGCTTCAATAAGGGGCATTTAGAAATGACCAAGTTAGCCGACTTAATGACAGTAAGGTAATTTTAACTTTGGCAATGTTTGTACGCTTATGCTTGAATTCTGAGTGTTCAATTGCTTTTGTTCAAATAAGTTTGCAGAACACACATTATACCCTGTGATCTGCTTGCCCCTGCTGTATACATTGATGCTAACCCCTAACTCTGTGTGCCCAGGTACAATGTACTTGGTTATGTTATACTTTCACAAACTCCTTCATGAGTTTTTGGAAATTCCCCCCAATTCTGTATTACTGGAAGTTAGACATCCCACTCCAGGCATGTATAACAGTGCCTCAATTCAATAGGATGGCTATGGTGATGCAAAAAGGGTGGTAGAGGGATTAGAAAATCTGTCTGCTTTGACACTTTGTTTCCAGACCTCTGTACCATCACAGTTGGTGAAGACTTTGTTCAATCCAGCGATGTGTCTGAATCGGTAAATAAAGCAGAGTAAAGGGTAAAATCAGCACTGGCTAGCAGATGCCATGACAATTTGGTACTTGTAGTACATGTATGTGGACTTTTCAACGCTTGTCTAGCATTGGATGTCTGAGTTCCCCAGCAGGAGAAGAAGGCCGGGGTGCGTGCTATGCTTTACTGTAGTCATGTATTGCTCTCTGGTGTACAATGTAATTGGCCCCAGTCCGACCCGTTAATATTCCTGTGTGCTGTGGTGCTCCCCAGCCGTGTACAACCTGCAATGCTGCCAGTCTTTTGCTTCCCTATTCATGTCTTCTTCACTTTAATATGAAGTCTTGCTTCTCAATCCCTACCCCCTCCCTTCCTCGATATGCGTTTCTTTTCATGGTTTCCATTAACCATTTCCACCCCGTGCTCAGATAATCCAAACCTCAGATTTGCTTGGTCTAGATTTTGTCTCCTCTTTTGCCATGTGGTCTATCTTCATATGATACCGTTCATGTCTGTCCACAGCGTCTCTGGAGAATATGGTATTGGGCAATTCCGCAGTTAGGTGGACATGACATGGATAAAAGAAATGTGCCTCTTTATCTTATTCTTTAATCTAGGTATCAACTAATGCCATGGATGTTCACCAATCATTAAGGTCTTTCAAATTCAGTAGATTTTATCTTTCGTATTGATTGATTTCGCGAGATCTAAAACCATCATTTAAAATGTACATGTGGGACTGGGGATGCTGAAATTCACTTAAATGCAAATTACAGTGGGTTCCTTTGAAATTTTTTCCTCAAAGTTTTGCTAAAGGGTAAAAGATAAATACATTTAAATACTCCAGAAGTCATGTGACATTTTGTCAATTACAAAAGGGTGAAATGACCTGCGGAATTACTCCGGACAAATGTAACGTTACTAACCGTAACGTTACTAACCATGCTTTTGGTGGTCTAGCTAAGAAATTATTGGTCGAACTGCTAAAAAACATTGTGTGAACATTTGTCATGATGCAATAATTGAAATTAATGCAACACTTTGTTTGAAGTAACTTGAATTTTTGCACACTTTTTGTTACAAGACATTGATTTTTTTGTCATGTCCTTTTTTCGTAACGTTACTAACCAGCCCTTTAAGTTGCCAAAGCAATGCTATTATTTCCTGGATTGTATTCATTCTTTTCTGTATCATAAACCTGGGAATGATGAACATGTTTGTGACATAATTTTGGCTTGAAATGAATAAATGGTAATTTAGTAGTAAAAACAAATATCGAAATTTGTTCAAATGTAACGTTACTAACCGTGGAATTGCCCTATTTCATAGCTATCTACGTACGCTGTACGAACTATTCTCTTTAACCATGACATAAAAAATAAAAATAAAAGAGTAAAGCTGGAAAGGGATGAGTAACAGAGCATGATGTATCCAAGTTTATCTTTTTTTTTTATAATTTTTTTTTTTTTGCATTTGCAATAACTCATTTCGATATGAATGAACTTTTGCCTTGTGTTGTCAAATTGATTTGATATTGTCCAGTAGTCTAACAGGATGTATTTTCTTTTTACTATGAAATACTGGGAAAGTGGGGTGAAATGTTATTTTGTTGTTTGTTTCCTCAAGCAGTGGTAGTTTATTTTTTTTTTGTCTTTAACCATCTAGTAAAACCAAATGCCAACTCTCTTGTTTTTCAAATTTTGCTTTGCTACGTTACTGCATTCATGATATTCCCCATATCACTTTTATTCTTGTTGGTGTAGGTTCTAAGTTTATAGTGTAAAGGACCCAATAATGTATCACTTTTTATACATCAACGCTAACAACTCTCACACTGTCGGCATGAGGCTCACACAGTTTACTCATTTCTAACTGCCTCACTCTCAAATAAATCCTCACATGGAACCCCAAAAATATAAATAGATGAGATTTTGGTGAATGTTGTGAGGAGGGGAGATAAGGAAAAGTAATGTGCATGAAAAGCTTCTTTTTTTTCGTACACAATGCATTAAATGCATGTTGCAGTTGCGAGAGTTTCATGCAGCCAAGAAAGTTTGCCGACTTTATTTTGCAGAAGTTTTAGATGACAAATATTTTTGGCTCTGCAGTTATCAAATTTTGCATTCAAGTGATACCTTGTGAAGCACAGTGTTGACAAACAGCCAGAATCTTTTGTTTGTTATCTGATATTTTGTAAGATAATCCAAGGGCAAGAAATGATGCGTGTTGGATCACTTGCCTTTTCAAGTCCACTTGACAGTCTTGAGACGTCATAAGTGACATTTTGTGTCGCAACTTTCTGGCTTCTTTGTTGTTGTTTTTTTGTGTGTGATATGTACGCTTTTGGTTGCTGGGGATTGCACAACAAAATGTAATTCTTATGTCTCTCTTGCATTGACTTCATTGCCACTTAATCCGGGGAGCTGATGAAGGAGTGAAAAACATGTTTTGATAACAAATAAAAAATAGAGCTTCTTGATTGGAATGAGCCAAAGAGAAAGACATTGAGTCAACAAGAAATTGAGTTTCAAAGTAGTGTTTTGCAGATTGGGATCCACTATTTCAAGGAAGTGGAATAGATGTGCATCATTTGTAAGAGCTCAGCATTTCGGTGCGCAGTCATAGTTCCTCATGATAAAGATTCTACCAAAAACAGAAGAAGAAGATGAAAAGAAAGGCTTTTCAGGGTGACATTGTTTATTTGGATGTAGAAAAGCAATAACAAGAAAGCAAAAAGGAATTCATTTATATTCTATGATCGTGTTTGTGGAACAAATCTCGACAAAACTGCTGAGTAAAACTGTGTCCAACGGAAAAGTGTTTTGCCGTTTGACTTCAGTTTGAAGTCAAATGAATGTTGGTTAATCAATAATATTCTATTCACTTTTCACCTGACATATGCCATGGTTTTCAATGTGATTTTGATGTGACTTCGAGAAAGGAATCCCGTGGGTAACCAACATTTTCAGGGAGCTCACATCCTCATCAGTTTTCATGCAGAAATGACAAATTTTTCATGACCATTTGAATTGAATTTTAATCTTTCAAAGTCTTCAGTCTTTGAAGGGAAGCATGAAAACAGGGTGTGATCAATGAGAGTGAGGAGTTGGAATACAATGTACGTGTCTATAGAATACCATTGTGGGTTGCGATAGTAGATTTCTTGTGTTTTTGTAATGTACTCTATAACAAACAGAGTAAGTCAGTAACTAGAGCGACCCAGAAGACTCCACAGAGGAAGACACCCGCAAAGCATCCCAAGAAACTGCTCCGCAGTCGGCAGCGTGTCGGGACGAGGGCCAAAGCCAAAGAATCGCAGAAGCCATCTGACGGGATGACAGATGAGGTGGAGGACACGGGGCAGGACGACGGTGATCTTGCCGTAAATGGGGTGGAAGATATGGAGGAAGAACCACTGGTGCTAGAGGATTACGATGAGGACGTTATTGACGGTGAAGAGCTCGCAGAGCACTTTGAAAATCTGCTCGCATCAGGCTTGGTAAGCTGTTCAGCTGCGAGTGTTCCGGATTGAGAACAAGAATTAACAACCCACCTTGCATGCTTTGAGAATAAACCCAGTTCATCGCCATACTGATGAAATCTTGTATCATTGCTTTTAATATTCATCTGAAAATCACCTTTCTTTTTATTTGCTTTGGTACAGCATGTGGAAATATTAACCCAGTAAAGAACTCCAACAATATCTACTTTCAGCTAAATTCAGTTCAAAGGAGGTAATCTTCCTTATGTCCAACAGAGGTTTTTTTTTTTTTTTTTTTTCTAAGCATTCCAATCACAAAGGCCCAAATTCAGGAAGGTGGTACAATGATTTAAACCATTAACAAAAACCATGGAGCGCCAAGTGTTGCATGGAATATTTCGTTATGAAATTTAGTCATTTTGTCAACAAAATGACCGTTTCGTTCAACGAAATTATCGTTTCGTTAACGAAATTATCATTGTGTGGATGAAATGTTCATTATAGTTACAAAATATTGTCCTTTTTGTAACAAAATAATCATTTCGTCGATGAAATGACTGATTTCGTAACGAAATATTTCATGCGGCACTTGGCACTCCATGGTTTTTGTCCGTGGTTTAAATCATGGTTTCATTTGTACCACCTTCGTGAATTCGGGCCATAAAGTACAGATGTTTGCAGAAGTGGAACAAATGGGCGACAATGATGGCACCTTTCCTGTGTCTGAAAATTTGACCATCATTCTTGGTACTTACATATTTCATGCATTTCATTCTTTGAAGATCCACTTAAACTGATTTTTTTTCAAACACAATTTGGGATCTGTGTGGAGGAAGCATGATACAATCTCATTTATACATTATTGTATTGGAGAAAGTGAACTTGAAGTAGATGAAACACATTTTGTAAAAAATATTTTTCCTGTCATTGCTGATGCAGACTGTCCAAACAGAGAGAAAGAAAGAAAAAAAAGGATTAACCCGTTGAGGACGATTTGATTTTGCTACAACATGCATTTCCCATAGATGCTTGCCCAAGTATACTCGGGACTCGTCCTCAACGGGTTAAGAGAAATCGCCCATCCAAAACACATTGTATGCAGAGCAAACAAGTCCATTTATAGTAGCATACTTACGTATCTAAATAGTGGAGCGGCATAGCCGAACAATTGTGCATTTGTGATAAAAGCACCAAATTTCGTACACAGGTTGACAATCACGTTCAGATTAAATTTAGATATTGGGCCATCGTAAATAGCGCCCTCAACGTCCATGGCATCCATTTTTCAAAATGGCTGCCATAAATGCTATGTTTTCGTAAAATTTGCTAATTTTAGGAGAGAAAAGTAAAGAAGATTTTGGTTACAAATGGGAAATTACATTCAAAATAAATGTAGATATCGAGCCATTGGAAATAGCGCCCTCAACGCCCATGGCAGCCATTTTTCAAAATGGCCGCCATAAATGTCATTTTTCAAAACATTTGCTAACTTCAGAAGGGAAAGCCAGTAAGATTTTGCAAACAAGTGGGAAATTACATTCAAAATGAATTTAAATATTTTGCAATTGTTAACTGCGCCCTCAACGTCCATGACAGCCATTTTTTAAAATGGCTGTCTAATGTGCCACTTCTTCAATGATTTTGCAAATTTCAGAAGGGAAAAGTTAATTAGATTTTGCCCATAAATGTTAATTACATTCAAAATACATCTAGATATTGGGCCATCGGAAATTGCGCCCTCAACGGCCATGGTAGCCATTTTTTCAAAATGGCCGCCGTAAATGCCATTTTTTGTTAAAAAATGCAAATTTCAGAAGGGAAAGCCATTTTTTTTTTCTTTTTTGTGCAAACAAGCGTGAAATTACATCCAAAATAAATCCAGATATTGGGCAATTGAAAATTGCGCCCTCAATGGCTATGGCAGCCATTTTTTAAAATGGGCACCATAAGTGCCACTTTTTCGTTAAAAAAAATGCTAATTTCAAAAGGAAAAGTCAATGAAATTTTGGTTATAAATGGGAAATGACATTTAAATTAAATCTCGATATTGGGCAATCGGAAATTGCGCCCTCAACGGTCATGGCAGCCATTTTTCAAAATGGCCGCCATAAATGCTATATTTTCGAAAAGATTTACTAAAACCAGAATGGAAAGCCAACGAGATTTTGCAAACAGGTAGGAAATTACATTCAAAAGTAAACTTATTGGGCCATTGCAAATTACCCCTGCACCCTCAACAGCCATAGCAGCCAAGTTTCAAACAGCTGCCATGGATGCCCCCCCCCCCCCACCTTTTTTTTTTCCAAAAATTTGCTGATGTCAGAAGGAAAAGTCAATAAGACTTTGCAAACAAGTTGAAAATTCTGCTCAAAAAAAAAAATAAGTATAAGGTCTTCTTAGAAGGCGCCCTCAAGGGCCATGCTTACCGCCATGGATGTCTGCTTCTTTTTTATTTTCGGGTTTTTTTTGTTGGAAAGATTTGCTAATTTCAGAGAGAAAATCAATGAAATTTGTATATATGTTGAAAATCATATTCAAAAGAAAATAATATATGAGGCCATTACAAATGGCACCGTCAACGACCATGGCAGCCATTTATTTCTTGAAAATATGATAATGCCAGAAGACAATACAATTTCTTGTGCAAATTGACAAAAGACATTCAAATAAATTCAAGTTTGAATTTGAATTTGAATTTGAAATGAAGATATTGAGCCACCATTTAAACATCGTCCCCAACGGCTATGGCAGCTCTTTGTCAAAATGGCTTCCACACACTGCTAAAGAGCAATTATATCTAATGCAATCTGGTGTTCAAAGAAATGTAAATAAAAAAAAAAGGTTTCATTCATGGGTTAGTTCTAAATTCATGTTTTCAGTTTAGTTCTAATTGCAGTATTTCGCGTGTGACGGCTAACAGTATGGATATCAAATGTATGTGTTTTTATGGAAGCATAGCATAAAGTAAATTAACTTTTTTGAAATGAAAGGCCATTAAGAATGTCTTAAGAATGTTTAGGAAGTTACATTTTAGAATAGATACACGTCATATAGTCCCATATATTCAATGATATAGTGTAACTGTCAAAGTTGATACATGGCGCCATTATCCCTGGATATTCATATTACTCTTTTTCGGAAATTTTTCATGTTTGCCACCTAAAATAATTATGCATTCATCATTAATGTAATTGTCAACTTGCGCAAAAAATGTTTATTGTCTTCTTCCGGCATTAGGACATCTTCATAAAAGAAAAATGGCATCTATAACAGCCATTTTGGAAAATGGCTGCAATTACCGTTATTCGCATTTTTTTTTTTCTTCTTGAAAATTTGCGAAGGAACAATTTCTACAGTTAATGCAACCTAGATACTGTATATTGTTTGATTTTAAACATGATTTTCAATTTATGTACATATTTGTTGACTTTTTTTCTGAAATTACCATTTTTTAAAACAAAATGATTATGACAATGGCAGCAATTTTGGAATATGGCGGCAATGGCCGTTGAGGGCAGTATTATAATAATCTAATACAAATATTTATTATAATAATCTAATACAAATATTTATTTCAAACATGATTTTCAAATTGTGTGCAAAATCTTATTGACTTTTCCTTTTGTGAAATCAGGAAATAAGAAATAATGGAATCCATGGTGGCCATTTTGAAAAATGGCTGCAATTGCCATTGAGGGCGCTATTTACAATAATGTAATACATAGGCGCAAGATATATTTCAAGCGAAATTTTTAAATTGAGTGCAAGATCTTATTGAGTTTTCTTGTGGAATCAGTAAATTCAGAGAAAAAATTGAATTTATGGCGACCATTTTGAAAAAAATGGCTGCCATGACCATTAGGGGGCACAATTTGCGATGGCCCAATATCTTAATTCATTTTAAATGTTATATTCCACTCGTTTGCAAAATCTTATTGATTTTCCCTTCTGAAATTTTTAAATTTTACGAAAACTGGCATTTATGGTGGCCATTTTGAAAAAAAAAATGGCTGCCATGGCCGTTGAGGGCGCAATTTGCCATGGCCCAATATCTTAATTTATTTTGAATGTTATTTCCCACTCGTTTGCAAAATCTTAGTGATTTTCCCTTCTGAAATTTTTAAAATTTTACGAAAACTGGCATTTATGGCGGCCATTTTAAAAATCCCTGTCATGGCCGTTGAGGGCGCAATTTGCGATGGCCCAATATCTGAATTTATTTTGAATGCTATTTCCGACACATTTGCAAAATCTTATTGATTTTCCCTTCTGAAATTTGTAAATTTTTACAAAAAATGGCATTTAAGGCGGCCATTTTGAAAAAAATGGCTGCTATGGCCATTGAGGGCGCTATTTACGATGGCCCAATATCTGAACTTATTTTGAATGTTATTTTCCACTCCTTTGCAAAATCTTTCTGGTTTTCCCTTCTGAAATTTTTAATTTTTTTTTGCGAAAAATGGCATTTATGGCGGCCATTTTGAAAATGGCTACCATGGCCGTTGAGGGCGCAATTTGCTGTGGCCCAATATTTAAATCTATTTTAAATGTTATTTCCCACTCGTTTGCAAAATCTTATCGATTCTTTCTTCTGAAATTTGTAAATTTTTACGAAAAATGGCATTTATGGCGGCCATTTTGAAAATGGCTGCCATGGCCGCTGAGGGCGCTATTTACGATGGCCCAATATCTGAATTCATTTCAAATGTCATTGTCAACATGTGTGCGAAATTTGGTGCTTTTATAATAAAATGCACAATTCCTCTAATTTTTCAAGCTATGCCGCTCCACTAAAAGAGAAAGGGGAAGGATAGATGTTTCGTCTTTGTATTCTGAAAGAACCTTGATTACTATATTTGCTAGTGAAGCTATCTATGTCATGTCATAATGAAATACAATTAATCACTATCAGGATAGCGTTCAGACAGCCTTCTGCAAGACAGATCAGATACCATATATCCCAGAAAATTGAGACATTTTGCACCCAATATGCAGAGCAACAAGCCCATATATAGTAGCGTACTTACGTATCTAAAGAGAAAGGGGAAGGGTGAATGTTTCGTCTTTGTATTCTGAAAGAACCTTGATTACTATATTTGCTAGTGAAGCTATCTATGTCATATCATAATGAAATACATTTAATCGCTATCGGGATAGCGTTCAAACAGCCTTCTGCAAGATAATGATCACATGTCTTTACACAAGTCACTCTCAAGATTTTTTCCTTTTTTTTTCTCCCACATCATGACGCACTATCTAAATCTGCAGTCCAGTCTGTGGTTGCAAGCCCCCCCCCATATAGAATTGAATTTGTATAAGATGATCAAAAATCAGATCAGATGTATCCCAGAAAATTGAGACATTTTGCATCCAATAATCTGATAATGACCGACTAGTTTGCCCTGAGTGAATTGTAAGTCATCAGGCATGTGTATCATTGAACAGAAATGAAAGATGGCTCATGTAGGTCCTACATGTACATACCATTATGATAACTTATTTGTTTGACATAGTGTAGTGGGAAAGAAAAAGTTGTAACCAAAAGTTTGTGAGGCACTGTGAAAAGGGGAGGGGGGAGGGGGTAGAAAACTAAACACTTGTATGAAATGTTCTCATTATCATAATTACATGTATGAATATTCATGGTGCATACATCGTAGGTGATAGCAAGTTTGGATGAATTTTGTATACAAATTGCTTTCTGCAGAAAATTCAATAAAGACCGCCCTCTCTAGTTCTCTATTGGTACATTGTACATGTATGTCCATGTATCGTCTCTGGGGCAACAAGACCTCGTATCTACAAAATGTCAAATGTTCAGGAGAGCCAAAAAACATGGCGGCCAAAGTACTTTAGCGAATGGGATAGCCTTTCCTTTAACATGCTGTGGTGACTTTATTTCTTGAGAAAGACAGTTGGGATTTGGACAGGACATCACTTAACCCTTTATTTGACTATTAATAAAAAAAGGTCATTTTCACCAAAATTTTAGATACAAGGTCTCGTCACCCCGGCGATGGTATGCTTCATGATATGGACAGGCATCCTCACCATTAACATTGTTATGCCGCAAATTTATTCGTATCCTTATGTCATATGCTTTCACCATGGCTTTTTTTAAATTCTGTCGCATGCTGTTTTTTTCTTTTGTTACTTTTTAAAAAACAAACCCAAACAAGCTGACTAAAAACACAGATGTATGATCTCTTGATTTGATATACACACTTTTTAATCTTTCATTTTCAGGTGTTTTTGTTTACGTCTTTTTGAAGCGTGCAATACACAAACAAATAGTTGGTGCAGCATGATGAAGAAACTGGGGATGTTGGAAAATTAGAGTGAAAGAGAAAGAAAGAGAGAAGGAAAGGAGAGATGCATTGATACAAGTGTTGGTGTTGGTGTCTCATTCTGGGTTTTCTAATGCCTTGTTTGATGTGTATTAATCCCATAAACAAGCTTCTCGCAGCAATGTTTTTATACTTTCATCTCTTGATATTATACATTTACATGTATATTCCCATGACATTCAAGATGACATATATATTATTCTTCACAGAGTAGAGTAATGGCTTTCATGGTGTATTATGCATCATACTTTTTTTATGCATGTATTTTGAGATCCTGTGGCCGATGGGTGAAGCAATACTTGGTGATATTTATTAATCACATGTTGATTAAAGGCCTTCAGCCTTGTAATTTTCTATTTTGTGAACATGTACTCGACCTCTGTTCAAAACTCATCATTATTTTTACATTTCTAATCCCCAGTCGAACCAAAGGGGCAAGTAGGTTGTAGGCAGACCTAGAGCACCAAACAATCTAATCTCTTCTTCTCCTTTCTACCTCTACATGAGAATGCATATCTCCAAAACAAATGATACAGTGTGCTTGGGATCTTTCAAACTTCCATACAGTGTTTTCGCCAACATCTCTGGTTGCAGGCAAACATGTGTCCTCAGGATGTTGTACAAGGAGAGTCAATCAAGAGACAAGAAGTTTAACTTTGCGAAGCCTTGCCCTTTACAAAAGAGATGAAGGTGTATTCTGAATGGCATTTTTTCTATGTCTTACATAGCCATTTGTTTCCTTGGTTTATACCAGGTTGTCTCCTTGCCCAACTTTGTTCAATATTTGCATATAATCTAGAAGTAACATGATCTTAAAATCTATATTGATAAATGTGATGAAATAGTTGCATATCATGTGGACCTTACTGGTTTATATTTCATGCAGTTTTCTTGTGTGTTACGTTTACAGCTGTATCTTCGAGCATACATTTGACATTTGGCAGGGATTATAATGGTTCATGGTGTTTTGAATGTGGACGCAAAAGTGCATAACAAATTAACAGTGTGAAAATTTGTTTTGTTTGTTTCTTATTTTGAACTTGGTTTTTTGTTGGTGTTTGTTGGTTCATTTGATGCTCTTTCACTAACAGCACGAAATTCACTTCAATATTTCAGAAGAATGATCGGTGTTTGATTATTTGCCTTGCTTCAGTCTATATACAGCAGTATACATAGTTGTGTGCGTGTTGTTGTAATGGCCAGTCTGGTATACAATGTTGATCACGAGTCTTTGATGTTAATCTTACTTGACATTTGCAATCAATGTGCATTTCAGATTCTGTTCAGTGTATACACCGTGTTCACTCGTACAATATTCACCATGTATAATTATGATATTATCGTATACAGTGTTCAATGTTGATATGAAATTGCATTTATGTCAGAGCACCACTTCCAGATAAAATCTACCAGTCATGGTCTTTTATATTAGACATTTTTCACTCCATTGATGGATTTGTATATAACTCAGACCATGTTTTATTTATACTTTATATTCTCACGCTCATTCAGCATTATATCATCAGGTATACATTGAGCCAATTTCATAGTAATTCTCATTCTGAGATAAAAAATTACAGAAGACGTTATATATCACACTCTTGTATGACATACATGTAGCATTCCACAAGCATCTACTTTAATCATCATAAGTTTGAAATGAACATGATGGGATTCTTTATCTCTATTTTTTTTTTTTATGTGTTCTGTCAGTGCTGTACCATTATGAAAATTGCTCTATACACATAGTATCTGGAGAGTACAGCATCCTACTGACGTGATTTTGATATTGCCAGTGTATATACTGTACATGAATTCTCTCTATATCAGTTATTCAGTTACCTACTGTATTTCTGTGAAACAAATTAGAGCTTCATGGTATTCATGGATAAAACAATATGACTGAATGACTGTTCATAAATTGTTTAACAGAGAAAAAGACCAGATGATTTTTTTTTTTTGCAGTAATATCAACTGACATCTATCTTTTCATACTGTTTTCAATATATACACCGTAGGCAAATAGAATTTACTGCAATAAAACTGTACCTATTAAAGCTTTAGTCACTCACCTCAGACTAACTGTTCAGTGTATGTGCTAGATAAGAGGATTGGACATGTAGCACCATCTCTGACTCACTGCTGATTCTCATGTAGGATGGGGAAGATGAGTTACAACAGCGCCCTCTTTCGGCCAGCAGCCACCACAGCCAGCAGTCCCTGTACGAGAAGTTCCGGATGCAGCTAGAGCAGCGCAAGCTGGAGATGGTGGAGCGGCGGTCCAGGGCTACTTCCATGCACGGCTCCCTCCTCACCCCCAGGAGCCACGGCAGCAACAGAGAGCCGGCCCAGAGTCTTGCCTCCACCCGAGCCACCACACCCCACGGGGACTACCCCTTCCCAGACGAAGGTGAAAAAGACTTTTACAGGCTTCATGAAAACTGTGTAATAGTTGTGCTAACTTATTTTTAAGGGGCTGTCATAATTTCTACCTTATCAAAGCAAACATGCAAACAAGCACACAATCAAGCAAGTTTCATTGCTGTATGGGATCATTTTTTCATAGTGCAATATTTCTTTTTCTATGTTTTGATATTATTTTCATTGCATGAAGAATACAATAATATTATGTGTTAATTTGTCCTGAGATATACTAGAGTGGTCCATATCGTAAAAAAAGAAAAAAGAAAGGTTAAAATACTGCCCCCTTTTCTGTCTTGTCCCAAATAGTTTTAGATATATTTAATTGAAATATTTCCTGGCGAAGAGCATTCTTAAAATTCACTTTGATATGCACCTCATTTATAACTGACTCCTCCATTTATTAAGTGTACATCTACACTTTGTAGATCATCATATATCAAACTTCCATGATGAATGCATTCACTTTGTGTGCCTACAGTTTGTATGTTTGATGCCTGTGGATGAAAGCACCAAGTTGTATAGGAATGTCCTAATAAAAAGATAGAGTGCTTGGTAATCAGCACAGTGAAGTGCTGCATTTACAGAGGATATCATTTGTGTGGAGGATAGCGAAGCCTTTTCTGCTTCTTCCCAGAGTATATTTCACAATTGTCATGCAGTTGTACATTTCATTTCTGTCATGTGTAGGATAGAGGGTTTCATGACTAGACATAGCAAGTATTAGCAATGCCTTAACCAGTTGAAGACTAATCCCAAGTATACTTGGGCAGATGTGTATGGGAAATGCTTGCTGTAGCAAAATTAGCTCGTCCGCAACGGGTTAAAGGACAAGTTCACCTTCATAAACATACGGATTGAGAAAATGCAACAATATTAGTAGAACACATCAGTGAAAGTTTGAGGAAAATTGGACAATCGATGCAGAAGTTATGAATTTTTTAAATTTTTGTGTTGGAACCGCTGGATGAGGAGACTACTACAGCTTGTGAGTCATATGCGTACAACAGTATAAAGAAAATGTAAAAGAAAATTCAACATATTTTCACTTTTTTCGCATAATAAAAGAGCACTTGACTTGCCTCTTTCTAAAGGCAGGGGGAATAATATTACCCATAACATTTGTCGGTAACGAGTCAGGGGAATGTGTACTTTTTTCAAAAGATGGAATTTTGTGAAATTCTCTTTATATTTTCCTTATATTGTTGTACGCATGTGACATCTAAGTTATTCATACACTGCAGTAGTCTTCTCATCCAGTGGGTACTGCACAAAAACTTCAAAAATTCATAACTTTTGAACGGATTGTCTGATTTTCCTCAAACTTCCAATGATGTGTTCTACTAATATTGCTACATTCTCTCAATCCTTATGTTTATGAAGGTGAACTTGTCCTTTAATAGAAAGTTTGATTATAAATGTTATGGAACCTCTTCCTTTCAACTCTTCAATGCCTTCCTGGGAAAAAAAACACACACACACAAACAAACAAAAAACACAAACAAATGGGATTATAACATTGCCAATGAATAATGATGTGGGAACACAAACCATTCAGAGGATGGTGCAGATTTGGAGAAGAAGACGTCAGCCGACAGCGCGACTCGTCCCCACCCGCAGCGGGAGCAGCAGAGCGCCACCGTCAGCTTCCAGGAGCAGATGAGCCTGGCTCGGCTCAGCACCGCCGGCTACCAGGGGCGCGTCAGCTCCCACCTGGTCAGCAGGGCACCCTCGGTGTCGGAGAGCGGCGTGTCCATGCAGGAGACCGACGGGGAGGATGAGGACGGTTACTATGGCGACGGGGAGGGAGAGGATGTGGCGAGGCTGGTGGCCACAGCCAAGTCCAGCGTAGGGCTGTTTCTGGAGGGTATGAGGAGGACAGTTTGCCGAGTGATTTGCACACAATGTCGTTCCCTTGCACTTGCGTCTGCCTTCCTAATTCGTGCACCAGGAATTAACATCCACAAGGCAGCGTGTTTGTCAAGCGTTTCACTCTTATTAACAGGAGGATATGTACAATAAGACATTTTTGAATCATCATTACAGTCCATGAAATGACTAAGATTAGACTGCTGTGTTGCACAATGAAACCGAGAAGAATGTGATAATTGATTGAGTGACTTGTGTTTTTGATTAGTGCCATAATCATTATGCTACCTATTCAAAGAATTGAGTGATAATTTAATGTTGCCTGTGAAATCAACCCATCCTAAGATAGTAATGTATGGAAAAAAGAATAATAGCTTGGTAGATCTTGTATGTAAAGTATACAGCTGTAATTTGACTTTTAGTTAGTGTAGTTTTAGTTGATAGCTGGTCTGATTTAGAATGTAGGATTTCCTGCTTCTTTGAGTGCAATTTCGTCGTGTGTTCAGTTTAGCTCTGACGGATTTAGATTTCAGGTCTCCCATGCTTTCATGATCATGAAACAGTAACACCAGCCACAATGACATAATTATGGAAATTTTTATGGATTTTATAAAGGATTTTTTATATTTTGGCAGGTAGGGTCAATGAACTTAGGAATTCAGCCTGCCCATTTTTTTCTTTTTTTTCTTTTTTTTGAGGTTTGCATCTGGGCATATTGAAATGCATGCTCTGGTTTCTGCTAGGGCAAAGCGTGCTGCGCAGCTGGAAGTTGATGACATAAACAAACAGTTTCAATATTGGGAAATCGAGCAGTTTTCAGTATGCATACATATGGATAGAAATCACTGATCTCTATGGAAGAACAAGATCAGTGGTGGAAATGAGCTGCTTGGCAGAGGTCTGCATTCTCTGAGTGCTTCTCTAATTGCACAATTATGTGGTTGTGACCAGATTCAGTGTTTCTGTATTAAAAATGTGGGTAAATTTAAAAAGTTCTCTTATATGTATCTTCATGTGCAATGAATTTTTACTTCATCTCCATCCTTCTGGCAGAACATTGTCCATTCCCTTTGTTAGATTTTACTTTACTGTATGTAGTAAGGTTGATTTGCACAATTGGGTCACATTGTGCCTTAGTTTGGTTTTCGCTGAGGGCAGTTGATTCTTTCCATTTTATTGTTGTGGAGTGTAGTACATGTATGTTTTGTCAGTCTGCAGTGTCCCCCTAACGTCACTCTTCTATTGCACCTGCTTTACCCTGAAGTTTTGGAGTGTCTTTCCGCCCATTTCTCGGAGCCAGTCTGTATTCCTGGTACAAGTTGAGTGAATTATTGCACAGTGTGTACGTGAATAGACATTGCAAGTGACAGTGCTACAACTGTTATGTTACAGCACATTACAACAGGCAGCATCACTTTGGTATAAGCTGTCATGATGCAGCATGTCTCCTTAATTTGACTCTTTATGACTGTATACCAGGGTAACCTTCAACTGTCTATTTTGTGTGAAGCAGGGATGTTAAAGCTTGTTTTCTATTGCAATAATGAAGACCCGTCCTTTTTACGAAGCCCTGATTTTGGCCACATGAACGTCAATCTGGGCAAATTGAGTGCAATCATGGTGTAATTACAGTATGGTCTCTAATACACATGTCATGGGCTCCATTAAAGCCCTCATTTATCATGCCTCATTTGGGGTTTCACTAAAAAAAGAGAGGCTGTATCATAGGGAAATCTATGCTTAAAAAAAGTGTTTCCTTCATCTTTTCAATGTATAATCATGTATCTGCTGTAATTTCAAGGTGAGGAAAAGAAGCAATCAGACAAATTGGAGTCAAATATTGAGAACTTCTGCATTTCTCATTGCCACACCTTAGTAAAGGTTAATCTGTTTTCTTCACCTGGGTGAATTTCCTTTTTTTTGTTGTTTATTTTTTTTCATTCCATGAATTACTTATGAATTATTGATGCAAATTTTGTTGGCTTGAATTTGAGGGCTAAAACCTTCAAATGGAAAATGAAAAGTCAGATTCGAAGGATTGGTAGATTTTGTTCTCCAATTCTCCCAATGTGTAAATTACTGCATTTACTTATCTGTGACATTTCATTTTTCCATTGCAAAATATTCATTTTTAGAATAAGCTATTTTCTTAATCTTCAGCGTTTTATTATGACTGTGCTGGTATTCTACAATTATTTTACTGATCAGTATTATGATTGTTACCAATGATGATGATAATGATAATAATGATAATAATAATAATAATAATAATAATAATAATAATAATAATAATAATGATAATAATAATAATATTAATATTAATATTAATATTAATAATGATAATAGAAATAATGGTAAGGATGGTAATAATAATAATGATAATTATTATTATTATTATTATCATTATTATTATTGTTGTTATTATTATAATTATGATAATATATGTACATGTACAATATACAAGTGTAGTTACATTGTCATCATTATTGGTGTTTTTATGATCTAGTATCATTATTGCAATTTTAACATGGTCAGGATGTTTTTTTCTTTGTATGCCAGTATAAAGATTGGTATAGATACAGTACCTAGAAAGTTTCTGTCGATGAACCATGAATGGTGAAGGCATTTCATGGAGATAAATGTGAAAGACACTAAATTTGCTATTTGACATGAATGTAGAGTTTCTGTGGAGTAGAGTTGACTACGGTAATGTCAAACATATTATTAAGATAATGAGTGTACCTGTTGTTTACATCAGAAGAAAAACTGCTGTCTTGCTTTGTGATATGAAGCTCACTTCTGCCCAACAGTAATATGTGACCGTGGTTGTCGTCATCATCATCATATTTCAGCTGATTGTATGTGTGTGCGTGCATGTTTGTGTGTTTATGTAATACGTTGTCTTTAGCACACAACAAAATGGAAGATAAATTTCGACAGCTTATTGAGTTGATTTCAGAGATAATCAATGCCATTTCTCATTTCTTCTTGTCATTTGCAGTTGAAAAAGCAGACATGGCAACATCACCAGTGGCATACTCCACTTCTAGCAAATCTTCCAGGTATGTGTATGTTTTATCCTGCAACAGCTATCTTGCCCTTCATGATAATGATAATGATAATAATGATAATAATAATGATAATGATAATGATAATAATAATAATAATAATAATAATAATAATAATAATAATAATAATAATAATAATAATAATAATGATAATAATAATAATAATAATTACAATTATGATTATGATTATTATTATTATTATGATTATGATTATTATTATTATTATTATTATTATTATTATTATTATTATTATTATTATTATTATTATTGTTATTATTATTATTATCATTATTATTATTATTATTATAATGATGGAGTCTTTTAATGCGCCATGTCTGTCACACAGTGACACTCCTGGTGCAGAAAGATAAGGTGCAAAGAATCAGTTCAGATCTTCCTTCAATCCTGACGGCTTTTCTAATGATTTTGTGTACTGTACAGCCTGTACATGTATGTCATGAAATATGACTGTGCTGTACACTGAAGATATGTATGTTGTAAAACAGACAATCTTCAGCTGTCTTGAGCACATTCAAGATTAACAACCTGAAAAATGGTTCTAAGAAGATATAATACTCCCATGTCAAGGGAGTACATGTATGCATGTGCATACATGCTATATCCATACTACAAGCTTTTGGGCCATTTTTGTACACGTCAGGTAGCTTCAACGGAGGGTAACATTGGAAAATAGTATATAGTAATACAAGATACAAATGTACATGTATTACATGGGGAATGACAAGACAACTTAAAGATATGAAAAACGTTGTTGCATGTAACCTCCAAATTTGTAAGGTCCAGAAAACGGGATCTGAATTTACGTTTTGCCGATAAAGAATTGGCTTCTCCTAGCATCCTTCCAGTGAAAAAATGGTCCTTACACTGTATATGTCAGAAGTTGTGCAGGAAGTTCATGCACTGATGCGCTTTACATTGCGTGAAAGACCGCTGAGAATCTTTTTGATCGCACGGTCCTAGGAGCTAGGTACCATGTGATAGGTTGAAACGAAGGCGTTCCTTCTTGTTGAGAATGGATTCCTTCACTTGCTCCCAAATGGATGTTTTGACGCCTTGTTCAAACCAACACGCCTCTCTAGCAAGTGCAACCATGTTCTTGATATTCAATGAATTCAGTTTACTCTCGCATACACGTAATTAACCAATGTACATGCACATAAGATTTCATGAAGTATTTCTGTAAAAGCATTTAATCACTTTTAATTCTGTCTCCACGGTCAATGACCAGGCACTCTGTGGAGTCTGTCGCTGACCATCCCATCGTACAGGAGTACCTCAGGACGTACCAGCATATTTCCGACTTCAAGGATAACGTCATGAAAGTGGTGAATGACAAAGGTATATATGGATTGGACGGATGCATCATTCTGTCTTAGCAGATGATTTCCCAGATTAGTAATAATGATTATAGTAATCATAGTGGACTCTAATGGAGCACTCATTCTACCTCAAAAAAGAAAAAAGAAAAAAAAAGAAGAAGATACACATGGTGCTTTGAAAACTAGCAAATGAATATGATATGATGGGTTTCAACATAGCATCAGAAAACTTTATATTATATAGAAGAGCATACTGTAAAACAAACATACTAATCATCATAGAATACTTGTATATCATGTTAATGAAAGTGATATCAGTTAAAGAGGTAGGTTTTAAAGTTCAATTTAAAAACCTCAGTGGAAGGTGATTGTCTTTTTTTTAATCAATAGTTATTCATTTTTTTCACATCAGCTGCTTTTGATGTATGCCTATGTCAACATCTGATGTGAAATGCTCGATGTACAGTCTGTCAAATTTGTTTCATGACGATCTATTCAGTAAATTTTTGCCATTTGGAGGCAACAGCCTTTTTTGCAGCGTGGAATTTTATTAATTGCCACTGAGAAGAACTCTCGCATCCATTTGAATTTGGTAAAATTTTGGGTTTCAGGAAATTCATGAAGTCAAAATGCATGCGAACATTTCTGGTTTTAACCCGTTGAGGACGGTTTGATTTTGTTACAACACGCGTTCCCCATAGACGCTTGCCCGAGTATACTTGGTACTCGTCCTCAACGGGTTAAAGTATACTGTGTGTGTCATTTCTGAATTTCATTCTTCTCAGTTTTCAGTGTGTATTCTGTTGTCTGTGTGTGTCATTTTGTAATCCTTCATTGTAGGGGAAAAAAAGGATAAAGTATTGTTATAGTATGAAAGTCTCGTAGTCTCAACATTGGTCTACCAGTTACTAGAAGAAAAATACCGGTAATGAAGATAGGAACCAAACATCTGTAGGATCAAAGTTTCTGTTTTACGGGATCTTGTCCTTACCTCCATCCTTTCCTTTGCTGTCTTCAGAGTTTGGGGCGGCGCTGGAACAGCTGGCTGAGATCAAAACTCTTCACTTTAGCAGAGACACCAATGTGCAGAACCAGATCTCACAGATGACTAGCAATGTGGAAACATGTGAGTCTTGTGACCTTATGTCAGTAGATATCCCTCATTATATGGTGCACATTTATTTTGCTGTCACATCTGTTCGCATTTGTGTTTTTAATTTTAAAAATGATATATAGTAAAATAGAATAGACAGTGATATAATTTTGATTGTAGTGTTATCAATATTTATAGTGATAATGATAATGACAATGATTTTAATGATGATTTGCCATTTAACCCATTGAGGACGATTTGATTTTGCTACAACACGTATTTCCCATAGGCACTTGCCCGAGTATACTCGGGACTCGTGCTCAACGGGTTAAGTTACGTGTATGCCATCTTCAAGAAGTATTAAAGCAAGCGCATGATGATAATCATTTGTTACGTGAATGAAATCATTGAGACAACAAAATTCCCTCCTCTATCCTGTATTACAACCTCCCATGCTACAATGTAGGATTGTTGTACTTTGGTTGGCAGAATCATTAAACCTACATTTGTACATGTATATTTTATTTTCTACATAAAAGCATGTGTAAATAGGTGACTTTCATGATTGTACACTACGTACAAATGGTGTTGTCATTTTCAAGAGGCAAAGTTATGATATTGTTTGAAAGCAAAACTGTTGAAACTTTTTGCATATCTCTACACACTGAATTGGATGAACATGTAGGCTTACATGCATATGCACCTCTGTCTTATGCTGCCAGAATTGATTATCTTCTTTATTCAGAATGACACAAGAGCAGAGATATCTTCACTAGAATCCTATTATGTTTGTCATCTACTCTGTTCTTCTTTGCAGTCCTGAAAGAGATTTTATCTGTCTTTGGGACGGTCATGACAACACCAGAACCAGTAAGATCTTTTTCCTGCTTTTCCCAATAATCATCCAAAGATGTCGTTTTCGTTTCTTGTTGCAAGAAGTGTGCTGTACAGTTGAACCTCTCGTATCCGGACAAGTCGGGACCGGGGCTCATCCGGATAAGGGATTTGGCCGGATACGGGAGAGTCAATGCTTTATACATATGTACATACGTACACAGGTACTGATGTAGCCCATTGTAGTACCACATGTAGTAATGTGTATACTGCAACCTTTTCATTGTTACACTCAGTGTAACAGACCCCAAAATAGAGCTTCGTGTTTGCAAGAATGAAATCATTTTCTTTTATAAATTCTTGGGATGATTTACCTAAATAATTATTAAGAAATGTATGAAGTATATGTAATTCATGTGTGTTTGTGTAGGAGTTCTCAAGGAGTTGGGAATCCCCCTTTCCTCCCGTAATTATTTAAAAAAAAAAAAAAAATTCACGGCGACATTGCGTCCGTATAATAGAGAGATCCGGATAAAGGGAGGCCGGATAAGAGAGGTTCAACTGTACTTCAAAAGAAATGATAGTCCCTTGATTGTAGTTGACCATTGTTTACAGGTAATCTTCCTCGTGGGTTTGACTGCTATGTAGCAGAGATATACAACTGTATGTGTACCAGTGACAAAAGTGAGAATAAGAACTCATGACATTTTACCAAATTGCATCACATCTGCAAATTCCTGCGTTTCACTGTCCGTCATCGAATTCAAGTGAACGCATTTTGTCCCCATAATAGTTGTGAGGATGTGTGTGTGTGTGTGTGTGTGTGTGTGTGTGTGTGTGCCCTGTATTAAGGAAGATTAAAATCCTTCACCATATTGCATTTTGTTACAGTAAAGAATATAGCATCAATTGAAGGCAATGAAAAAACCTAATATTTAGTCAGATTGTGCTCCCCGGATGTGCTTTCAATAGTGATGATTGTGGAATAGCAGTGAATGAATGGTCTGTGTACTGTTGTAGCTGCAAAGTTATGCAGCAATCAAATAATCTAACAAATGTGGATCTGTATTGTATGTAGGTAAATGTCTGCTTTCCTGCACAATCATAGCTATGAACTTGATTAGAGGACCTTCATAATAAAGTGCTAGGACCATATGACATTGGAATGAGCTAGAGTACCAATTCCATTTAATACAGTAGATGCCCTTTTGCAGGAACTTTGGCCCTAGAAGATAATCATCTCTGCACTGCCTTTGCCTTTGAAGGACAGTTATCGAAAGGATGAAGTATATGAAATCCAGTAACTGTTATTCAAACTCTTTCTTCACCAGGGATTTTGGTAGATGTGTGCAGTGCTATAGGGTTTCTGTACAATGGGCACTTGAAGCACATTAGGGTTAATTACATAACAACAAGAAACAAGCATGAAGACAGTGGGGTTTGAAGAGAATGATCACATGATCAAAGACCATTTAGATCTGATTGTAGTCACTGGCGTATGTGTCTTTTAATCATCAGGAACCAGCGGTGTCCTCCCTAATGGTGTCCAGGGCGGACACAGGCAAGTCTCGCGGTGGCCTCGGATTCCAGCTGCCCTCCGCAGCGGCCATCCAGGAAGGGCTGGAGCGAGAGATGACCGACCTGACCGTCCAGTCCAACGAGCTGGTCAAGGAGCTGAGAGAAAACTATGACAAGTTGTGAGTCCACTTTTTATCCATTACATGCTTTAGGTACTTACTGTAAACTGCCATCTCAGTCCCATTTTATGAAGAGTTATAATTGATTATATGGTTGATTTCTATCATAAGTGTATGGCAGCCCGTGTGGTAGGGAAATTTGTAATCAATGATATCTTTTGATAAAGTGAGGCCCTGTTGTTTTCATCAGCATCCAATTCCTTCTGTTAAACTTGATATTGATATCATTTAAGTTATCCAGCTCACCAAGGTAACACAATGTGTGTAGGTCCAACAGGAAGACTACAGTTACACGCTAGGGATTAAGGGGATTAGGGAATCTCAATTTATTGACAATAGGTTTCCAGACATATGTGCTTAGCTTATTGGTGACGAAAGCACTCCAGCATACGAGCCAATCGGCAATCAAAGCAGAGTGAGGCTAAAGATTACTTTCAAAAATGTAATCAAAATAAGCAGCAGCATGAACAAGATTACTGTGCAAGTTCAGACAGTCTTGAAAGCTCACTTAGATTAACTCCGCAAATTTTAATTAGTTATACCAAAAGTTTTACAAAGTTTTAGTATAAATGAATTGAAGTGTTGAGAAGAAAGGATGGCTTTTATGAAAGAAGGTATTGTAGAATATAGACATGCTTGATTACATGATATTGATATTGTGGACAAAATACAACTGTATCTACATTTCAGAATCAGGTAATGTAGCAACAGTCCCTATGTATTTTGAAGCAGTCACATATGCCTTCAAGGTTGCAACCTAAAGAATTATGTATCTATTCACATCTTTTCATTTTTTTTTTTTCACTTGCAGGAAAATGGAGGCATCCAAGCAACAGCTGGACTATGAGGATAAACTAAAGTGAGTGCAACACATTGTACTTTCATGAAAGCAACCAAGATTACTTCTATGGACAGAAAAAGGCTGAAAGATAAATATCTACAATCATGTAGTTGCATAAATTCCAAGTTTGTAAAATTTAATGGGAATTGCATTTTAACCTTATACTGTGTTAAACATTGTTTCATCACAATGATTCAGCAGTCTTTCTCATAATGCATTATTTTCATTATTTTTTACACGACTTTTAAAATTGAAATGTTGCAAATTAATTGCAACTTTAGTTATGATACAGACATTTCAGTGTTAATGTGAATTTTCCATTGTCTAAGTTTGAGAGATTACTTTCTGTATGAAGGTCACTTTGTATACTGAGGACTGCAAAGTGCTAGAGTCTGTAGTTGTTATGACATCATTCCTATATACCTGAAGCAGCCTCGTAACTTGGCCTTGGTCCCACACACCTATTTCTGTGTGCAGTAACAACACAGTGATGATCATGGAGATGCAGGACACCATCCAGGATCTGCAACGTGAGCTCCAGGCTCTGGGCGGAGCCAAATCCATGTCCACGCCATCCCGTGTCTCCACGGCGACGGCCAGCAGGGATCTGCAGGTGGAGCCCACCATCATTTTCTCGCGGTCGGACTCTGAGAGGAACCAGCGAGCCCTCAAGAGGGGCATTAGTGCTCAGAAGGTACGAATGGGATGCACCGAGTCTGTGAAAACACCGGGGGGGGGGGGGGGGGGGGGGTGGTAAGTCCCTGGAAGGTGTTTTCAGAGGAGGTGGACGAAAATCATAGATTAAACGTACATAACAATCGTACTCTCGTTTGTCCACTCATTTTGATTTTTGGTTGGGGGTTGAGGGATTTCTGTTTAAGTGTTTTGTGTCCATCTTAATGTGATATTTTATATTTCCGGGGTTAAAGTCACATAAGACTTTAAAGTTCTTTTTGTTGATCCCCATTCACATGAAACAAGTTTTTCTAAGTTCGTACATGTAGTTGTATGTGTCTTTGTATTTTTATGTATTTTATGATGAGTGAAAATAAACCGAACTGAATTGAAAAAGGGGAACACATCTTGTAGTTTTTACATACTCCTCCATTTACTTAGTTAAGATTTCTGTTTAATGCTTTGTTTGTTGGTGTATGTTTTGCTCGCTATGTCCAGTTTGTGTTTGAAATGCACTTTTTAAAGAATATTATATTTTTTTTGTAGCTTTTTCTTTCCTTGTGTACCTTTTTCAAATTGATGAGAGATTGATTGTGTATTTTTTCTGTCATTTGTGTATGACGCTTCTCAAAAAGAGATCAAGATGTTATGGAAAAAAAAAATTGGCTACTATTTCAACGTTATTAGTGTAACTAGGCATTATGTAGGAAGGAGCAGGATTTAATTTTTGAATTGAAGTTAGTGTATACTTGGAAGCGTTTCATAGCTACATGGCACATTGTGGTCCAGTATGTTCTCACTTCTGTCAATGATTGTGATAGGTATCAGCAGAGGAGTACAACGAGGCTGTGAGGTCCATGGAACAGTACACTGTCCTGCCAGCAAAGCGACTGGTGCATATGGTGCGCAAGTACACACACCACACACAGATGAAGGGCATAGAAGGTTCGTACGCATTTCTCACAATGCAGCGTAGCTTTCATGTACTGTATACGCCATATATTTAGCGAGTCTAAATTTTTGCGAATCAGGACTTCCTGACAAGATCGCGAGTGGATAAATTCGTGACCGTCACTTTCATATTGGGATTAGAGTCAATATTTTTGCGTGTATTTAAATTAGCAAAATAAAAGAATTCACAAAAAAAAAAAAACTCGCGAAATCTTTGGCGCATACAGTAGTCTAATAGAATCGTGAAAAACACGTGGCATGCAATAATTGTCAGTTAATGCCAAATCAATGTATGATGTTCCACTGTACGTGAAGGTTGATAAAATACATATTAAAATGGACACCAGTCCCCACTAGGTCCCCAATGCAAAGATGAACTTCCAATGCTCAAGTGAGTGCAAGACCCCTGGGTCTCTTGTTTATTGTCAAAAGGTCTGATTTCAACTTGGGTTGCATCATTTTAACCTGTTGAAGACTAGTCCCTAGTGTAATCAGGTAAATATCCATAGGAAACATGTTATAGCAAAATCAGCTCGTCCTCAACAGGTTAATAGCAAGGAAGTCACTCTGAAAATCCACATACTTGTAGAAAACCGTGTAACATGCACTATCCCTCTAATGAGCCATGCAATCTGGAACCCAGCCAAATTACGTAAAAGATTCCGTAAGAAGCTTCATTGCCATTGCTCATTTGTAATTCTGGGATCCGATTACCCAGTGCCAAAAATATGTTGTTTGTACACCGTACCACTTCATGAGTTATGTTTGAAAACAACATCAATTGAAATACACGGGTGTGGGATTATTGTGCATGTTGACAGGGAATCTAGCCTTGCCCCTTCTTGCAAGCAACAGTTGATCCTCATGCATCCATTTGGAGATCTAGTCCAATTTAGTGCATCATACTGTTATTGGCTGCTACTTGCAAAGAGTTGGCTGTGCATATACACGTAGCAAAGAATGCCCTTTTGATGTAAACAGTGACATTTCAGCCTCACAAATTTGCCAAAATAGGACTAATCTTTCTGTGTGGAATCCTTCCAAAGGACAGTTGTGACATCAAACTCATGTATATCATTAGACAGACCCTGTGATTAAATTTTGTCTCGGAGACTAAAGCCCGCCGCACACTATACGATCCAACCAGTCGTACGACCTTAAGACCGGAAGTACGATGTCACCAGCATTGTCAGTTTCAGTCGTACGGCTCGATCTTGGTGCCAGTCGTAGAGATTTGACATGTTGAATTTCCACGACCGGTTGTGGGCTTTCAGCATGATGAAGTATTATGAAATGAGTATAGAAGCGCACGCAATGCGCACTGCGTGCGCTTCTATATACTCATTGGTAACCTACTGAAGCCAGAACAATCGTAAGACCAGTTGTAAGGTCAGGTTGTGTAGTGTGCGTTTGCCAGGTTGTACGTCCTGGTCTTATGGTCGTAAGGTCGTATACACGTACATGTAGTTGTGAGTCATACGGTTGTATAGTGTGCGATTGGCTTTAGAGAAAGTGAGTTTGGAGGTATTAAAGTATATCTTCTTATGGCAGAGTATGCAGACTTTCCCTCCACTTCCCCCCCCCCCCCACCCCAACTACAGACATGCAGTACAAGGGGACAGTCTGTGTAATGCTCATTTCAAAGGTTGCTGTGGGGCAAGCAACCCACACATGAGAATGAGGACAAAGTTCATTGACCTCCTGTATTTAACCCATGCACCTGTAGTGTTTGTAACTCATGATTTGTCTTACGACTTTTTTATATAAAAGGCATTTACAGTATAATATTTTGGGTGTTTTTTTTTTATATAGATATTCCCTGATGTGCTTCATAAAATTGGTTGCAAAGGCCCTAGGGCCATAGTCATTCCTGATTGGTTTTCTCCTGACTGGCAACTTGGGTAATGGAAGCACATCAGGGTTCTTACGTATATTTTTGTACTACAGTATGCTTTTATTTTTTGTGACTAATACATATATATTGTCCTCTGGAAATGTTGCATAGGCCCTAAATGATAATAATGATAATGATGATGATGGACAATAAAAAGTTTGTTTGAAGGCATAATTTACCATTTGTGATGAAACAAAAACCCAGCATTAGTGCTTCAAACTAGTTCTAAAATGTGAGGTAGGAATAGATACAACCGATGTAAAAATTTGACCCAGTGTAATCGATGTTAAGTACTGTTAAATATACAAAATGTGAACTATAGTTATAACAAAAATGTTTCCAGACTAAACCGTCTACAGTTATGGTTTAATGAGAAAAATAGTGATATCTCCTTATATTTTAGGCTTCATTGCAAACATTTCGTATGGTAGGATGTTTTGCGATACAACTGACCTACACATATGCATCAAATGTGATATCTCAAACATTTTTTAAATTACTAATCCCAAAGGTAAACTGTACTTCTTCCCTGTGTCTTTTCACAGATAAGGTCCGCCAGAGTAACTCGATCGATGAGGAAGTCTACACTCTCCTGGAAAAAATGGAAAAACTACAAAGCAAGGTACACTGCTCTTCATCATCCCTTCTCTTCATTAGTCCCTCATGTGGCTGCTGGACCATGTTGAATAATGACATTCAAATGCACACAGACATTCATTCATCAATCTGACTTCTCTGGCAAACTTGCCTGCAACAAATGTGAACTGCAGTATAGATATATATCAGGACAAAGTTGAAAAAAAACGACAACTACAACAAACAAACAAAGCTCAGCAAGACATTGCGCCTGACATTATAGGGTAAATACAATGACTACAGACTGCAATGATGCCAACATGTTGTCCTCAGCCTGAAAGGGTCAATGTATGGCACTCTGTTGCATTGTTTTGGGGGTAGGGGAAGAATAAAATGTTTTGAAAGATGATAGCTCTTCAATGACACTTCATATGTGCAATCACATTTATGGATTTTTCAGGTGACTTTTGGATTTAATGATTTGTTCTCTGCCCACCCCCAACCCCCCCCCCCCCCAAAAAAAAAAAAGATAACAAAAATTTGTGATACACATACAAGGAACAAAGGGAAGGCCAAAAAGCTTTGATACATGTAGTTGTGAAAGTTCAGAAAAGAAAATTTTATCCTGAAATAAGTATCATTTCTGTCTCTCATTTACCAATTAAAGAAAGTAGATTTTGACACCACAGACTATTCTGCTAAGGCATTTAGATATCAAGTAACATATTCATTTATCACAAAGGAATGAACTACAACGTAAACTGTAACTACAGTAAAATTTGTGCAGGGTTTCCTGTCACCATGCTTAGCAATTAAGATCCAACATTTCATTTTGTTGAACTTCCATTTTCACACTTTTAGGATGGCTCTTATCCATCACGATGATTTAAAGAGTGTTCTGTCAATGGGTTGATGTTGAGCATTGCGTTTTGGTCAGTTTTGTCTGACAATCAAGAAATTTAAAATGACATGAATATGGGACATCACCTTTCTTTGTTGCTTTGTTGTTTTTGTTAGTGCTTTTGTTTTTGAGGAAGTCATTTTTCTGGCTATTAACTCTTAATGTGCCAGGCCCAAAACCCCTAACGTGCCAGAGGTTTTTACCTAAAGCTAGAACGTTTCGAAACTGGACTGACAATGAAATTTAAAACCGCCATATCTCTGAAACTAATGACTGTTTTAAATTGAGTTCTACACAACATATATCAAGAAATGTTTGTTCTTTCATGTCATGTAGTCAGTTTGCCATAATTTCTATCTGAACCTGAAATATTGCAGAAATAGTTGATACATCAAAAAAAATATTAGAAATGTTTGTGTAGTATGGAAAAAAGGAGTCAGTCACGGTTTTTCTTCAATAGAACGCTCCCTTGACTCTGTGAGAAAGTTTTAGAGCAACATCTCTTCTTTCAAATGATAACAAAATTGCCTTCTTGAATTGTATGATTCCAAAGATATTAGCAGTTTATTTTGTCTTAGCAATTTCTCTTTCTGCCTCAGTAATTCATTCCCAAATGTGAGTTCTTTAGTCCCAGATCCTGTATTTGCAACTGAAGTAATGTCCCTGGGCCTGGAAGAGTGTCTTTTGTCCACTTGAGAAGGGAGAACCTACTAATCCTCCTTTTGTCTAAGCGGACCGGGGGCGGGCGTACTCTATTGAAATCGGCTGGCTTTTGTCCGCGTGCAATTCCTATGCTAACGTGGGGGACGATTAGTGACGTTTACCAAAACAAAAGGATGAAAGACTTGACCGACGAACGAAAGCTGATCCTCTTTGAGGGACAAAATCAAAGCAGCTTCCCGCAGGACAGCATCCAAGCGGAACAATGCGAGTGGAACCGCATAGACAATACACGCTGATTCAATAGCATACACACGCGTGGTTTACCAATGAGACTTTTGGTCCATACACATCTTGCGGAGGGTGCGCTCACTGCGGATTTTCCCGACGAGAAAAAAATACATCTAGCTGAAAAATCATGTATTTACTCAAAATTTTCCAATGTAAACATGGTCATATTTTCAGTGGAAACGATGTTTATACTTATCAGCTACCAGTACATATCATTGGCAGTTTCTTGGTGCAACACATTACGGTACCACAATAACTTAAATGATCAATGCTTTTCTCGCTCTTCTTAGTCGCCGATCGGCGACCATGGCACGTCAGGACTAAGGTCGCCGTTCGGCGACCATTGCACGTTAAGAGTTAACCCATTGAGAAAAGGTTGATTTTGCCATAACACACAATTTCCATAGACACATGCCCAAGATGTATAGTCGGGACTAGTCTTCAGCAGGTTGAAGGGAAATGCCACCCAAATATATTTGTGGATTGAGTGAATGCAGCAATATTAGTAGAACACATCAGTGAAGTTTGATGAAAATCAGACAATCTGTTCAAAAGTTTAATATGAATTTTCACAGTTTCAGTGCCACCATCACTGGATGAGAAGTGAACAACAGTTCATGATGTCACTGCAAGACATCGGCATTGAGAAGATATAAACTATAAGAGAATTCTCCATGAAAAGTACATATTCCCTCGACTTGTTACTGACGTGTGTTCAATAGGGTAACATATCCCCCTGCTTTTTTACAGAAATACAGTACTGTAAAGTGTGATGTTCTATCATTATACTAAAAAAATGAAAATATGTTACATAAATTCTTTTCATACTGTACTTTGTTTTATTGTTGTCCTGCAATTATGTCACAAACTGTAAGTTGTAGTCTTCTCATCCAGCGATGGTGGCACCAAAACTTCGAAATCATAACTTTTTAAATGGATTGTCCCATCTTCCTCAAACATCACTGATGCGTTCTTTCAATATACAGTACGTGCATTCACACAATCCACATATATCTTTCTTTATTATTCCCCTTAAAGTTCATTAAATTATATCTTTTATTTTCTTGGGTGTGTCCTGCAGAGGGCACAGCGATGGGGGGAAGAGATGGACTCTCTGACGGCGGAGAGGAACCGACTGGCCCACCTCCTCATGGAGACCCTCACCCATATCGAGCAGGAGTCTGGAATCTTCATGATCAAGCCCATTCTATCGTGGAAGGGAAGGTACGTCAACCACCTCATCTCACCTGTCCTATCCCCTTCAGGCTCTGTGGCCCTTTGGGCGGCGAGTTTCTCTCTACAGTGCTTCCCTGCTTGGATATTGGCTTGGCCGCGCTCCATGATGCCCACCTCATTGACGTCCTTTCCTTCTCTTGTCATTTGTCTTCATGTTGTCTGAGGGCGCCCTACTTTTCTTCTACCTTCTGGTACCCATGTGAGGGCTGTCATGCAGGGACTGTCGCAATCCATCCAGCATGTGGCCAGTATCCATTTCTGTCACCTGCCTCTGACTGAATCTGTAATTTGTGTCATGTTGGTTTCAAAGTATATCATCATTTGATATGACATATGGCCGTCTGACTTTAAGGCCCGAATTCACGAAGGTGGCTTAAACTTAGACCATGGTACAAATTTAGACCATGGTCTAAAATAAGCGTTAAATAGGCGTACCAATACATGCGCGTATCAATGCACGTTCTTTTACTGGATGCCTGTTAATAGCGTACGCAATGTGTCAATCATACACTACGCAGAAGAAATATACATAAACCATGGTTTAAATTGAGACCACCTTCGTGAATTCGGGCCTAAGTGTCTTCCTCAAGTGTTTAAGATGAATATATCCAGCCTCTTTTTATCACTTTCATTAATTTTCATGTCTCATGTCCATATAGCAGGACTGATACTGAAAGTGACTATGCCGATGCTCCCTCCAACTTGGTGGGTGAGAGTATGGGGTCACAAGGTCCCTGGTTCCCAGTCCCCCAGGCTTTAACCCTATTCTAACTGGGCTATTTGAGACCAAGTTTTTACTGAAGGGGGGTCAATTTGACCCCCCCTTCAGATCTCGGCCACCGATCGCGCGATCGCCGCGAAATTTTGCCTGAAGATAGAGCTGAATGTCAACTACAAGATTACATCATCATACAATAGAAATATATTGCTTTTCTATTTTTAATGAATTAATTATGCAAATTTGTGCATGAAATCATATTTTTACCTATAACTCCATTAAAAAGACTGGAGGATTGCTAAATTTTTGTGTCAGAATTCCTCAAGACACATCAAACAATTTTTGTGTAAAAAAATAGCTCAATTGAAATTAATTTCTTTTGTTTTTTATTGTTTTGTTAATTTCTTATGTATTTTATTGTTTTTTTCAACCTTTCGTTTTCTATTGTTTTTTTGCCAAAACTTGTTGCAGGCACTTTTTCAGACTTAACTACACTAGAATTGATTAATTTCAATGATTAAAAGTTGAAATAATCTAATTTATATCAATTTAACCAAAAAACACAATTTGCATTGGATTTGCACACGATATCATGAATTTGAGCTGTTTTTTGGTTGACATGCATATGCAAAACATTACGTAACTTCAATACGGTGTACCCGGACGTCGCAAATTTGGTCTCAAAATATGCGGGAGACTTCAATGAAAAAAGTCGTGAAACGACGCGGCAAAAGCCTTGTGCGTTGCGAAATCGTGGCGCGAAATGTCGAGGGGGCGGTCAATTTGACCCCCCTCCCAGTTAGAATAGGGTTAAGTCCTGACTGCTACAGCCTGTATGGTTGTGTCTCTAGGCAAGGCACATTACCGTCATTCCGTAGTCCCACAGAGGGGTCATAAGCTGTCAGCCTTGTGGTTGCTTGCTGACAAGGATTCATTTCTTTTAATAGTGGTCATATAGAACCAGATGAATCAATTCAGGTGGATGAAGCTAAGGATGTAGCCAGCTCATTTACATGTATTCAAGTAGTTAAATAGACACTTTATGTTTACAAATATGTTTTACCCAAATCTTTTACAGTTCGTATCAGTAATTGTCCCAAATGATATGGCTTTCAAAGCAAGTGACAGTAATGTGGTTGTAAAACACCATACTGAACAGGGACAGAGAATTTACTGGTCAGAGATAGTTAGGCAGGAAAGCAAATGAAATCAGTGCACCGAAAAGTACCACATGATTTGAATGAAGCCTCTTCATATCTGCTAGTGTCAGTATGAGTTTCCCATAATTAGACTTTAGAGAATCATCTCTGCAACTCTTCTTTTTTCTTTTTCTTTTTTGTGGATGACACTATTTCATTATGTCTCCATTTTATCCCACTTGAGTCTGATGGTAAAATGAGGTATTTTGATTGCCTTTTTTTTTTTCTGCTGGCCATTATCCAAATATGTTTTTTTTTTTTTTCAGTGCCAAGTTCTTTCCGTAAAATCATGCTTAGCTTTTAACCAAACCTACACATAGCAGGGATCTGTCTTAGCGGCAGGGGATACAAAGTTGTTGGAAGTCTGACAGTAAAATTCAATCCCAGTAGGAGCCCAGGGAAGTGGGCCCTAAAGGACCAGATTATTGTATACTTAAGCGTGTTTAGGACAAGTCCCGAGTATACCCGGGCAGGTCTCTATGGGAAATGCATGTTGTAACAAAATCAGTCCGTCCGCAACGGGTTAAGCATTTTCTCCAATTTCAGAGGAGGTATAGGCAAATTGTAGTAATGCTACTTTCAGGTGAATAATGCAAGCAATGTGAATTGCATTTAACAGTCACGTGGTATCTGTTGCTAAATTTGACTCATAAGAAGGTATGATATATCACAATTACTGGAGAATATAAAATTTACAATCTTTTTGGAAAACCATGTTCAGACTTTAATGTAACCCTAGTGGGAATGAGGTGGAGGCAAAATGTACAACATGTACCAATATAGTGACAAGATGTAAATAATATACTAGATAATAGTAGTGTGTAACAGAGGAAGTGGTGACCTGAATGGGCCCCAAGGAAGTTATGATGTATCACAATTACTGGAGAATAGGTTTCAGTTTATTTCACACTTCTGATCTAACACCCGTGATTAGCTATCCCAGCGTTACAAATTATTCTATTCCTGTGAAAATCAACTCTTCCCCATATTAGGTGTGATGACATCACAGCAAGCCCTTGAGACTTGTACAAGACACCTTTTTCTTTCAGTTAGCTACACTTCTCCCTTCTTGCTTTTTTTATTTTAAGCAGACGGGCTTATCACCTTCTTTTGTTGATTGACGTCATCCCATCTTACATGTTACATGTGAAACATGCTTTATCTTATTTTTTGTGCATATTATAAATATTAAAGTCGAGTTTCATGCTCTCAGTCTTGATCTAAATCTTGTCACGTGGTTCAGTAATAACATTTGGTAGAGAAGGGTTTATGGAAAGATTTTCTTTCACTTCTGAAAATTATTGAATAAAAAGTAATCAGACAAATCAAATTAAAAAAAACCCAGATTGATATAGAGAGGAACATTATTGCCTTGATCATCGGCAAGATGTTAATATTTTCATAGCGTCAACATTTCACACTATCCCCTATTTGACCCTATTCCCAGCACTGTCTGTTTTTCCTTTTCTTTTAGTTCTTACCATCGTCCACTTTTTCTTTTCTTTAACCTAGGAAGGGATTCTTCTATCGAGTCACTTATACCACTATTAAATATCCCATGAGATATTGCCGTCAAGGTCATTTGAAGTACAATTGTAGATATTCTCTGTAATGTTTTCTTGTTTTATCTCTGAAAGCAAAGTCTTTCTTGCTCTTCTTTCTGGCTTTTCCTGCTTGTGACTTTTTCCTATTCTTTTTTTTTTTTTACTCCTCTCTATCTCTACATCTTTCTCCAGGCAGAATTCATTTTTTTTTCTCTCTCTCTCTTCTCATGGTCAGCAATCCCCTTATATTCTCAAATCCCGTGAACATCAAGGTAGGATGTCTACCTGAGATAATAGGTGTGAGGAAAGGCAACAATCACTGGAAAAAAAAAACCCACCTTGGGCAGCAGGAGGGTGTCAGTGATGAGAAGAAATGGCTCTGAAATGAATCGGTGCGGGGTTTCAGCCGGTAAAATGCCGACTCATGGGGGAATATAACGATGCCCGAGTTGATGCAGCACACTTTTTAACGCTGTTCAATCGATAGGGCTTACATGACAGGAGTAGAAAAAGAAGTAATGCGGTGCCTTTTTTTTTTCTTTTTTGAACTGTGACTTACTTCTTCTTTTTCTCTTCTGTGTTTTGATGGAATCTGAAAATGTAATCCTATCCCAAAGCCATTCAATGTGATGACTGTGCTTTTCCTCGCTCTCTATTATTCTCATTCTTTTTTTCTCTCTCTATTTGTCTATTTATTTATATGTCTGTGTCTCAAATCTCTTTCTTTGTGTTAAAATGTCTGCAGTGCCGATGTGTCATATCATTTCAGGTTACTGTAAAACCCAACATTTTTACAGTCATGCACAAAACTTCCGCGAATTCCTTGAGGCGCCAAGATTTACAAAAGTAGAATGCACTCAAAAGTTTTTGTCTACACTATGCATTGAATGATACTTCCCAATTTGTGAAAGTTTCATGCCGTGAAAAAGATCATCTGCTCCAATTTGCAAAAATTTCTTGATGCAAATAAATTCTGGTTTACAGTATATGATGCTGCATTTATAATATACAAAATTTTTATCATGAATGCTCTTTTCTTCAGCTTGCTTTCAGCAAACTTAATTCTAAATCTCTGTCAGCAATAAGAAAAGAAGTTGGTTTGAATTGGAAGAGAATATTTACATTCTTAATAGTAAGATCATTTACAGTTAAAGATAATGAACATAAAAGTAGAAGTCACTTAGTTTTGCAACAGTGAACAGTATATGACGCATATATATATATATGAAGGGGGAGGGGGCTGGACTGAGGAAGATTTACACAGGCTAGGAACAGGCTGTTGATACCTCATGATAGTTTTGAGTGTGGATTGCAAATGGAAGTTTTTAGTCCTGTGATGTAACTCACTGTACTAGGTTAGATCACTGATCATATAGTGATGGACGAGCTCGAGATAACAGTGCTCGGGGTCGTGGTGCCATCTTTTTTGCGGTGTGTGAAGTTCAGAGTTAAAGTGTTGCACTTTCAGCCAAATTAGATTTTTGGCCATGAAATCGTTTGTCACATCACAGTGCTTAAATGCAGATAACTCTTGTGTTTGAATGGGCTTAATCATATCTAGGCACTCCCCTACTATAGAAAAACCTTTGTCCGGCGAGATTACAATAATGAAACAGCATGTGAATAAGGCACATAATGCTACTTATGGGATGACACAATGTGCAAAGAAGATACTCCATTTCACACTGATAATGCTGAGGATGTAAAAAGTAACAGCAGTGTGCACAACTTGCTGGTTATTGCCTTTGCTCACAACAAGTGTCTACCGCCAAAAACTCTCTCAGAAGCTCTATTTCACAAATATGACACCGATGCTTTCACCCTAAAAACCCGTGGGACGTAACGAGACTGACCATAATTTGTTACCCAAAGAGGATGGACGGGGGAATTCTCGCAGTTTCATACCTGCGGAGAAATGAAATCCACCCTCTTTTGGTGGAAGACTTTGTCAAGATAACGGCGATGGAACACATCCACTCCTAAATCTACCGGGAGTTGGCAGATGGCAAGAGAGAACTCCCCAGGCTTTGCTTTTCTTCCCAATGCCGGTCAGACTATGACAAGATTGTATTTCCTTGAACGGAGACTAGGCTCTTGGAAAGGGCCTGAAGGCTCTTCAAATCCCCGCACGCCAGCACCGTCTTTCCCTGCCCCAAATTTTGTGTGCAACCCACTGGTTTATAGGGTCTGTAGAGACACCAAAATTGGAGTTCATTTTGCTAGGTTGCATCTCAGTCGGCTTGTGCTTGTGAGTGTGTTTGATTGTTAATACATGTCTGTACTTGTTGAATGTGTGCCTGAATGTGTATCGGGTGGAATAATCCTTCCAGGATTAATAATTGTTTTTTATTTTAGTTTCTTGTGAATTCACATCTGTTTTGAGTAGACTTACGAGTACATGATTTTGTAATTTTGAAAACTTACAAAATAAAGCTGAAATTCTAGGAAATGAACAAGTGCACCAAAGCAGTATTGTGACAGGGACCTGTTGCATAAAAGTTAAGATCCAACATTAGTCAGAAAATCAAACATTGCAAGCCTGTCAATACTTAATTCTGATTGGCTGATACCTGACTTATTTTTGATTTTCTGACTTATGTTTGATTGTATCTTTTTATGCAACAGGGCCAAGATTGAATAATTCTTTTAGATATGGCAATTATGGATTATTGAATACTGCTTGAATTACCTTAGATTTTGTTTGATCTTGCAACTGTAAAATGCTAAGTTAGGAAGGCAACTACTGTATACGCCATATATTTCGCGAGTCTAAATTTTCGCGAATCTGGAATTCCCGACGATTTTGCAAGTGGTTAAATTCGCGATCGTGGAGTCCTGTACTGAACGGAGAAATGTACACGCGTACACTGTACGTAACATTCACATCGGGATCAGAGTCAATATATGCGCGTGTCTTTAATTTCGCGAATAGCACCCGACTGGCGAAATTCGCGAAAATAAAAACCTCGCGAAATGTTCGGTGTATACAGTATTAATTTGTGTGTACCTACTTGAGGAGCCAAATTAGCAGAGGTGGTTTTCATTTTTAAAATCCATGGTGCACAAGAACCTGCAAAATTAGTGTACTGTGGCTGTGTGATTTTTTTGTTTCTTTTCTCCAAGGCAGTTGTGATTGTTACAGAGCACACGGTAGTGTAGAAATCTTCCCGAGACAAGACATTTTCAACAGAGAGTTTTGTCTGTTATAGCTGTTGTTGTATAAAATCAGATGATAAATTTTTTGCTATTTCTGTGTTTTCTGTGTCTTCCGATAGAGGGTTCCTGCCCCACTACCAGAGCAAGCTGGGTAACTACCAGCCCCCCAAGCGCTACCTCAGGCCTCTCACTCCAGAGGAGAGAAAAGGCACTCCCTTTACCATTGTCCCCGCTCCGACTCCTGCAAACCAGGCTGGAAAATCACGCACCCAAACGAGGGTATGTTTGGAGCCATGAACTGTCTCCTGCTACTAGTTCCATATTTAAAGGCCCCTGTACCCTTTTATGAATCTCTCTTAAAATTACATGTATCATTATACAGTTTTGTATCTGATAACCAAAGATCTGAAAGTGAAATTATGGACTCAACATGTGGACAACATCACTTAATGACAGAAATTTGCCATTGAAATAGGTGAAATGTTTTTCATGTGCATTGTTAACAAAATTCATGATATATAGGTGGTCATTCACATCAGTTAAATCACACTGTATGTTGGTCAGCAATAGAGGAAGGCATTTTATATTCTTGGAAGACTACATACATTGTATTGCAGATATAGATCAAAGGAAATATAAAACATAACTGAAGAACACAAATTGAATGACAAATATTAATTATTTTGAATTTGTTTATCACTTTGCAGTACATTGTATCTGTGCACATTGAATATTGTGTGTAAAGAAATTCTAGAAATTCTAGAGAAAACCATCACCAAAACTTTTACCTCCATCCATTTTGCTCCTAACCAGAATTCAATGGGATCACCAGGGGGAGGAGGGGGCGACGCCCACCAGCTGTACAGTCCCATGGGTCACACCCAGTCGGGCGGGGTGCCGGTCAAAGGCTCAGCAGTCCAGATGGTGGGTGAGTTGCCCCAGCCCATGTGGTCCATGTCCACGTCCCTGCCCAGCCACGGAGGGGACGGAATGGGTACCAGTGGAGGACTGACGGGGGGTAAGCTGAACTTCATGAACACGCCTCGCCTTCTGGAGCTGGACGTGAATCGCCTACTGATTGGCCAGAACACAGTCAGGTGAGATTTTATATATTTCTCTTAATAATCTGAAATGCATATACCTTTACGTTTTTAAGTAGAATGTGCATATTGTTCTCATACTTTGGTTAGTCGGTACAATTCTTGATATCAAAGACTGTCCATATGAGGACTACCCAACAGTGAAAACACTTACATTTGTATGTACTTGTAGATTGGTGCCAGTAGACAGAAATGCACTGCTTAACCTGCTCATGTGTTTTTGCCATTTGCAATGAACATCACGTCTCAAACGGCTCATTACAGCATCGAGTGTCATGATAATGTGGTTTACACTGCATGTGGTTTTGTCATTTCCTTGTACCCCACTTGATCTCATTTCTCTCCAGGGCATATCTGCAGTTATGCACAGTGGAAGAAGCATAAGATCTTAATACAAGAGTAGTGTCATGAGGCAATAGATTATCAAAACAAACAAACAAACAAACACATGATTCATGTTTTTTACTCTTTGTCCCCATTCATCCACCAGTGCTGCCACAAAAGCCCTTCTCAGCGGGGACCGACTGGTCAACGCCGCCAACAGCAGCGTGCGATCGTACGTGACCATCTCCAGGCCGTCCACGCACCCGGTCATGCCCAACCTCCGGCCGTCCAGACCCAACTCTTCCAGTGAGTATTTTGTGCACCCCAAGCACCCTGTTCGATGAAAAGTGTGACAATGTCCCAATGTTAAGCCATTCCCAACCAGACTCAGAAATGTCTGTGAACTTTTCTCAGGCACCACCTGGTTCCAGTAGGCATTGGATTTCTGTTACACCCTTATCTCTTGTTTGCATGGAAAGCTGGGATAGAATACTAATAGCAATATCAGAAGGAAAAGCAAGGAGAAAAATGGCCAGAAACGAAAAAGGATATTCAAAATGAGGAAGAAGAAGCAGAAGAAAGAGAAAGACAAAAAATGGAGAGGAAGAAAGAGTGCGAGATAAAAAAAGGAGAAAAAAAAAGAAACAATATGAAAATGGACAAGAAATAAAAGCAAAGAACAGAAATTAAAAGAAAAAGGACTAGAGGAAAAAAGAGGAAAGAGAAGAAGAAATGAAAAAAGAGCAGAAAAAAGACAAGCAGGAAAAGAAGAACAGGTAGAGATTTAGAAGGAGAAAAATGAGGAAGGGGAAGCAAAAAACGATTTATTGAAAGAAGGAGAAAGTTAAAAAAAAACACTAAAAGTTAAAATACAGAACAGAAGAAATTGGATGTATTCAGGGGAAAGAAGAAATAGGTTTGTGAAGAGTGGGAGGTAATCAAAAAGGAATCACAGTGCAAGTTCCAGGGTAGGGTAGGACGTATCAGCAGCAAGTTTCCACCATCTACTCTGGGTGTGATTGATAATGTGAATCGGAGATACTGGCCACGGGTAATATATGATTGATTGTCAATAATCACCTCAACGTGAAAAGACTCCCATTTGTTGTGCCGCTAGCATTAGGATTGCTTTTATAGGCAGGAATGAATGTGTATATACAAAACCACCGGGCAACTCTTGTTTTCCTTTGTCTTTTTTTGTGCCACTAAAGTTCAATTTGAGAACATAATTGAGTTACACATATATCCAAGAATATATAAGATCAATTGCAGAAGAGGCAGATCAGGTCAAGCGAGAGAGAGAACGAGGGAAAGAAAAAAAAAACAACAACCAGAACAAAATTGTTTATTAACTTGAAAGCAAGACTCGACACTATTTTTTTTTTCCTCTGGTGGCCCGTTCAGGCCACTATTATATCAAGATTTCAAATTTTTATTGGTCTGAACTTAAAGGAAACTTTATACAGCCATTGTGAATCCTACTCGCCTGATAGGGCCACCAAATGATGACTGTGTTAGAAATTTGGTGGCTTGACATCAACTTTTTACTGGCCCAGAGGGCCACCAGGCCACCATCAGTGTCAAGCCCTGAGTAAAGCCATGTCATGGTAACTCCCTAGCAGACATACAACTGCAGCTCCTTGTCTATGAATAGAACATCAATCTCATGCAACAAAATTCAATGTCCATTTTACACTTCCTGTTCAATTTCCTTTTGTTTTGATAGTAATGAGTAATGGTATGTTATCTCTGTGTCTATGTGTGTTTGTGTGTATGTACATGCTCTGTGTATGTATGTGTGTTATTCTTATTCTTTTTTTTTTTTGCAGGTTTTTTTTTTTCTTGTGAATTATGATAATAACCTTGCCTGCATAACAAGTTAATCAAAACCTTTGTAAACATTACCATCCTGTTTTCATCATGTCAAAAGTATCACAAAAAAAAAATACAAAAAAGTCAGCATTTTGACACAGGAATTTTGCGCAGTATGGATAGGACATACATGTACATCTGTAGGTCTCTTTTGTACACTGCCAGCTTCCAGTTACCTCGAACACAATATGGTTATGCTCTTTGTGCTGCCATGTATTTAATTACTAGTGTTTTCTTGACCTCATGTACCTCTATATGGACGAGAGAAAAAAATAGTGAATTCATCAAATTATGCTTGGTGCTGTTATACATTTTCCCTAGAGACTATTGACACATGCAGGCACAAACCCAGACAAAAGCCCCAGGCATGCGTTGGTCATGCTCTGAGTCGAAGCACCTTTAGTAAATAAGCCTAAAGGAGAGATCACATAATACTTTATACTACTGTTTACGGGGTGATAACGTAGTGTGTCTGTAGAAGAGTCTGCCAAGTTCCACCTTTGGTTGTTTCTCACAAATGTTTCTATTAAAAGTATCTTTGCGTAGTGCATGCACTCTTTTTTGTAATTCCAAACTGTTGCATGCCTTGAAGAAACTATGACTTGCTGCACAAGTATCCACGAGAACTCGGTGATTTAGAAAATATGTTGTAGTCAATTTTAATATACTATACTCTCCTATGCACAACGCATTACAATAGAGATTTATCTGATCCTCCATCTTCCTGCACTATGATCAGTGGATCCGCACTGAACAATATGAAGATATTTCTGGTCACCTGATGATGATTTTTAAAAACCTCCTTATCTCACTTTCCCACCCTCCCCTCCTCCCCCAAGAAAAAGGAAAATCATGGTTGACAAAAATGTTACTACATACATGACTTCATTCTGTCATGCATTGTGCATCTCAAACAATTGAAAAAGGGGGTTGAATGCGAAGTGCCCTCATGGGCCTGGTGTGGTTTCTTTTTTTTGAAGTACGTCCTTCCTCACCCTCTGAGCTCGAGGACGATCAATAGCCGCCAGCAGTATTGGGCGCTAAGTGTGGAGTGTGACCACGCATAGCTTCTTCACTGGTGTGCGATGGGTTTGAAGCAGCGTCTGAGACAACAGAAGAATGCTGGAAAAGGAATTTGGCTTTGAAGCAAAATGGGTGTCTGGTTTGTCACCTCAAAAGTGCATGTAAGACAAAGCATGAAATACCTGAAAGGTTGAGGGGCTTACAGAATGAGACGAAGGCAAAAATGAAAGACGGTCACATTTAATTTAATGAGAGCACCACCGCAGGACTTGTACAGTTGTCATTAAAACACTCAATCAACAATTTTGGAACAACAAAAAGTTGAACTCAGATTATAGCTGTGAGTAATGCGCTCATTGATACACGATGTAGGTACTAAGCCCATTGCGCTTGAAATATCTTCGCATTCATTGAGATTGTTCTTATCATGCCTGGTCTGTAGTATGAAAGCGAAAGATTAACAACTTCACTGATTGGTGGATGTGTGGTTTGTATACAAAATTGTATTTTCCAAGAAACTGACTTCAATCACTTCTTCAAATGCTGCCCAACCGTTGTTCTTACAGATTTGCCCTCAGTCTTGCAGATTACTAAAACAAAGTAACCAAAACTTTAAAAAAATCAGTAGAAAATACCCTCACCTCACCCCTATTCTGTATTAAAAATTGAAGTGACCAAAATAGATAGCAGTGTGCCTCAATCTCCAATAATAAAATCATTCTAGAGAGAATCAATGTACTGAAGAGTTGTTGAAAAAGAAGTCAAAGAAATATAGTCATCATGCTATACTGTATCACAGTCTTTGTTATTGCAAACTACAAAGTCACTTCTTTGCAAAACATTCAGAGTGAGGTTTCCAAGAAAAAGACCACAAAAAAAGAAAGAAAGAAAGCTGAAGTCGATACGAGACGTAAGATTTAAAGTGTTGGGTTTTTTTTATTGAACATAGAGATTATCACTTTTCTCTGTTCAAATACATGTAGCGCATGACTATGATTTGTAATGTAAGCAGGACAAATCTTGTTAATTCTTTTTTGTTTTCAAATTGCAAATAAAAAGAGAAGAGTATAACCATCTCTTTCTGTCTCTACTCAGACACTTCCTCTCAAGTGGTAAAAACATTGTTGGGAGAGGTGAAATTGATTCCTAGTCAGATTACGGTTGATTCAGCACGCTCATTAAAAACAAACAAGGGAAGAAGCAAGAGAAATTAGTAGACCCTAGAGGGATTACTCGTAAGTTTGAGAGATAAACACCTGCTGTCTTCTGTGTGTGGTTTTTCAGTTAGCAACGCCCATGCAGGAGTCTCACTCCTTGTCTTGTTAAAAAGAAAAAAAAAAAGAAAAAAAGCCTCAGGGTTTTTTTTAATGTGCACACCGCTGGAGGAGTAGGATAAGAAAAGAAGCAGTAGAAAGAGTTAATGCCGGCAGCTCAGTTTCCATTTCAAAGACACTCCTCACTTTGTTGGACTTCTTTGGCTTGCCCAATACATCCCACTTTGGCACTTTTCGATACTAGTTATAGAAAAGTTCCCCATTTTTTGCATCATAGTATTAACGGTGCCTCACACACTCCAGTAGGGTTGTGTGGGGTTGTGCCCCAGTGTGGGCGATGATCTATCACAGCGATTAACATTAATCACTGAAGATTGGTCAAATTTCTCCTTTTTCCTGATCTAGGGTTACAGACAATTCCCTAAGCTATTTGTGTGTGTGTGTGTGTGTGTGTGTGTGTGTTTCCTTTTCTTTCTCCTTTGAATGTAATCTACACTGTAAGTCAGAGTCTCCTTTTCTCACATAGCCTGTCTTTTCCCATCTTCCTCCTCCCCCTTCATTTATCATCTTTCTCCTCTTACATGTTGTGTATCTGTCTCTCGTAAGCTTTACGTTTTTTCTTAACCCGTTGAAGGCTAGTCCCAAGTACACACTTGCAGGTGCCTCTGGGAAATGCATGTTATGGCAAAATCAGCTCATCCTCAAAGGGATCATGATTGTTTCTTTCTACGCCCCCTCTATGTCAGTCAGTCAGGTGTTTTTTAGTGTTTTTTTTTTTTCCTTGTCACAGAATATATCCATAAGTTTCTTGTGATTGATCAGGCTCAATTCACAAAGAAACTTGAGGAAGGTGTGAGGTCAGTGATCAGAGTCAGCCATGAAATCTATCCGTGTTTTACAATAGAGAATAACTTGCAAAGTGTTAAAATAGCAGGTGTGCTCTTTCACCAAACCCTATACTTCCCTTTCCACCAAATGAGAACTTTGGGCAACATCTTGATCAGTTGGAAGTCAAGAGATCAAGATCGTTTCTGGAATATCTGTTTTGTGTGTTATTTGGGGTTTTGATTCAAGGATTTTTGTTTTCGTCAAGAGAGAAGATTTTTCTGTACAGTGGACTCCCATTATAATTAACTCCTCGGTAACGACAGTTTTCTTTAGTTTATATCGAAATTTCGTCATAACTGAACAAATAGACAATAAAAATAATAGAGCCGATAATTTTGCGACCTGGATTCTTATTTCGTTGTAACTGGAATTTTGTTATAACCATGTTCGTTATAACCATGTTCGTTATAATGGGAGTGCTATGTAATCACAAGCTGAAATTGTGGATAGGATGGCCCAGCCCATGAGATACAACTTGTATGCATCGTCCATCTAGATATGAACAAAGACCAAAATCATCAGAAAGAGTTACATTGATGTATTTATGTAATTACAATGTCTTGTGAGTCACTTTTTTGGTATAAATGCATGGGAATAAATGAAAACTGAATATCTTTTTCATGAAAGAGATAATAGCTCGTGAATCAAGCCATACTAGATAAGCGTGCAACAACAATGAAACAAAGATGATAGTGCAGTGATCTCAAGTTATGAATGAGCTACTGATAATAGATAGAACAAACCTCATGAAGGAAAGAAATGAAGTACATAGATAGTGGAAATGAATAAATTGGAATACTGTTTGATTCTTCCAGTGTGGTATTTCATTTGCACAGGCACACACACATGTAACATAAACACACAACATGCATTTTAGTTCATTGACAGCAATTCTAACAAAAGAAACATATATATGTATGATAACAGAATGCCAGTGATTATAATGATATCATACAATATCGACTTGCAACTTTCAGTCATTTGAAGTGAAGGTTAGTTCTGATAGCATATACATTCCTATATTAAAGAGCTCTGTACATGTGTACTCTCCCCTCTTCGGGCAGTGAGCGCTACATGGGTTTTCCATTATTGCTGCAATATGGAAAGAAAATGATGGTGAATAAAAAAAAAAAAAAACACCAACGATCCACTGACATCAAATTGTGACATGTATCAATTGCTCCTAACAAGGAGCTGACCAACAGTCGATGACTCCAGCCTGATTTTTCTGTCATTAATCATCAATAGCAAATGTTGCTTTTCATGGTACATCTCAGATTTCTGTCTGACCATGATATGTAGTTAGAACATGTTTAATTTGATTTACATGTCAATAATGAGTGAGGATTATCTTTATCAAACATGATCCTCTTTCCCCACCTTGGGAGAACAGTTAATCATAACCATACCGATGGAAGCTTGATTCACAGTTATATAAACAGCGATGATAGAAAAGACAGTGAAATTTTAATGATTGAGAGTTGTTCAGTGAAAATACAAAGCATCAAAATGAAGCATAGCGATGAATAAGATTACAATGATAATAAGAGCAATAATAATGGTGATGGTAATGCTGATGATGATGATGTTGAAGTTGATGATGATAGTGATAATAGTCATATTAGTGATGATTATGATGATAATGATTATAATAGTAGTAGTAGTAATAATAGTAATAATGATAATGATAAAAAACATAATAATAATAATACTAATAATAATAATAATAATAATAATAATGATGATGATAGTAGTAGTAATAATAATAATGATGATAATAATATCATGATAATGCTAATAATAGAATTGATTATCATTATTTTTATGCTAATGATAAAAATAACATTAATATGTGCAAAGCGAAGTGGTCAATACCAAGAGATGACTTATCCTTCTTTCCAAAAAAAGGTATCGAGGGATGCAGGAATTGAAGTGGACGTATATTTGTAGACTGAGCTGTTCACGTGTATTGATTGACAGTTGAATATCAAGCAAGACGCTGCCTCCTGTGCTGAACCGAGCTAATTCCCTGTGAATGCGCTCTTCATTCACATGATTAGTTTTTTCATATCTGGGCTCAAGTCCTGACATCAATACCTCGCCTGATCTTTTTTTTTTTATGCTTGTCCCACCCCCAACCCTGATATTGATTTGTGTGTGTGTGTGTGTGTGTGTGTGTGTGTGGGTAGGTAGGTAGGTGGGTGTGTGTCTTTGCTGGACATATGATCTTAGCAGTTCCCACCTCTTACTACTTCACCAAGCAATTATGTATCATTGATGGGATGAGTGGGGGGGGGGGGGGGGGGCAAAAAGAGAAACAGAGAATGTAACTGTATACATGTAAGTGGTACTGTAAGTTTGAGGATGCATGTGTGTAAATTTTACAAATTATGTTAGTGTTTCTCTGTGCCTTTTGTTCAGTGTGTGAGTGTGGGTGTATGTGTGTGTGTATGTAATGACTTGGTCTAGAATGGAGTGTACAGGTAATAATAGACTTGTGAAGGAGGAAGAGAATGGGTCTAGGGAATCGCCACCTCCAGTCAAGACATAGGGATCCAGAGACTGCCAAGTCTGTATTACTAGTATTCTCTCTTTCCTCTCGAATAGCTACGCCGGTTGTTGCTGTGGAAGGAATGTGTGTGCCAGGTCCGTCTTTGCTGGTTTTTACGTCTCTCGGCATCTTGCTAAATTGAATCCTGCACCATTCTCTTCTTTCTGTTAAAGTGCTGCCCTTTTTTTCTCTGAGCACTTCATCAAATGCTGAATGAGTTAATTTCATTTCTGTTCTGAGATTACATATGAAGGCATTAGAAGAAGAAAAAAAAAAGTCCACAGAGACTGTGCACTGTTGAAATGTGATCCAACATTACAAATACTGCCCTTGCAACTTCAGCATTGCATTAAGATCGTTTTATACCATTTGCTGAAAAATGTAAGTGAAGTAAAAATTGAATTTCACATGTCTGCTGAGTTGATTTACTTGCCTGATGTATTTCCAGTTTGATAGTACTTGAATATATAATCTTATCAACTTGTGTATGCCATGAACTAAGAATACTGGTAATAATTTTTCAGCACTGTATTACCTCCATTCATGTTTACCATTACACTTACAGTGAGCCTCATTGGGAGAAGATATTATAAACATTTATTCTATAGCTTTCACCAATTACTGAATGTAGATGATAGACAATTGAGGTGTGTGACCATAACATGGTCAAAATCAGACTTGTTTACTCTTTATATGGATAGGCCATATGAGTGATATTTGGCATGACTGTATTTACCTGAAACTTCACTCTGTTTAATAGCATGCACTTTAAATTTTGTATTTCATGTCATTATGTATGGCTGGATGTGTGTAATCAACATGTGCGTAGTATAGTAGCCATGCATGTGATGATGAGAAATTCCAGTGTCTATGTTTTGTTTGATAGTATGTATAATGACCTTTTACATGTAATGCATTTTAGGGGATTTTGTTGAAATCTTGTTAAATCAGTCATTTGAAATCTTTGTGGATACCACAGACACCTTTCTGGAATGTCTGACCATGTTTTTGCTTTTTTTTCTCCACCAGCTGAAGCTGAGAAAGGGAAAAATCCTCCGGTGTCTCCGATGGGCCCCAGCCCCTCGCACAGTGCCGGTCCCCACGGCAGGACGCGTAGCGAGGGTGCCCTCCATCTCAGCCAGCCGCTCCCGCCCATCAAAGTACCCTCCAACGAAAAGGAGGAGGAGGAGGATGCGGACGTCGTGGAGACGCAGAGTAGGAAAGGAAGAGAGGACAGTGCCCTCGGCAATGGCTTCGATCAAGGTAAGAGACTTTGGCATATATCGCATTGAAAATCCTGATCCACGGGCTTCTACTGTAACAATTTATATCTCCGTGGCTCCTTAAAGCTTCTTTGTGTTGTTAGTTTTCCTCGGGTTGTCGAGGGATTAGATCGTTGAAATGATATATGCTGTAAATCTTTGTCTCGCGAGTCATGTTCAAGGTAAAGACATTTCTGAGGGACTTGAATGACGTGTAGGCGCTGTACAGTCAGGTTGGCTTCAAAAGATTCTTGTATCTGCAATATATCATGATATGTCTATAGCCCATTGTCCATTTGACCATTTCTCCAGCTTTCCACCCATGGCATCATTGCCATGGTAACACTCTCTTTTAGATGTATGCCAGAGTACCAGAGATTTCTCTTGAGGATCTCTGGCAATATTGTTACTTGCAAATGGATATTGAATTATGTACCAGTACATGTAGACTGCATTTTTTGAAAATGGAACCTGGCAGTTTGATATCCAGAGTAGATATGAAAGTAATTTACACTTTTGGCTAGTCAAAGTTAGCAAAATCATGTTTAGATTTGGTTGCCTTATCTAGTGTTATCACCTCCCAAAATCACTACACACAGACATTTGTGTGTGTGTGTGTGTGTGTGTGTGTGTGTGTGTGTGTGTGTGTGTGTGTGTGTGTGTGTGCGTGTGTGTGTGTGTACATAAGTAGAATGGAAGAGGGACTTTAAATCTTGAATTAACTGTCATCTGAGTTTTACAGTAGCACGTTGCCATGCATACATTTAGATGATCCAAGAGGAGCTGCTCATTGCACTTGTACTATGTCTTTGCAAATGGCTTCGTGCAATGCTGCTTGCGAAAAGTGTCGTTGAACTTCGCAGAAATTAAACATTGTACAGTTGCAGTATGAGATTTCATTGAAGATTGCTATCCTCAAGTCTGATTTGAATGATGCGATGCTTTGGTAGTCAAAGTTAACAAATCCCTAATCCTCCCACCCCCCCCCCCCCCAAATAAAAGCTTGTAGACATGTCAATGACGATCTTCGGACAATAACAGAGTAGGACGTGTTACAAAATGGAGGTGTTCTGTCGCCACAAATATCTATAGTTACATTACAGTTTGCACTTGGATATTTGACGCCCCTGGTGGGCGCACATCATCACAACATACATCACTGTATTCTGGCATGAATGGTCATGTTTTTGATTTGCTGCTTTCATGACTTATTCATGACGAGAATTCTCTCGGCGATCAGCTGGGAGTTTTTTGTATTTAGATTTTGGTGGGTTTTTTTTTTTTCTCTGTAGTAATTAACATTTTGTGATGATGGAAGATGTATGTAGATAAAACTTTGTATTACACTTCGATGGATTATGTTTTTGCTTCTGGCTGTCCAACTATGGGCGTTACATGAATAGGGAGGCTTGTTTTTGTTTCATTGTCTCTAAATTGCACACTTATTTTTGGTCCAAGATATGCTGTCGACTGTCACAAATGCAGAAATTTGCTTCTCTGTAGTTCTGAAAATTCACCGAAAATCTTAATACACATAAATGAGAATGTAATGTGCCCTGCACGAACAGGAACAACGCAAAATTATAGCTGTACGATATACATGTTGACAGGGGTTTGTTGTTTGTGTTGAATGTCAACCTTGTGACTGGGGGAAGAAAAAAGAAGTGAAATTCCCATCAGATCAGCATTTTGCGGCGCTGACACTGGGTCTGTAGCCGCCCACTTTCTGTGCAGGACTGATGCCATCATACACCCATTCCTGCTGCCCCCAGATAATGCATGACTTGAAGTAGACCCTTGCAATTCACTCATGGAGTTGTTCACCATGAGGGGGTAGTACGATTTTTTGTTCAGATGCTTCCAATCTATTTTTCTACTCCCACCTACGGAATAGCCAAAATATGGAATTGAAAACTTTTACGTACAATGTGTTTACGTATTACTTGGTGAATGAGCTAGTGTTTCAATCAGGAATGTTCAGCATCACAGATCACGCCAGATGCATCTTGATAGCATGCAATCATCGGTGCCATGTTCACTTGAAGAAAATTCCAGTGACGTATCCTCAAAGTGAATTAGCAAGAAATGAGTCAGACCAACGATATGGAGGGAGAGAAAAAAAAGGTGAAAAGCCTCTCAATTCATGACATTGTTCATGATGTTTAGGTTTGATATAACTTTTCTTTTAAACAAAAAGCCACATCTGCTGTCTTACCTTAATGATATAAAAGCAAATTAATTGCGCAAGTGTTCAGTTGATAAAAGTGTCAGATTTAAATGTAGTGTGTAGACAAAAATAGCCTTTCTGCCCAATACAGCTGGATGTATTGCCACAAAAGGACTTTTCATTTTTCTGCATGACGTCAAAGCTTTATCAGAGCCATGATAGACTGATCTCTTGCTAAAGTGCTGGCAGAGTTCACTTGGAAATATGTATGGACACTTTGATTTGAACTGTATGTGAATTGAGTCGTGTAATAAACATGTACAGCATAACAGTGGGCATGCAATACCATTGTAAGAAAGCACTGGCGGGTACTTCATTTTGATGTAGAATTAGTTACAAGACGAACATGTCAGGGTGAAGTATAAGGAAGTACCCAGGTTGAGAGAAAGGGAAAAAAGAAGAAAAGACACAGGGCTAAAGGACCTTTTGATCAAAAGCACAAAGACGTTTGTGCGTCACTTATGATGGCAATGTATGCAAAATATTACTTCACCTTGAATGAGAAAGTCAAGTGAGGCTTGCTTGCACTTCAAGTATATTCAGAATCAATTTTCCCTCTAGAGTTTGCTATTGCACCTATCTATGTGCATGCACCTTTTCTGTATGATGCAGCAATGACTGCATTTCCTGGCATGAGTTTGGCTTGAATACCACGACTGTAGGTGGTTATAGGTAGCAGGGTTTCTGTGACTTGAATACCACAGTATTGGTGGTAAGTAGTTGTAGGTGTCAGAGTTTCTGATATCTTGTAAAGATATTCATACTGTTGTTGAGTTGTCTGTGGGACATGATGATGAAACCGATAGGTACATAATGTGTAACTTCCAATCTCTAATTTCTGGGTGTTTTTTTTAGCAGAAGATTACCTTAATTCTCCAATCCTTTGACTACCACATCATAGGGAACACAAAAACCTTCACAATTGACCGTTGCTCCACATTCACACCAGTTTCCCTTTTTGGCAAATCACAGCAGAGATTTGTTTCAAGACTTTACCTTTTACAATACAAGTGTCTAGGTGCCATGGTGAATGTTGCACCCGAGAAAATTCTGCAAAGATCTTCTTTGTCTAGCTGTTTGGATAATGCCTTCGATACTCTTTGGGAATTGTCTTCTTCATTGAAGTAATCCAGACTCTAGCATCTGTTCTTGCAATGCTAGAAATCTGGAGTTGTCATTTGGTGATGTCATTTAGTATAATGTCTTTTACACTGATGATATCAGAATATGAGAGTATGACAAGCATTTGAAGATTCATCATTATTCTTCTATGCTAGTACTCCAGTAATGTGCCCTATTATCCCAGTAGTCGTGTGTTCTGTAATACCCTTGCATTGTGTTGCTATAGACCGATTTTGCATGGTATTCAAATTTTTTGCATGCTTTGGTCACAAAAGTTGCCCTTAACAACCATGCCAGAGGTTTGTCCTACCTAGCAACAACTTTTATCAAGTGAATTTCTGCCTATGGAACTTCATGGGAAGGAGCAGGGGAATGAAATGCTTTGTTACGAGGCTATAGGAAATGAGACATCCCTAAATTGTAGTACTACATTACAGAAATGGTCTATAGCAAATACATTTTCCATAAAAGGTACTTTGTGTAGAAAGGAGTCATGTCTCACATGCTTCGCATTGTACATTGCAGATTTCAGGCAAATGGAGGTTTGTGATTGGTGGCTTACAAGAGTGTACAATGTAGCTAGAGAAGAAGTGAGCCCCCCACCCCACCTCCCCCATCCCCCTCCCATCCTCCATTTTACCATTAGCACTGACTGGGAACTCAAGCTTGGAGGAAATCCACAATAACAGTCATGAAGTAGTGGACGAAAATGGTATTACGGTGAGCAAATAATGATAAGTCTGCATTGAAGAGCGTTAGTTTCAAGTGATATTGTGGCACATGGGCAGTCTCTTGTATTCAAAGGCCAATTTGCAGTAATTAGTCCAAATTATGACTGACTGTTGGTACATTTCATGGGGATTTTTAATATTTTTTTTAGATGACTTGTTGTTCAACACAAAGTGCTTGTAATGACTGCAAACGGCAAGCCTGATGGGAAAGCATCATTATCTTTGGAAAAAGTAAGAACAGCACACACGCATTTTAAATTGTATGTGACCCTGCATCACAAACCAACCAAAAGTCGCCAGACATATACATTTAGTTGAGGGCAGATTCTGAAAGAGCAGAATTAAAGCTTTTTTAATGATGTATAACTCAATTCAAATGGACTCTCCTAAAACCTATCCTTAATATTGGGGGGGGGGGGAAACACTCTGGAAATGTGCGTACTGAGAAAAGGGGCTCTGAAGCACTGCAGGGTCTACTCAAGTGCTTTATCTTACCGTGCCGTGCTCTGTGCATTAGATGGGACAAAAAACAGGTTGTAAAACTTCATAGCAACAATACTGAATGGATTAAGCTGAAACTGATCATGCTCTGTTAACACATTCTAATATCAACTTTCAAAACAGTAGCATTATCTTTTCAAAAGTTGTTAGTGCTGGAAGTGAAGAGTGTGGTTTTTTTTTTTTCTGCTTCTTCATCTTCTTCTATTACGGTGATGCACTTGTATCTTCAGTCTGTTTGCTTTGATGTACAATTGTAAAGCGCCTTGAGCATTTAATCAAAGTGGAGAACGGTGCTATAGAAATTGTATGTATTATTATTATTATTAAAGGGTTTTTGAGAAATTAAAAGGGGACTCTAAGACTGTAAGACCTTATCACCATTTTTTTTTAAGAGTATTGTGGAAAAACTGCTAAAAACACAATTTTCCCTTTGTTTTATGATCCCAAACTTTAGAATAATGTAGGAGAATAATTGCTCTTTCAGAAAATATGAAAAACTCAAGATTAACTAGGTTGACCCATTTCACTTACATGGTATTTTGAGTCCTCACACAAAATCAGGGCATGCGACTTTTTGTTATTTTTGTGATGTACGGTCACATATGTACGGTCTACTCATGTTGAGCTTAATTACAGCTGACAAAGAAGAGGAGAGATCTCTGCTCTTCTTTTGACTAGCCGTACTCTGTCTGTCGTTTCAATATACTCACAAAGTGTCTTCACATCTTTGTTTCTTTTTTTAAATCTCCATTATATGTGACAGTTCTGATTGTATGGGTAATGTAGTCTAAATCTTTCAGTGCATTTCTGAAGTCTGCAGAACCCATTGCTCTGAAGAAAACTCAAAATGATCTCCTGAATACCAAGTGATCATTGATGGATGTGGTTTTATCTCATCACTTCTGTTTTGATATCAAATCCAATCCCGAGTCTTCTCAACCTATCCCTATTTCCTGTATCTTTACATTTTTTAAAATGCTAGTTTCTGATCTGTCTTTGTTATATAGACATGTTAATACCTTCTGTTTAAATTCATGATACATGTATTTTAAAACATGTACAAGACATTTTTCAGAAATCTTCAAATCTGTCTTTCATTTCTTTTTCTGGATCAGTAATTACAGCTTACCAGCAAAGCAGTTGCTTTCTATATCTGCCTCTCTCTTTCTCACACACACACACACACACACACACACACACACACACACACACACACACACACACACACACAAATGAATAAAAGCTTTTCAGAGTGTTAAGAGTTAAAGGTCCCAAAAATTTTAGTTTGATAGTGGTTTGTGCTGGTCAATTTATCAATTTGTGATATGGTCAAAACACAACGCTCTGTGGTATGCTTGTTTGTAAAACCGTTCCTTGGAAGCAATCTCGACATCACCCCCTCCTTTTCATAAAGACACGATTAAAGCTTTTCAGGGTGTTAAGATTTTAAAGGTTCCCGAATTGTGGTCAAGACACAACGCTCTGTCGCGTGCTTGTTTGTGAAACCGTTCCATTGAAGCAATCTCGACATCACCCCCTCCTTTTCATAAATTAAAGACAAGATTAGAGCTTTTCAGAGTGTTAAGATTTTAAAGGTTCCCAAATTGTGAGTTTGCTGGCTATTTGTGCTAGTTATTATTGTGATATGGTCAAGACACAACGCTCTGTAGCTTGCTTGTTTGTGCAACCATTCTATGGAAGCAATCTCGACATCACCCCCTTCTTTTCATATAGACCCACCTCCTCCCCCTCCCTTACCCATAACACCCATAACAGTCATCCTCACAAACACAAGCACACCCACTTACATTGTATCTTTACTCATGCTTCCTCACATACTTGTGTACACACACACACACACACACATACACGCACACACATGCACGCTCACGAACATTTGCTCATTCCTGGATGCCCACCTACAAATTCCATTCCATTGTCATTGCAATCAATATTGCTTGTCCTTTTTACCCTTTGCCCAACAACCAAAGGAAAAGAGAGAAAAAATATCTGAGCATTGAGTGTAAGTACATCTGTTTTGCACGTCCTCTGCCCAGCCAGCCCTGGTATAGAAATCTAACCCCCTTCTTCAGCTACCAGCTAAAATCTTGTTTCATCAGATTAGTCTCAAGAGCCAGACAGATTCGATTTGGCAGAGACCTGGTTCATTTCTCTCCTCTACCAATGAGAGATTCTCTTTCTGAAGTCTTTCTCTTTCCCTCACTCCAGCTTTTTTTTTTTGGATACCACTATCCCTTTAATCTTGCTCTCTTTCCTTCTCCTTTTCTCTTTTTCTCTCTCTCATCTTTCTCCCATTGATCTCTCCTTTTCTCTCATATACCATCTCTCTCTCTCTCTATCTCTCTCTCTCTCTTAGAAATGTTCATTTTCCCCCTTTTCTCTCTTTATCTCTTTTTTTTTCAGTCTCATTTTGGAATCCTCTTTACTCTTAACGAATTGAACATTTCTTTCCTGAATGTTTTGTTTTGATATCTTTGATATGATATGTTCGTGTTTGTTCATTTTGCTTCAGAGCCAAAGGAAATAAATGGCATTTTAGAAGGACGTACTGTACCCTCTTGCACATGTACCTGGGTTCATCATCCATCCAAGTAATGTGGTGTGAACACAAAGCTCTTTATCTGTAAAGACGCTCACATCTTTTCACCCACAGTTGGTTCATTCATTCATTCATTTTTTTTTTAAAGAAGAAGACTTTAATGATTTACACTCCTGTAGACATTGTGTAATAAGCCTTAACAGGTAAATGATAACGGTTTGACATAAAGATGAATGTATCTGCTGCAAAAGCACAAAAGAATAAAACCATGTTTTTTGTCACTGTTGCACCATTGAAATGTTTGCGACTGTCGGAGATTTGAAAGAGGGAGGGAGAAACATACAGGAACATTTCTGCTTCCCAGTGCCAAACCAAGATACACTTTCTTCTTCATGGTGACCTTTCCGATGAAATTTGCCTTCCTTTTCATGGGCTTTCCAAACAAAAGTTCTACCTTTCAAACCATTAATATGTACAGAGCTCCAGCTTCATACTCTTGTCATGCGGCATGAGTTACCTTGCAGCAAAGGATAAACTGCGTAACCATCGAAATCAATATGATACATAGGTTGTGCTAGTACCCCACCCCCCCCCCTTTACCCCACTCCCCATTATTCATCCACTGTTGGAAGAGATTTGTACCTGTGCATATTACACAATGAACTCCAATGTGTAAAATGATGTAATCCCCTACTTAACAAGAGGTGCTACAGCAATTGCATAATACAATGATTGATACAAACATACCTGCCATTTAGGTGGGGTTGATACATATGAGCATCGCATGTGGACATACATTAACCCATTGAAGACTAGTCCCAGTGTATACTCAGGCAGATGTCAATGGGAAATATAAAGCAAAATCAGCTTGTCCTCAATGGGTTAATTGATCAGAAGCGAACAATCTGTGGGTTTAATTTAGTATACTGTAAAACTTGATATTTTCGTGGCATGAAATTTTCACGAATTGGAGCCGACGGCTCTTTTCGTGGCGTGAAATTTTCGTGAGTTGCCTCTAACATTCAATGCATGTAGCATTGACAAGAATTTTTGCGTGCATTTTAATTTTGCGGATCTTCGCTCTCGCGAAATTCGCAAAATTAAAATGCATGCGAACATTCCTCATTTTGCAGTACCAGTGAACAATACCCACAGTGGTCACTTCAAGCTCTTGCTACTGTTTCTTACGCTCCTTTTTTTTTCGTCTTCGTCTCATCTTTTTTTTTTTAACCTGGAAAGGCCTAAATGGCTCTTTCAACTACATGTATGTTCTGGGAGTTTTTCTAAAATCTCAATCTCAATCAGCCTTGCCTCATTCACACTTTTTTTCTTTCTCCCAATCTGTCTTTGATGTATCTCCTTGAGAGTGTCCCAGGCAAGTGGATGAGATTATCGTCTTGACCTAGTAGTCAATGAGCCCTGCCGCGTTCTGGCAGCCTTCCATGGCCAAAGTGTTGATGGGGTGATTAGAGGACAAATGAGTGTTTTGTGAGGCAGTGATGCCTGGAGTGGGGGATATATTCGATTACCACTCAAAGAGTGGGAGTCACACTTGTCACCGATCGTTCTCTCTTTCCCCCCTCAACTCTCCTCTCTGCTACCCATCAATCTCCCCTGCTGAGCCTGTTGCAAGTCGTCCCTGAATGCGATATTGAGGTGCACTCCAGAAACCTCCACCCTGCTGAATGAGTGATGGCTTTTAGCAATACTTGGCACTCTTGCAAAAGCAACCTAAAAATAAAAGGACTTTATAAATTAACAGCTTCTAAAGTTGTATTGTATGGTCAAGCATGGCTAAACCAAGGGTTCTGTTAACAGTGAATCATCAGTATATTTCAATCTGTAGACAAAAACTGAAAAGGTTTCAGATGGTTTTACATCTGAGAAGAAGAATGCTGTGATGGAGGTACATGTGTACTGTGAAAGCTGTTATTTTCACATACAGATGTTTTCTTAAATGAGGAGATCACAGATATTTTCACGAGATGTTATTTTTGCAATTCGACACCTAGGCTATCATAAGTGTGCTAGTGCCTGTCTGCTTGCTAAATTTTTGCATGTTGTTAATTTTGCAGGCCAACTGTGATCGCCAAAATTCAAGAAAATTAAACCCAGGCGAAAGCAGCAGCTTTTACAGTATGTTGTGATATCCTTACAATCTCGCCCATTTAGGTTTCATTCTTTATTTGTTTCACGTTGCAAGTACTCTTGAAACAACACGGCATGTATTTCTTCATGTTTTCTCTCCAAAGTGTTCAGAAATTTCACAGCCAAACTGTGACTGATATTTCTGTTTGTTTGTTTGTTGTTTGTTTAGTGATACAGTAAAGTCATGGCATATCAGCTATCGTGATTGTCAGAATCTTCTAGACTTTACACCATTGAGAAGGTGTTTTGGTCTAGCAGTAACATCTGTCCTGCATTGCAAGTTGCTCGGGTTTGATTCCCGCCAGGCCAATTTTGTTGTTGTTTTGCTTTCTTTCCTTTTATGTTTTATGAATACAAACTAAATCAACTGAATTCCATCGATCAATCAATTATTATTGTTATTGCTTAGTTTTTATAAGAATTATTTCACATTTCATATATCTATTGATGAAACACAAATAAATCCTACAAATTCCTGAAAGTTTCATGCTTGTGAAAATTTCTAGTTTACAGTAGCAGTTCTTCTGAATGTGCCCAAATTGTGTTTGCGCATGGAACTTGACCTAATGCAAATGAAAGTCAAAATTGATTTAAAGAAGGGTCGGATTTTATTTATTCTGATGATTAGTATGCTTTTATAAATGTTCTGTTCTTATTTGTAAGTCCCCGGTTTCAAAGCAGACCAGTATTGGATCCAGCATATCACTAAAGCTGGTCTCAGTGATGACTTAATTTTAGTTTATGTTTTAAATTTCTTGATTATTTGAAGTCCCGCAGTCCACTTATTGCTAATTTTCACTGAATTCTTGTGTAACCCATGGTTACAGAGATCAATTTGCTCCCGAGTCTTTCTTCATACTGAAATTAACCCGTTGAGGACGAGTCCCGAGTATACTCGGGCAGGGGTCAATGGGAAATGCATGTTGTAGCAAAATCAGTCCATCCTCAACGGGTTAATAAATGGTGTATACGTTTACTCTATATATACCCATGTCTCTGTTAACCCGTTAAGAATGGGCTGATTTTTGCATTTCTCTTAATAGACATCTGCCCGAGTATACTAGGGATTAGTCTGTAATGGGTTAACCATGAACTCTGGTACACAATTGAAATGACACATCATATCAACAATACTGGCCATTTTCTAATGTTTATAATATAATTTTTTTTTTTACTCAAACTCAGACAGAGAGCAAAAAGTGAGGTTTTACTGTTTGCACTCTCTTCATAAAATCATTTAACTACCCACATGGACATGATAATTTGCTTCCAATCTACATTGATAGACATCTTTTCACATCTTGTCAAGAACTCATTCACATTTGGGGCTATTCAGTGCTCTGTTTTTTTCTCTCTCTATTCAGCTGGTCTAATAAAGCATCAATTTTATATTGATTCCATTTTCTTCACAAAGAGTATTTTCATTCTTATCAGCGAGAAATATACTGCACAACAATTAGCCACACGTCTCTTCTCTTGATTTCTTTCTTTAGTTCCTTCCCCCATCATATCCAAACATTAATAGAGGAAAGTGTGCCATGAGTAGATTTCATGTTTTTGTCTTTTTTTCTTTGCAAGACTCCCTCACGAGAACTTCTTTGCCACATCCTTTCCCCCACCCCCCCCACCCCATCCATTAACAGGCGTTCTTCCAGTACTGAGGTTGTATGGGTGACGTCACTGTCTAACAACATTGGGAACTTGGGTAAACTTGTTTGTGTCGGCTCTTTTCTCCCCTTGTTCACCTGCCCGATGGAGTGACCTTAATACTTTGATGCCTTTCACCACCAATTTTGTTATTCCAAAAATGGGAGAAAAACAGTTTCTGAATGATGGTAATTCTTTAAGTGTGCGATATACATACATATTATCAGTTTGTTTTTGTTTTTTTTTCCCCCGAGGAGCTGTGTTGTAGTGATGAATATTATTTTGCTACGTCAAAGATTTTGTCTACTGGTCATTTATCTCTCACACACCTCCTCCCCCTCCCCATCCCCCACCAAGATTCATGAACTGGGCTTTTTTTTTTTTTTTTTTTTTTTTGGGGGGGGGGGGGGGACAAAGAGACCATATCTTTTTTCACACAGAGAGAAGTGCCTTCTCTCTCTACGCAGTTTATTTTTCCATTCTCATCTGGGAACATTATTTCTATTGCAGCTACTGTTTCGTTGTTTGAAATCTCATCGTGGCTGATGGATGATGTACTGTTTATCTCTGAATGTGTTTTCCTCTGTCTCAAATATTTATCTTGTATGCCCCTCTTCCTCTTTGTTTTTTCTCATGTGTTTGTGTGAGAACATTACTCTCAGTTATGAGGTTTCATTGGAAATGCCAACGTGAATGTAGGTGGTATTAAATTTCCTTCCCTGTCACATGGAGAATGTTTGGTATCGAACTCACGCTTTCCTCTCCCCTTCCATCTCCCCATTCATTCCCCTTTTTTTATTACGTACTCGGTCATCTGTTCATTTTAGCTCTCCAACCCTCCATCAACTTGATTTACCTTCCCCCCTTCCCAATATCTCTCTCTCCCTCTTTCTATTGAACTCTCTCATTCCATGCATTTGGCCTTCTTGTGCTGAATCTCTCCTTTCTGGGCTATCTCACCCGAAAGGATTCGATTATAGGGGGGTTTGGCAGTAGGTGCGAGGTCTGAGTACCGAGAAAACCGGAAAGAACTGTGACAGCTCCCTATTACGCCCTCCGACCAGTTATAGGCCCATCTTTATCAAATCAAGTCAACTTGCCGTGATGCCAAAGTGCACTGGATGCCAGAGGCTGGACTAAATATAGCATGGAGAACCAACACTGTACTGCCTATTGAAAATTAACCAATAATTGGATGTATCTCCCCTATTTTTTTTTTCGGGGGGGGGGGGCAGGGAGGGGGCTGGGGGTTGAAGAGTATTTTCTGATGATCATGCTGTTGTCATGACCAGTATGGAGGAGAGCAAGTTGCATGCAGATGAGGTCACTAGGAAGTCCAACTTTGTGATGCATACATTTGAAACAGTGGTTGAAATTTTCGCGTGGGCTCCCTGTAGCACAGTGCTGTCTCTGAATATTAAAGGCAAATGATATTCGGCTCTTCCGCTTCTTCTTTTTTCCTTTTTGTATGTCAGGTACCAACGTGTAACTACATGTACCCACTTAGAAAGGGGAGGGGGTGGGAAGGCAGGTAGTATAGAGTCGTTAGACTTCTTTTGTATGTGGCAATACTCCTCCGCTGACCATGCTTAGATGCTGCATGAGGTGCAGTAACATTATGAGGAAGTACAATGTAGTCATACCAATCTCCCTGGAACACCTCCCATGCTGTATTCACTGCTTGGCACACATTAACCTGGTGCTTTCTTCTCAATTTGGCGTAAATGTCTTGAAATTAACTGTCACTGAATAGAAATTACATCATTTATTTCAACTGATTGACAGTCTTTTGCACACAAAAAAAAAACAACAACAGCAACAACAACAACAACTTGATGCAAGAATTCATTGGTTTAAATATTACATAATTTCCCATCTCTATTGTGTTAGCATGGCCTTAAGTCAAGCCAGTGTAATTGTGGTTACTATGTAGTAGGCTGAACCAACTTTTATTTCTACAACTCCAGAAGATACATGTATAATTGATGTGGGGGTATGGAAACTCTTGTTTAAAATCACTTTTACTTGCCATGAAAGGGTGTTAATGTTGACCATTATCTGCACGACATTCTTGCAGGTGTCAAATGAAAAAGGTTGATTTTTACTGTGATATTTGACATCAAAATGAACCAGTGTGCCTGGGGTACTTAACCTCTTCCGAGCGGGAACCTGGTGGCCTGCATGTTAAGTATATGGGCATTTATGAATTCAGTATGGAACAGGTTAATGCTGTGATCTTGACATTAGCAAGGAACTATCCTCCCTAGGGATCTGGCATGTGGTATGGAAAACAACATATATATCTGAAAAAAAGGCTTTCTTTCAGATTTTGTTTTTGTGTCACACAAAACAGTGTCCTCAGATTTGCCGGCTTTGGCAACCTTTCTATCCTTGCTTTTATCTATGCGAAAAATATTGACAATTAATTTTTCCTCACTCACAAGGCAGGTGGAAGAGCTTATTTTCTTATCAATACCTCAGGTTTGTTCTGATTTCTCTCCTTTATGCACCTGATAGCCATTCGTCACTGTCGTAGTTGAAAGCCTTCATTTCTCACCCCACTATGCCTCTGATACATCAGTCGGTCATTTGAGTGGCAAAAAAAAACAGGTGTTAAGGCTGCCACTGAGCAGGGAGCCAGCAGTGGCCAGATTGACCAGAGTAGCCCCAGCAGACGTCCAGGAGCGACCTTTTTGTCACGATATCAAACCTAGTGACAGATACCGTACAAGTGATGCGAGAGTGAGCTTGATGTACTTGTGAGCCTTTGCAAATCCGAGGGCACAGACACTTGCTACTGGCTCGAGTCTCAGTATTTTTGATAGTGTAAGCAACCGGTCGTGAAAGTGGTCACGCCCACAGGAGCAGTTGTTGAGAAATCTGCCGAATTTTCTCAGGGGTTTTCTCCACAGTCATCAGCAAAGAAGTAAGGCAAGACGTTATGGAGACTTGATCAGATAAAAAGATGTCGGGTTGGCATCAGCAGGCAGTATCTACTGTGCATGATGTAACTCATCCAGGAAGTAAACTTGATTTGTAAGTAGGTAGACAAGTGCTGGTGGACCAGTTACCTGTAGGTATTGCACACAGGTCATGCCGGAGCTGAAGTCCCCAAATCCCGACCTAGCCACATTTGACCCATGGCGTCTGAGAACCTAATCTGTTCTGTGTAAAGTCTGTTGGTATCTTGAGAGTCACATAGGGAATGACTTAATGACACAGAGAATTGGTGTCATCAGCTTTATTGTGGAGTTGTTGTTAACCCGTTGAGGGCCATTCCTGAGTATACTCGGGCAAGTGTCTATGGGAAATACGTGTTGCAGTAGAATCAAACCGTCCTCAATGGGTTAAGGTAAACTAATCTGTGCATACCAAGCTTGCAACAGAACAAAAAAAGACAAGTCCACTAGTTCTAATCACACACATGTGATATTATTTTCTTTAATTACGTTTCAAGCTTTACATTGCAATGCAAAAACTGTTTGTTCGTGTGTGTGGATGGACACACAAAAAGCGTTAACTGTCACAATATGCATCACGATGCAAAAATTGGTCTAGCTGGATAGTTTTTCTTTAAACTCTTACTTGATTTCTTTTTTCTTGAAACTCTTGCTGTGACTTGCCCTGAGTGATGTGCAGCCAAAGGATCTTTTTTTTTCTTTTGCATAGGTGTGAATGGTAGGAAAAAAATGGGGTTTCACATGTTCACATCGCATTGTAACCTGTCATTCCTGTGTATGACTTTGGCTATTCTGAGCAGTTGTCGATTTTCTCCATTTAAGCTCAATGTCCCTAAGATAGTTTCATATGTTTGGTTTCTAGACATATCTCACAAAGAGGTATAGTTATATAGACAATCATAGAGATGGATGCTGTGGTGTCCACTCCCCCAAACACTGTCAAAAATCAAGAGAGAGAGGGGGAGGGGGAGAGAGAGAGAGAGAACAGAGTGGATCAGAAAGGGGGAATTGGTATATCAAGCATCACAGTGCTGGAGAATGGTGTGAATCTACTGTAGCTCATATATAACTTTCTTCCAAAATGCATGTGTATAATAATGCAATGGACCATGTGATATTTACCTTTAAGTCACATCCCATTCAAAACATTGCTTGTGTAGTTATTTTACACGTCCAAATTTTTACCCTCGTCAGTTTATACTTGTCTTCACTTTTCATTAATTAAAACAATTAGTTTGATGAAATTTACCGTGATCAGCCTGCAACCTTGCGTGGAATGTGCTCCTATATTAAAAAAACAAACAAAACAGAACCTCTCCCATCAATCTAAATGTATATAGGCATGAAATTGACATAAGAGCACTTGAAGCAACATGACCTTGGTTGTAATGGAGTTTGCGAAATACGTAGGTATCAGTAAGGCAGTGCATAATGATATATTCATTTTTCCCTTCTTCATGCTTTGTTTTTTGTTCTGATCTTTTCAACTCCACCCATGTTGTGGCACTCAGTGTACAGTACATCTATGACCTTCTAAGATGTACAGGCATTTTCATGTACTCCAGACTGTGTCATATGCATCGTGAAACTAATGTGTTGACAAATGCACTGACTTGGATGTTTCTGATGTCACAAAAGTTTTATCTCAATTTGTAGCTGCAACAAACATATTGATGATGATGCCAAGATTTTATGAGGTCATACATGTACATCACAACATCTCAAGGATATCTAATGGCATGCGTGATTCCCAAAACTGATAGGATATAAAAAGGCATAATGTCTATATTAATACTACCGTGAGAGTGAAAACATTAGTGCGATTAATGTTTGGCACTGGGCCATTTTCATTGAATTCAGCTTGTTTATGATTTTACAGAAGAATACATTTTATGGATATAAGTTGATATGTCTAAAAGTATTCTGGATGACATTACTTTTGCAGTAGTTCAGCTGGACATGAAATCCTTGACAGACCTTTATAGTAACTCAACATCTACCCAAGATAGCGTCACTGATTAGGTAACTTGCCTCTTCTGTTGACCAGAAAAAGAAATCTCACTAGCTTGGATGACATTTTACGAGGAGAAAAAGCTGATACACAAGCTCCACTTCTAAACACATTCAGCTGAATGTTTGCTAGACATAAGTGCTGATATGATGCATGCAAGTACCGTGTTATTGTGTTTTGAGCAGTTAGAAGGGTTTAGCAGTGATTGTCAGAAACAGTGTCCATCTCTACTTGTAATATTTTGTCTATTTTTTGTCAGTGCTAGTGACTGCACTAGAGGCACGACATTCAGTTGTCAAAATAAAAACCAGCTTAGCAATTTTCTAAATGTTATTTGGTCTACTCTTGGGCAGCTGTTGTGGGAGGATGAAAATTGTTTCAAAATATAAATAATAATTTAAAACTAAAAATGATAATTCAAAGCAAAAGTATACAATGATCTGTGAGCAAGAGAGAATATCCTACACTATTTAGCCTTTTTCTTACACTGCCACACAGCACTGGTGGACTTGTAAATGTAAGCAAATAGACGAACAAACAGTGTGTCCGCTCTATCAGTGAATTAATTAGGAATCTGTAAGACAAATGCATAAATGTAAAATATTTGCTGAAGCTGAGTTGTGAGTCATCTTGCCAATCTCTGTTACATTCCAATTTGTAAAAGCATCCAGCGATCTTGTTCCATTACAGAAGAAATTATCTTCTCCCTACAGAAAATATTGGTCTTTGAGACTTTATATTTCATCCATCAGATGTTGGTTTTTTTATCCATGCCAGCTCGGCAGAGCCACCCTGCAAGAGAAAGCTCCGTTCACACTTGAGATTGACGGGTAAACACGGTTACCCCTAAATGACCTCAGGTTGCGATGACATGAATGTTGCATTGTTAAAAAAAAAAAACAAGGAAAAAAGTCACAAACTAGGACAGCTCCCATTGAAACTCCAGATCAAAGGCCTACCTCATCACTGACACACCATGACAGAAGTTAAACCATTAGACGATACTATTGGGGGGAGAAATGTTGAGTGTGTCCCAGCCGCGAGGTGAGATTAGCCTTTCAGAATTTTTACAGTATTGGAAAACGTCAGGAATCCATTTTTGACAGAATGTTTTGGTGCTTCTCATACAATTGTCCACTGACAATTAGTGAGAAAATAATGTTTTGCTATAAACATTAGATATTTCCATAGCGCTTAGATCTCTCTCTTTTTTTCTTCTTTTTTTCTTTTTTTTTTTGGGGGGGGGGGCAAATTTCACACACCATTTAACCCGTTGAGGATGGACTGATTTTGCTAGAACACGCATTTCCCATAGACACCTGCCCGAGTATTCTTGGGATTTGTCTTCAACGGGCTGTATAATTATAAATAAATGAAGTTTATTGGCATTGGTTCAGTGCCACCTCCATCCCCTTAGAAAACATAATCGCATAAAAGTTTCCATCTTACAATATTTGTCTAAAAGGTTTGAAAATTTTGCCATGAAATTCTTCACATGAGGGATACATGATTTTCTTAAAGTTCACCATCAGTGAAACATGACAACGCAGTGCTTGATTGATTTTGGATTGGCTGTGCAATATTTCATGTGGGATTAATTTTGTTTTTCATTAGCAGTGATGACAGAAAGTTCTACAAAAGCTTTGGAAGATGAAATGATTATTGTTGGGTTATTTTTTCAATTAGTTTGGGCAGTCTCTAAAAATACCCCAAACAATTCAGATTTTTGTCACAAAATTATTTCCTGCTGTATAGCTTTAGTTATGAGAGTTTTCTTTTCTTCAGTAATTACTGTTATGAAATTTTTTCTTCAATATCTATTACGTACATAATCATAATTGCTACCATGCATGGCTGTTTGCATTGAATGTTTGAATGTAATGAGTATCAGGAATAAATGTATTTGGGTTGTATGGTGGGTGGATGGGAATGGAGACCATAGTGCAATATTCCAGAAAATTAAATCTAGTCATGTTGTTACTTTCAATGTTTATGTATTTCAGGTGAGCGGGGAACACAGTGTGGGTGAAACTCATATTACCTTGTGTCAATAGTGTGTGAGTCTTTGAACAGCTGTATCAAGTCTGCTCATGCCCCAAATGTGGCTGAATGAAGAGCAAACTGCTCTGCCGTACTCCCAACCCGCCACACCACCCCATCCATGAACGTGTCACACTCCACTCATTCAATTACATGCAATGATCCCATCTAGCTCAAAACAAAGACGCATCCACTCGCTAGAGGTGAAACCAATTACTGATAAACACTGGTGTGAATTACAGAGTTGAGAGCATGATACACCTGGCTGTTCAATATTCATAGAGTTCTTTATTATCCAATGTAAGGCATCACCATACAGAAATTTATTGCAGGTGCAAAATTGCAATGTGTGGCAAAAGCATGAGCAGCTTTGGTTTTTTTGTCTCGCCCACCGGAGGTGAAGGCGAGACTAAGGGATCCAAATGGCGTCCGTCCGTCGTCCGTCCGTCGTCCGTTCGTCGTCCTGTCGTCCGTCACAAATGTTAAAGTTTACCTGCAAGACTCTCTTATGATGCATAACTTGGCAACTGTTACAGCAATGGCAGCCACACTTGGGTGAAAGAAGCACTAGGGGTATCTTCATGTTATGGTGTTGTCAGAGGTCATGTGATGAGGTCAAAGGTCATTTGAGGTCATATATTAAAGGGTATGTGCAAGACCCTCTTTCTATGTTAAAGTTTACCTGCAAGACTCTCTTTTGACAAATAACTTCACAGAAGTTGCTTGGATTACAACCTAACTTGGGTCATAGATGCACTGGGGGTACCTTCATGTTGTGGTGCCGTTGGAGGTCACAGGATAAGGTCAAAGGTCATTTGAGGTCATACGTTAAAGTTTACTTGCAAGACTCTCTTATCACTCGTAACTCGACACATGTTGCTACAATAGCAATCAAACTTGGGTGATGGATGCACTGGGGGTACCTTCATGTTATGGTGCCGTAAGAGGTCACATGATAAGGTCAAAGGTCATTTGAGGTCATACGTTAAAGTTTACTTGCAAGACTATCTTATCACACATAACTCAGCACATGTTGCTACAATGGCAATCAAACTTGGGTGATGGTAGATGTCTCTTGGGAAGTTGAAGGTAACCACAAGGTCAAAGGTTACAGACAGGGGTCAACGAACTTTTAGGGCCCAATGTTAAGTTTTTAGGGTGCATTTCGTTTATGGCTCATAACTTTTGATCCCCTGGTCCGTTTTTGACCAAACTTGGATCTAACATGTCCCTTGGGGAGGTGAAGGTCGTCACAAGGTCAAAGGTCACAGACAGGGGTCAACAAACTTTTAGGGCCCAATGTTATGTTTTTAGGGCGCGTTTTGATTGTGGCTCATAACTTTTGATCCCTATATCCGTTTGTGACCAAACTTGGACGGTAGATGTCCCTTGGGGAGTTAAAGGTCATCACAAGGTCAAAGGTCACAGAAAGGGGTCAACAAATTTTTAGGGCCCAATGTTAAGTTTTTATGGCGCATTTCGATTATGGCTCATTACTTTTGATCCCTTTGTCCGTTTGTGACCAAACTTGGATGGTAAATGTCCCTTAGGGTATTGAAGGTCACCACAAGGTCAAAGGTCATAAGCAGGTCAATTAACTTCTGGGAGTTATAAAAAATATTAATTCCTTGTACGCGAATGGGCGAGACACAATTTGGCGATTGCCTTGTTTTTTTATTCTCTCCATCTATACATTGAATTCGTACATAAAACATAGATTTAACCAGAAATGTACATTGTATCTAGAGTCAGCATCTATCATGAAGCAACATAAAATCTGCATAGACAATTTACTTTCTACAAGTTAAATCTGCAAGTATTATTTATATTTTTTTAATGCTATAAATTTCTCCCCTTGTTTTAAGTTCTTTTTTTTTTTTTGAGAATGAAAGGTTGTTGGAGATTTTTTTTTTGTTTTCTGAATATATATGTGTTCTTTAGTTTTCTTCACCTCTGTCCCAGTTCTTGAAGGCCTGTATCTCACCTGTCCCATGTGAGTACAACTAGACTCTATGCAGAGAGGGCACATTTTTTTTTTTTTTTCCTTGGAATCACATAGATGGCAATAGGCGCAGTCACACTAGCAAAAGATTGGGAAGTTTAAGATCACAATCTTTAAGATCTCAAAGTTTTGCCAGTGTGACCGCAAACTTCCAGTGAAACGCCCCACTCAAACTAGAGATATTTTTCCCCCCAGCGAAGCCTCTCAATCTTTTGCCAGTGTGAATGCCAGAAGCCGAAACTTCGCAAAGTTTGTCACGTGACGTACCAGTCCACTACTGTTTGTGGGCGATGCTAGCGAAGTGTCACATCACAATCATGATCCTTCGAATGGCTGTACTCTTTTCCTCTTTCTTGTGCACATGCACTATTGACCCAAACTTCTCAATCCAAACATCAGGGGACCATTTCATGAAAGTTTTTGTCAGTGATTTACACTGACAACTGTTAAAAGCTGCTGAAATCCTTGCATCTGATTGGCTGATAGCAAATTTGTCGGTGAAAACCTCCGACGAACTCGTTGATGAAACGCCCCCCAGGCCGTTTGGCTGCCAGTTTGAACGGATGACAAAAGGTTGCGAAGAATTTGTGATCCTGAACTTCTCCATCTTTTGACCGATCAGTGTGACCATGGCTATTGACAATAATCAGCTGATGCACTTTGGGTTGCTCTCGGAGTACACGTATATCGAGAAGAGTGGTGCATTGGGTTAGGAGAAGCTGCTGGGGTTGGTAATGTAGCTGCTCCATTCACGGATACTTTGTACCTCATTCTTTCTTCATCAATTTCCCTGTACCCCAAGGAGAATTCAAATCTGCTGAGATTTTTCTTCTTTAATTTCTTCTTCTTTTTTTTTGTCAAAAAGCCAAGTACCTATGTACATTCAATATGACAGCAACTGAAAGCTTGTCTTTTGATTGCATTCATATACTATTTCAATTACAATGTAGACCAAAGAAGAGCAAAAAAAAAATAAAAAAATCAAAACTTGTTATTTCTTTTCACTATACATGAGAAAGATTTAAGGCCAGATGAAAAATATGAAGCCTTCACTTAACAAGTTAGAACTATTGTGAAGGTTCTATTTTAGTTACAAGCAAGTTGCTCTTAATTAGATAGCACACCTTAATGCGGGGGGGGGGGGGGGGGGGGGGGGGGGGGGTGGGGGGGAAGAAACTAGTTTGGCAGTTCCCATAATTGGAGTTTTCCCTGGCTGGCTTAATTTAATTGATAATGCTGCCCCCCCCCCCCCCCCCACCTCACACCTCCTGGGTCAAAAACTGGCGCACAAGACATTAATGTTAGGAAGAAATGTGAGATAATGTCCAGTGGGTATGGATTGAGAATGAAGGCTAGTCTTCGGGGTATGCGAGCAGTCAGTCATTTCTTCCCTCTACCCTTTGTGAATCGCGGCACATTTTTTATGTGCCAGGCAGTTTACTCTGTCTCGAGATCACAAATCCATTCTAGATTCTGGACTTTCCAGGGGGGAATGATTTAAAACGTGCCTCTGACCACATGAAACTCGCCTTGCAGCAAATCTGGTTCAAGATGGATGGATGTTAACCTGTTGAGAACAAGGTGATTTTGCCGTAACATGCATTTCCCATGGATACCAGCTGGAGTGTGCTCACAATTAGTCTTCAACTGGTTAAGGGAGGGTAGGATAAAGGTTGCTTGAAAAAGCAGAAAATGGCTCCAACTTTAAAGTGAAAACCCATTCCATGTTTAAGTTAATCACACACCCCAAAAAAAAAATGATGTGAAAGAAAAATAGAAGTTTCATCAAAATCAGTGGGTAAGAAGCTACAGAAGATTCAAGGTTTAAATACTTTATCAGAACATTGGTGAGAACCACATGAACACCGAAAGAAGGGCCTGTGCTCAATACAAATAGCCACTATAATTATTATTATTATTATTGTTATTATTATTATTATTATTATTATTATTATCTTTATCATTATTATTATGATTATTATTATTATTATTTTTATCTTTATTATTATTATTATTATTATTATTATTATTATTATTATTATTATTATTATCTTTATCATTATTGTTATTATTATTATTGTTATTATTATTGTTATTATTATTATCACTATTATTATTATTATATGCAAATAAGATACGGCGACTCTCAAAAGTCTCCTGTCAGTAACTCATTGTTATGCATTGTTGGTAACCATGGGCCGAGTTTGTGGATTACAATAATCTCTTTTCTGAATTCTGTCCAAAATTGTAATAATATTTTGGGAAGAAGTGATCAAAAAATCATTATCATCATTGTATTGTAATTACATTTTACCACATCATAACAGGGATGATTTGGCATTTGGGGTCATTATTGGCCAATTGTTAAGTTTTTGCTGCCATTATAGTATGTGTAATTGTACATCTGAAGAACACAGGATGGTGGCACTACACAATGCCATAACCCACCCAGGGTATGACAGCACCCTGGGTTAGTATGGCATGTTGAATCACATACTGAAGTCAACAAGAACATAGGACAGGATTGCAGTCTGGAACATTGCTGCAAAGCCAACTCACAAGCACGAACATGGTTTGGTTGCCTTGCTACTTCTATTATCCCATGTAATTTTACCCTAGGTCAACCTAGCCAATTCCTTATTATACAGTACATGACTTGCTGTGTCATTCAAAATCATAATTATATTAATACAATACTTAAGCCACATAATGTGAATGTATCTTCATGTCCTCCTGTGGTGCTTCTTGATATTCATGCAAATTGAAATGCTGCGTGGAAAAGAGAAATCAGTGTTAAGATAGAACAAGGGAATCCTGACAAAAAATAAAACGGGGGGGGGGGGGGGGGGGGGAAGGATACCAAATTGAATAATGAATGTGGCACATGTTACATTTCGTATTACCATCATGTCAGAAAGGCTCACCCAGTGAGCAATTCAAACTACATTTATGAACTAGTGCGAGGCGATTCTGTCTCAAACGTATTAAGCGTAAATCATTGTTGTCACAAACGGGAATTTGTGATGGTGTTTCCCCACCACGAAAACGTGCGGAGGGGGGCCCATTACGCTCGATAGCAAAGTTTTCGTCACAGAAATGCATCTTTAATGGCATATTTTGCAGCTGTACACCCCAGGCAGCCAGACGTGTCGTTGACTTTGTGGGGAAAGCAGTTCTTGAAAGGGTCACAGTGATTGTGGGTCAGTTGGTTGATGTGTTCTGCATGGAACAGAACTGAGAATGGCCCAGCGCAAAGTGACATACCGTGGCATTGCCTAGGTGGATAGAATATCAACAGTGTATTTGTGTGTGTGTGAGAGAGTGTGTTGCATTGAAATCACAATGGATTTCACTTATTAGCAACAACCAAAAATAAACTACTTTTTTTGAATAGCTTGAGGGTGGACAGGAAGGTAACACTAGACGTCATTGCCGCTGAATTAGCACAGGCAGTCTTCATCTATCATGGGCTGTTGTATGTCATTCCGAATGGATGAGATGCAAGAACTTGCAGAACAAATCGCAATTCTGTGTCATATGTTTCCACGTGACACTTCTATACATCTTTGTTACAAAGAAGCTGCTACACAAAGCCAGGGGCAGATCCAGGAATTCCGTAAAGGGGAGGAGCCTTTATAGAATTAAAGGGGACGCAAGCATCCCTCCCCCATTTTTTCTTTTTATTTCTTTTGTTTTAACACACACAAAAAAAGAGGAGGTACATGTACGGGCCCAGTACGCCCCCCTCTGGATCCGCCACTGAAAGCACACACGTGGACCTGGAATACATGTACTTTTCTGCCTGTTTAAAAGAGAGTACTGATGCAAATCATGGTATTTGATACAGTGACAGTCATCGGACTATACTTCACTGGAATGGGAAATGGGACTTCTCCAATGCTGCCCCCAAACTATTATAATCTACCTTGATACAGACAAAACTGGTGAAACAACAAAAAAGATACAAATCTGCATCAATGTTTTATGTTTATAGAAGGACCGTTGTGTGAGCAAAGTGTTGATCATAATTTCATCAATACCCTTGCACTTCATGTAAAAGAAAAAAAAAATATATATACATACATACACACACACACACACACATATATATATATGTATATATATACCGGGTGTCCCAAAAAAAGCGGAACGGTGGATTTTCAGTACTTTGCGTTCTAAAAGTGATATATTTTTTGACATCATTAGAAAGAGCATCTTCCGCAGAAGACAATGACTCCAAAATCATTAAATTTGGTTCAGTACTTTTTATTCTATGCCAATTTCTGAAAATGCAGTCATTTTCAAATTTCGCCTGATTTTTGCGACTTATGAGATAATAATTTGAACTGAATCTGAACATTGTGTAAGCTCGATGATCCATGTCAACAAAAGATACAGCTTTCACATTGGGCACGGGCCAGGAAAAAACAGTGTGTGTGTGTGTGTGTGTCTGTGTGTGTGTGCGCGCCCAATATGAAAGCGTTATCTTTTATTGACATGGATCAACGAGCTTACACAATTCACCGTATGGAACGCGTGTCGCACCCAAATTTTTATCTCATAAGTCACAAAAAAATGGAAATGACTGCATATACAGAAATTGGCGTGGAATAAAAAGTACTCAACCAAATTTAATGATTTTGGTATCATTGTCTTTTGCGGAAGATGTTCTTTCTAATGATGTCAAAAATAATATCACTTTTAGAACGCAAGGTACTGAAAATCCACCGTTCTGCTTTTTTTGGGACACTCGGTATATACAGCTGTATGTATATATACACAATTGTATATATGCATATACAATGTCCGACTGGTATTTATTTTGGGCACAAAAATTACCTGCAAATTCTGCACATCTGTGTCTGTTACCCCGTTACATTAGTTGGGTGGGGTTTTTTTTCGCATTTGTTTGTCAATGCCAACCATAATATAAAGCATTACACATAATCAATCATTCTGCGCAAGAGTTTTGGTGGTTTTCCTGCCAGCCAATTAGACACAAATAGGGCTTTAGAATCAGCCCGTGCTCTCCCTAGCAGTCATGGCAGTAGAAAGTCTGGACATGAAATTTATGCGCAGTCTACATATCGTATATGCACGCCTCTGATTCTTCATAATGGGTTAGATTTGTATGCGACCAATGGTGTTAAAGAAGGAGAGAACCAGTTACATCCTACAGGCAACATGGCTTGAGTTGGTAATGAAATATTTACGGAGTTGCTGCGCAGGCTGACTTCCTCTGACGTCGTAGAGCCAGACAAAAAAAAAAAATCACCAAAGAACAGAAAAACAGAAAAATTTGCACCATGTCGTTGAGACTTTGTGCACAGATAATCTTTGCTGCATGCTCTACATAAATCATGCACCATCATTATGTGTGTGCAGGCAGAGAGAGAGAGAGAGAGAGATTAAACATATATATTGCTTACGATAAGTTGACATGTTCATCCATACCCAATTGTTCCTACACACATGTGCTTTTGGCAGGTGCAACAGTACACGATTCATCTTCACAATTTAGATGCAACATTCGTGATGTGATCATCATTATGTCATGAGATTCTCATTCAGCTGTCAAGAGAAGTCCATAAAGATCATCTTTTAGGCAAGAGACCGTGTTGCAGCTCTCCATCCGACAGTAAAGAAAATTGAAAGAACAGAGAAATAAAAATGGTTGATACAATGTGTTATGTTATGTTAGCCAGGCATCTTACAGAAGATATCGTGGTTGGTTTAAAAATAGATAGCATTGCGGTGAAAATGTGAAAACTAGTTGATGTGAGTAAGCATACACGAACATGAACGTCAATCGTTGATCACCGGATAATGAATTACTAATCAAGTTTTGGGACAATGAGTATGTCTGTGACTGGTTTTAATCAAAATGAAAGAAGTGACACTTCTTGTATTCAGCAACCTGTCAGAAAAATGAACCATCTGCTGATTGATGTAAGAAAAGAAGAGAGAAAGGAGATGGGATGAGAGGGAGGGAGCAATACTGCTTTGGTTATGCAAAATTTAGCACCTGAGCGCAAAGTGCAGCCATAATTGAAAAATTAGGTCACCCTAGTAATATGGAATGCATTATTGAAATGCAACAAATATATTGTCGGTTGAGAATGATAAAGGCATTAAGATAGCACGAACACTGTGGCTTGATAGTGGCAGCTTACCAACCGACGATATAGGCATAAATGATGCCATAATATTGTATTTCAACCTACATGTATTATCTCCCAGATGTCATAATCCTTGTAGCCTTAGTACAGAGCACCTCTACTTACTGACACCAATGAGTTTTAGTATTAATAATTCTGTACATGATTTAGTAATGGTTTGTGGAATGTCTCTGTTTAATGCACTTACTTCATTATTTGTAGAATCTACATGTATGAAGGAATGAAATGGCAGTATGAATCCTTATGAAGCTATAACCAATGGCATTTTCCCAATTTTCTGCATTGAAGTAAATTGTCCGATCAATACGTCAGTGAGAGTTGAAGGGACCCCTGATGATTTGGAATTTAAGCGATACTGTATAGGTACCCTAACCACAAGATATTTGTCTCATCACATAAAAACCACAGCGAATGAAGTGTGACTTAATAGTAAAGGCTCTGCTGATCAAATGCAGTCTAATTGATCCAAAACGATCGTCACATGTACAACTTTGGTCATTCTCCTGTGTGTACTCCCACTTTAAGTCCTTCCTGCCCTATTGATTCTAGAGTGTATGAAACCCAAGGCCTTTGCCTAAGAAGTGTGATTTAACATGGGAATGAGTGGCCGACATCCGATCCACGGACAGTAGAGGCAGTCGGCCCCTTGGTTTCTCCTGGACAGTTTGACTTTCAATCGACCCATCTGTTTAGGAAATGTTAGACTTTTAACCACGGGAGAATACAGCTTATCATCCGCCGGATACTGTTGCACGTGGATGCCAGCAGTGCCTCTGTTAGGAAAATATTAGATCGAAGCGCAATCCGCTGGATTTCAGAGAGGCCGGTGGAAGATTGAAATAAGCCAGATCTGAAGCAAAGGTGGTTTTCTCTGTCACAGACAGGATTTTCAGATTATTCATGAATACATGTACATGTACCTGTCAGTGGTCAGATGGTTCACTGCTGTTGGTGCATTGAAATACACACTTCATACTACTTTTTTTTTTCTTTTTTTTCTTTTTTTTTTTGGGGGGGGGGGTAAATTGCAAACAAAAATCCACACTAATGACAAATTCATTCTTTTACTGTCAGCCTGTAAGATGTTGTTCTCTTTTGTTTACTGTTTTAATTTTTTCTTGATATCTTTTTTGAAATCACCAAATGTTACCAATCTTGTTCTTCCAGATACCGGTACCAGAACAAACGAGCACCCATCCCCTCCTCAGACTCCACCCGGGTCCTCCCTCCGCAACTCCCCAGCCTTGCTGGACGATGAGGGCGACGCCCGGCAACTGCAGAATGCCTCCCCGGGCCACGTGACCAAGGTTTCTCTGAGGTCCACGTCGCAGTCGTCCGAACGCGACTTTGTGTCCTAGGCATCTGGAAGGGCACGGAGGTTGTAGCCGTCGTCTCACCCCCCTCTTCTCGCTCCAAGTTTTTTTCAAAGCGTTGTCCAGATGCGACATTTTGGTATCACACGTGGAAAGATAAAATGTGCAGCTCTTGTCCATCTGGAGCTGATGAAATTGGCAGTGCCAACTGTGATTGGTCCATGAATGATTTGCATACTTTATGCTATATATCTTTTTGAATGCATGAAGAAGCAAAATGGTGAGAGAAAAATTATGATTTCAGAGTGACACTAAAAGAGTCAAAAGTTTTCAGGACTGTGCCGGGAGCATTGAGTCACACATCCTCCAACAATTTTAAATCATGTACTAGATTTATGTGCAGATTTTTATATTTGGAAAAACTGCTACAAAAATATATGCAAATACAGGCTGCTGTTGCCAAAGAACCAGAGTTCTTATGGAGAGATACATGTCGTCTGTGCATTTCAAATATGAGTACTGTATGAACAATTCTTGTCCTTTTTCAACCCATTATCCCACCGAGACAATGTGTAATGTGTGTGGCTGCATATTGTGGTTCTTCATTTGTGTGATCATCTTCATGATATTTAATGTATTTTGTGGATCAACCAAGTTCATTTTGTCCTTCCATTTTTCTTATTTTGCACCTAATGAAAGCAGATCAAAATAAAAGCAAACATTGAGTTTTACTATTGTTTGAAGCTCTTTTTTTGTCCAATATCCTTGTGATGATGTGATATTATTGATCAAAGTTATTCATGTGTAGAGGGAACTTAAGAACCTTGAAAAGTATTATGGATGGTAATAATGAATAAAAATATACAACATTGCATGAAATACAAACTTCCTTATCGTCGCTGGGGCGATAAGATCTCGTATCTGAAGTTTTGATGAAATGTTTTTTTTGGATTAATGGTCAGATAATCAGTTATGTGATGTCCTGTCCAAATCCTAGTTGTCTTACCCCAAAAATAAAGCCACCACGGCATGTCAAAAGAAAGGCTCTCCCATTGCTCTCCCAGTGCTTTGGCTGCCATGTTTGTTTTGCTCTCCTTAAAGGGACTGTACAGTACTGGTTGAGGTAGGGATTCATGTTTTAAACATTCCTAAGTGAGATAATGAAAAGCCTCTTATGAAATATGAAAGAGCATGTAATTTTAAGAAGGATTCAACGTTTATTTGATGAAAATTGGTTTTCAAATGGCTGAGATATCCAAAAAAGTGCTAATAATAAAAGGCGACATGCCCCAACTTTATTAGTATCTCTTTGTTTCACATTGTTTTGGGATATCTCAGCCATTTCAAAACTGATTTTCATCGAATAAACTTTTGATGCCCCTTAGAACTGCATGCTCTTTGACATCTTATAGAGTGGTTTCTGAATATCTCACAAAACGTTAAAAGCTAAATCTTCACCTCGACCAGAATTGTACACACCCTTTAACATTTGACATTTTGTAGATGCAAGGTCTTGTTGCCTCAGCGACGTCATATTTTTGTACCAATAGTCTGTATAACCACTCTAGTTTGCTGAGACAAATATTTGTGTGTCTATGGTTTCGTAGGAGACATGATCCCAACTTCATCTTTTAATTTTTTTTTTTTTTTTGGGGGGGGGGGGAGGAGTGGAGGGGTTGAGGTTGGTGATACTTGCAAAGCTTGCAAAGCAGGCCATTGGGGCTCTGAACGGGACAACCCTGCTTTTAAAGAAAACATGAATAAATAAAAAAAATAAAATACAGTAACAAAAATTGGTTGTTTAGGTGTTTACAGCTATTACCTGTTGGGGGTTTTATATAGAATTGAGTCATGCCATACTTCCTTGCAGTAATGTCATCTACAAGTGACTCGCAGTGATGTTCTATGTTTATGTCCAGATGCAGATCACACTTTTTGTTTAGTCTTACTGGTAGGGTAGTTTGCCTGGTGAGGACAGTTAGTGCGGCGCCTGTGTGTTTTTCTGGTCTCCTTGTGGAGTCCTTGAGTGCCATGAAGACAGAATGAGCAGCAGTTTATATTCAGTCTTGCAGCTATTTCTGAATTTGATATTTCAGTAAAAACAGCACGTTGAGAGCCAGGATGGGGTGGGTGGCCGGGAGGTGGTGGGGGTGAGGGGAGGGGGAGGGGAGGGGGAGGGAGGGGGGGGGGAGTATGAAAACCAGCTCTTTCAAAGTCGGACTGAGAAATAATCGGAGGCAGAAGTGTTGTAATTTGAGACAAGTGGAACATTCAGTACGCATTTCTTGACTTTAAACTCATACAAGGGTGAACGTTCTCCATGGACTTTCGCTGGTCAGCAGATATTGATTCGACCATTGTAGTGTGATAAACGTACCAGGTACTCACTATCGCTTTACAACCACGTAGGAGTGTCAGATTAAGAAAATAGTTCGAAAGGATCTTCCCTCAAAAGGAGGAAGAGAGAGAGAGAGAGAGAGCCTTAAAATAATTTCCTTATCCCTTTCGGGCGCACACTACCTGAGAAACAGAAATAATGATAAAACTCTTTACGTCAAAGCAAGAGCAAAACAAAACAAAAAAAGAGCAAAAAGATATAGATGCTTTTATGTTGTTTAATGGCAGAAATTGGCTCTGCGGCTGTTGAAGAGTATGCATGGCAAATTAGACGGGGAAATATTACAGCCCTTAGGGTTGAGACGTGATGACGATGAGTGGGAATTTTACACGCCTCTTCCTCCAAACAAGACCCAACTTCCTCACACTCTTAAAAATCCGGTGTTTGCATTTCCCGTGAAAAAAAAAAAAAAGCCTGCCTGCAATCTTGTTACGTCTAAATGGAGGTTTTATGGCCTGCGCTCACAGAAATGACCGGGTTGCCCATTGGTTTAAATTATCCAATTCTGTCGGTGGCAAGAAGTGGCCGGTAGTCAGCCAGTCGGTCACAGGTGCTCAAAGGCCATTAAATTCACTAAAGAAAAAAAAAAACAGGTAAAAGCTCTCTGTTTCTTCAGTCTTATTATCACTCTCTCAGGGTTTTTATATTTGATGAGATAGTTTATCACTTCTCGTCACCATTGTAGTCAGAATGCATTATTCTATATTTTCCCCTGAGGTTCCGCTGCTGACTTAAGATTTAAGAGCACCCTTCAAGACTCCTTTCTTTTCTTTTCTTTTATTGTTGTAATACATTACAACCTAACTCTGCACAGAAGGTGAATAACTGGCGGTTCATGACCCAATTTTTAACTTTTAAGTGAAGACAAGAGAAAAATAAAAACAAGGTGTTTCTAACATCATGAAGCTGAGTGCTAACATTTCTGACTGCCTGCACCATCTTACGGGCAAATAATTAAGTTTAACTTCGAAGATGTATTCATTGCAGCATATTGCTCAACTTCCGAAGTAAACGAGTCATTTACTATGTTTCCCACGCATCAGGTGAGGATATCTCCAGGCAGTCAACAAACAAGAAAACCACATGTGTACACAAAATACTTTGATAGCCGTTGGTAAGCAATTAATGTGACCTTTCTTTCTGCCTTTCTTGGAAACTCAGTAAGGAGTAATACAGTAGTTGATATTGTGATGATTATACCACATACTGGTCACGAGAATCTTAAAATTATACTATTAAGAGAATGTTACAGCTACACTATCTTTAAGATGGATGATATATATCCTATGTCTGGCTCATTGGCAACTGTGTTTGTTTTGCATGAAAACTGTGCAACATACTCTCTATAGCATTTCAAATCTCTCTCTCTCTCTCTCTCTCTCTCTCTCTCTGTCTCTCTCTCTCTCTCTCTCTTTCTCTCTCTTTTAGGTTATGCTTTGAAATAAATCATTAGTGATCATTTCAATGTCTCATTTTTTTCTGTACTATTATATGTGAATAGAATTTAGAGGAAGAATAGAGAATAGAGAAAGGCAGAAAAGAAAGGAGTCAAGTATCATTGTACCACTGCAATGATATTTCAACTTGCATGCTTTCTTCTTGAACAGAAGAGTTTAAAACAAACACTAAGATTTGAATCAACTCAGGTGAAAGATTTCCGAAGCCTTGATATCATTTGCCTTATATGCATTGATGGTTTACCCTTTTGTGAGCAAAGAGTGTGTAGTATGGTACAGCAACTTTGTTGGGTGTTATCGCAGAGAAGCATGTAATGATTTAACACTGGTAAGTTGTTGTTTTTTGCTGGGCAGACCTTTCTTTAAAACCATGTCAGATCAATGTGCCTTTTTGTGTGTGTTTTTATAATAAAGTTATGTTTGTTTCTGTTATTGATAATTACTTATGTAATAAGGTTTCATCAAATTCTGTGATATTGCTGATATCTGTTGATTGTTTTGAAGGGTGTATTCTTAAATCTATAGAACTGTGGTATTCAGCTTTGTTAACATTGAGTACTGTATCACCCATTTCATGTATCTACAGATAAGGATATCATGTAAGAAGAATTTTTTGATATTGAGCTGTATAATGTGTAAATACTTATGTAAAATAAAAGGAAATTTCTATTTATCAAACAATGTACTAGTGGCAAAAAATTAATGTCTTTCAAATGAACAATATAGTGTTTGTAGTTGTGGCTGCTGTTGGAACTATTTGCCCCTTACAAGGAGTTTTGAGGTAGTTAGATACATTGTAGCTCTATGTCTGGAATGGAGATTATCTCAACATGCTGTCTCAAACTCTGCCCGATGTGGAATATGGATATGTTTCGAAGCAACATCAGCACTTTTCAGACCTGCATATATTTTCCAGTCACATTGTCCATCTGTGTCGTGTGTGCTTTGAATCGAGTATAATACACTTGTTGGAAATTTGTGTACCATTCCGTCCCTGTACCATTTGAGTGATGTATATGAACACACAAAGTATTTCTTGCATGAAGAATAAAACTTTTGAAAAAAATAGTACCGATTGATGAAATTGGTAGTACTTTGTAAATATTGCATTTGAATGAGAGTTTGGGCTCCTAGTATTATGTGAAGGTTTGTACTTTGTTATGCAGTGCTGGTGTTGCGTACTGGGTACGGTTTCTAGCTAGTCGTTTGTGTGGATTTGCCTGTGTATGCTCACATGCATAGTGACAAAATGTGCTTCGCCTGTAGTGTTACCTTCTTCTTCTTCTTCTTCTTCTTTCTTTCTTTCTTTTTTTTTTTTTTGGAAAACTTGAAAGCTTAGAGTAAGTGTATGATTCGAAGATGCCATAAAACTTTTAATAGATTTCCCTGAAGATTTTTTTTTTTTGAATTCATGTCTAATTGAGCATAATGAGGTTTCTATGTACATGTATTTCATGGTATGCAAACTACTTTGAAAATTGTAGCTACCATTTGCATACAATTATGAACTTGCTCCACCTGTTGACAATGATAGTGGGAATGTTAACTATGTTGGGAATTTGCAATACTCGTATATAATGGCTACAATGGTATTGATGTAACTGTCATCATATTCATTATCAATACTGTTGTTATTAGAAGTAGTAGAAGTAGTAGTAGTAATATCATTCGTGGCAGCAGTACCACCATCATCATCATCGCAAATATAATCGCTACTCAATTCGATGGCTGCTTGTACTTGCTAAACCCAAATCCAAACTGTCATTCAGCGAGCTATCTTGTCTTTCTCTCATTTTTTTTTCTTTTTTTTTAACAAATGAGAAGACGTTTTCAGGCATGAATACCCTTGGCGACTCAAAGCGCCGAAAATAGTTCCTATCTGGAGGATGAAATAAGGAGGGTATCTGGGGAGTGATAGGCGTGTGTATATATATTCATCAGATTCTCCCTTGACCTCGTGTCAAACTATGCGATGTAAATGTTTAGCGGGAAAAGAAAAGCCTTCATCCCTTCCCAGATAATAATGTACATCCGCGTGTTTGTATACAGGTATTAAGAAACGGTCTTTTTCTCCGAAGGGAAAAACTTGATTAATAAAATGCCTTAACGATTCCGGCGATCAATAAATGCGCCTCACAACGGAATCCCGTGTAGTTATTTTGCCAATCCTCTCGCCTGGATTCGTCCATTCACGGAAAAAAAAAAGAAGATGTCTGGAGTACATGAGCCGCGCTGCATCACAAACGAAACAACGCAGCGAAGAGCCCGTTGCCTAGTAACCTAAAACGCCGTTCTCCGGTATCCGCCGAGTCAATTTGTCCGTTTAATGCACCGTGGTGTAATCTTTTGGTGTATGAGCGTTTTCACTGTAGAGGATTTTAAACGAAATAACAAGCGACGGATAATTCGATAGTAGCATCTCAAGGGACATGTGCTCAGATAGAATTATTCAGGGATAAAGAAAGTTTTAAAAAGATGGTAAATTTCGCTGTTACCCTTTGTTTCACGATAAGTTTGTGACTGGAATGCGATGTGCGTCAATGTCACTAAAGTATATCTACGAAACCAACACTAACAACAACAAAAGAAAGAAAGAAAGAAAGAAAACGATGAAAAGAGTCTCGACACTGCCGTTGTAACAGAAAACCGCTGATGAGTTCATAGGTGATAACATGAGTGCAATTTTATTTTTGAGTTGCCGGTGTCATTCATAGGCTGTAACATTCAAAGCATGATGTTGAAACGATGGATACTGAATGTTTCGTGAACGAATTCATGAATTAAACTTTTGAGTGCGAATTGGTACAGAGGGGAAAAAATGGCATTTTAAGCTTACACATTCTCGAAAGTCTATAATGTACCAAAAGGGTCAATGAGATGAGACTCGAACGTCTAGTTGAATTTAAAAAAAAATGGTGTAAAGAAGTGATAATTAGTTATCTTATTTCGGCAAAAACCGTCTTCACTAGCTGCGTTTATGCGCACTAAACACAAACCAAAATTGCAGATCTTCTAATGCGGAGTCCCGTTTGTTCAGTGCGTAAATTGCTGTTTTTCACTATTGCCATATGACTACTATGTATAGCGCACTAAACGAGTGAATGAGATTCACGCAGAAATCCAAAACATCATTTTATTCTATGTAATTATAGATGGAGGAAATAGTGCGGGTATTTTTTTTTTATGGAATTGTAAATTTCTAGATTCAAAGTTGCAATGAAGACCAGCACACTCTAGGATTTATTTTTCAGTAATCCATGTTAAAATGCATTTCTGTTTCATTAGTATCATAACGTGCGTTCTTTATTGCTTTGGAACTGACAAAAATAAGAATAGACGGAAATATTAATGACTGAACTACAGACCGCCATTATTCTCGGGAGAGAAAAGATTTCCTGATTGTGTTTGTTTACCACACACGTATATAGTCATGGACAGAGCACACAGGACGCCAAATTCGCTCTTTCGAATGCACCGCGCACCGCCGCGGATTTCATTATACACTCTCGTATTTTTACATTCTCGTTATCAAACTATTAATCGGCGATTGATAAAATTTATTGGAGCGGCCTATCCAATGATTGTATAACCCTATTTCATTTAATCGCCATAATAGCTGGAATTTCTGTCGCAGCCAGCCCGCGAGCAGTATTAAGGCCCGTTTACACCGAGCGCGGTATAACGGCAACCGTCCGGTTTTTTGCTATGGTGCGCCAAAAGGAACCATGTCTTGTTCTGTTACAATATCACTTCCCCGTTTGTTACAAATATAATCTTCTTCTGGTGATTTTGTTGCTGTTGATTTTGACTCAAGAATAACATTTTGGGTGATTTTGTACCGAATTACCATTTTTTTAAACAGAACTAGACATGATTCCCTTTGGCGCACCATTGCAAAAAACATGACGGTTGCCGTTACCGTGCTCGGTGGAAACGCACTCTTACTCCCCCCACCCCCCCCCCCCCACACACACACACATACACACACACACACACGCTCCCTCCCCCTTGCTGTACCTAGATATTGTCTGTTTGACGCAACTGTGGATGACTCCCAATCTACCTCACAATGGAGCCAATCAGCATCCCTCAGGGATGCGGGGGACAATCACTTTCTCTTTTGACCTAATTATAACGGTAGCTGGTTGAAAGACGGGCTTTGCGAGCACGACTCCGTGTAGCTTGTGGGCGGTGTCCTCCCGGAGCATCACCGGCCTGTTTGGCAGTCCAGGATGCCACCGGAGCCTCCTAGTTGGTAAGACCACATCAGCAGTGGCAGGGCACAGAAATGGGCTCAAGTATACACAGAAATATATTGATACAATACACACGGCAATATATAACAGTGTCTATAGGCCTACGCTCCCACACAAAGACTATGCACAATCAATGTATGTCCGCCAAGAATGGAACACGCCTCGCTCTATTATGTTATGTTTACACTCCCTGCGCTACTTGTATGTTCCGTGGCCGCCACGTCAATCACTTTTCAGGCCACCGTGGACAACACGGGATGGACGTGAGGCAGGTATTATTTGGAGTACGCAAATGCTCCCTCTCGCTCCCTCTGAAAGCACCCCCTATTTCCAGACTGCCTAAGTTTACCGAACCTCCCTTTCGCGGGTTTTCCGCAGGCTTTTTCTTTTTTCCTGCCTTGGAGACCCCCCTTTAATGATCCGGAACACTCTTCAATACACCCCCTATCTCAGGTGGGCTCTCCTTTCAACCCCCCTATTTTAAAACACACTCCCCCGCCTTCACCTCATTTAAGCTGTCATTATAGTATACAATACCTCAGGACATAGGTTGTGTGTGTGCGCATGTGTGTCTTCAAAATATGCTCTCACAACTCAGAAGAAACCGAACAAAAATTGAAATATCATAACACAAATGTTTTTGATCAATTTTTCTATGATTTTCATAATAGTCCAAACTCTTTTTTAAAGAGAGAGAGAGAGAGAGCCAGAGAGAGAAACATCTCGTAAAGAAATCTCCGGGTGAAATGTATAATACATGCATCTTCAATTTTCGGTCCGGATTTGTCGAACACATGACGAAAGGTACCCCTTTACCGGAGTTATTTGGAACACGCATGCTGTCCCTCTGACCCTGGAAGCATGCAACAAAAGATGTCAGTACGCAATGTGTCTAAACAAAACTTGTCGCCTTTTTATGCGCGTTTTGTCACGACTGTTTCACGGTTTACTGCCCGTTCTGACCCGTTTTGCTACGTTTTGTCGAGGTTCTCAGTGGAAGCTAAGTCGTATGGTAGCCATTTCGTAGCGTTCAATCACGTCGTGTCCCGGGCGCGTGACGGCTTACAATGATTGTCTTTGTTTGAGAGACAACTTTTATACGGTGTTCGAGCTCTAAGAGGTTCTGAGGATGCCTGGTGTACACATTTTACCCGTAGACAGCCTTAAAACGTGACAAACTAGTCAAACCTTGATCAGAACGTGAGAGACGTGAGCAGGAAATGTAGTGGCACCCGCGGTAGAACGATAGGGCCGAACCGTAGGGCCGTACCGCAGCTCGCCTTTGAGCCACCGGGACTTGGCAGACTCTTTCCCCCACGGTCTATCACGGGTACGGTGATAGACCGTGAGAAATCTTAAGCAGACCTAACAAGACTTGAATAAAAGAGCCAGCCGGGAACACAGTGTAAACGTAGCATTACGTAAGCTGGCCCGGCATCCACGGCCTATAACTTTTGCCTGACCAGTCCTCCCTGTCCACCCCTCGTTTTCCATAATTGTACTGTCCTTGCGATGCGTTGCGCACTTCCGCCGTGACGTCAACACGTCCGCCATAGAGATCGCGAGATTTCATCGCGAGTTATACGCTAATATCGCTGCTACCCTTTAAGCTATGAAGATTAATTTCACACCGCAACGATATGCTTTCAATGGTGAGAAAGGTGGAGATCTACCACGTTCGTGGGTATAAACTGAGATCCTTGTATTTTGCATATTCATTAAAGTCGATTCAGTGTACGTAACGTGCAGACAGACTGTTCGTATCTATACCCAGTTAACCCTTTTTCTGTCAATGGGTCCAATGCGCACAAATTTCACACATATACCTATGGGCAGAAAATCATTGTGGCATGAAGAGGGTTAATGATCAAGCATATCACCTAGTATATTGTTTCGTCCTGTTACACAACCGCATCTTTTAAAACCGTTACGTTGCAATCCTGTGGTAAAAGATCAATAATTAGTTGAATCAAGAAATTGGACGCCCGAAGAAGCCAATTGATAATTGTTGAAACGTCGAAACAAGTGAGTTTAACTCCAGTTTCTTGATTCAACTAATTATAGATCTTGTACTTCGACTGGATGAATTAGAAGAATTTACATCAGGCCATAGTAAAAGATATTGATCAAAACCACTAAACGTTTCACCTTTGACGCTGTTTGCGGGAGGCGACTCATTCGGCAAAATACTAAGTAGATGCATAGGAATCAGATCTTTTAACACTTTTCTGAATTCAGGATGACAATATTAAATTCAGATCGTAATCTTGACTCATCCGTTTCCCATTTTTGTTGTTGTTGTTGTTGTAATGATTATTAATAAATGCCCTTGCCGACAGTGATAATTCAGGAGGAAGCTGCACGGCCGGGCCGGCTTCGTTCGCAACCAGAGATTTTAATGTGTTCGACGTGTAGCTATCATGATATCAAATGCACCACGGCCCTTTGGATTGATGGTGATATTAACATCGCTCTATTTTCTACTGTTATCTGATGTACCGTTACTTTGGAGGGTATTGTTATGGTGCCTTAGCTATGTGATGAGTGTATGGTCAATCCATCATAGTGAATCAGTAAAATCCCCGAGTGCAAAAAACAGCTGTTATAAAGAGAGTCGATCCCCCCCTTTTTTTTTTATTCAGACGCGAGAAACAATACTTTCCAGAATCACTCTTTGCTATATATGGAACTATGACTGTTGCGAACATAATTAAGTCGTCATCAAAGCAAACAAGAAACGCGTGCATCGTGCTGATGAACAGCAATTTTTTGAGCAATTATTGTCAAAAGGGGAGAAAAAAAACAACCACACAAATGTCTAAGTTTGAGTGGGCCATTTTCTCTCGATGAATTATTCTATGAGGCATACTTCCTCGGAAATAACGCGAAAGCCAATTAAGGTGATGAAGTTTGCGCCAAGGCTAGCCATTGCCACCAGTCAGTCAGAGTCAACGGGACACAATGTTTGTTGTGTCTCGGTTGTAGAGATGGGCGATTAAACTGATTAAAAAATTGTGTAGAGTGACGATTATGAGGTGGATGAGCAATCACTAAAGGCCTTTTGATCGCACGGGCAAGAATAGGAGGGACACTCGGAGCGCGAGTTGCCGCGCGCGTAGTATCGTCGGTCTTCAAAATGAATGAGATCGTCATGATCGTTATTATTTTTGCCGACGCCACAGTGGTTGTCAGGGAGAGCATGGCACGTTTGATGAGGCTTCTTGCTCCCTCCAGACACCCATGTCCTATCGGCTCGGAATATGAATACCGGTACGCGGTAGAAGACAACCTCCAAAAGATCACCCTGATCACTTCCTCCACCGAAATCGACAGTCCACACTCCTTGCAGATGGTAGACGATAACAAACCCCTCTCTGTTTATGCAAGTGTATCGCCCTCTCATAACACAACTGCACATCATCACAATGAAGCTAAGTTGCAAGGTCAAAATTGTATGACTGTATCATTTTTCTTTTTATCCAGAATGTTCTGATTTTAGCTATGATAAACCTCAGTATTAATTCGAACCTGAAATGCGATTCCGAGTTTAATGGTGTCCGTGGGAGACAAATGCCACTTATGACCTATAGCTGAAGGACAGCGAGAAACGAAAACTGTGCAGGAGAGGGTATGCAATCAGCTTGATGATTATGCGATGAATATGTAAAGGTATAATTGCGCAGCTTGTAGATTATGAGATGAATATGGAAACATGATTATTCAAGAAATATATCACCTTGCCTCACGCACCAAAACCGGAGGCTTTGGACTATTTGCGTCAAAGTCTTAGCGCTCAATGTGAACACGCCCCACCAGGCGCCTGAGGGCGCACGAACGTGAGAACACGGCTAACTGCGATTCGCAAAAGGGCGAATCAATATTATCACTTCCAGTTCTAAGAAGAGGCAGAACGAAAAAAAAAATAATGTGAATAAGGGAGGTGAACCAGTAATCACATACACACGTATAAGAGAGGAGGGCAAGGTGTATGGAGCGTGAGTAATTAGGCAACACGAACAGAAATACGGAGAAAGGGAGATATACCCTTACTTCGTTGTTATCAATATCTTCGTTATACGATGTTATCAATCACTTGCCTCGCCAATGTGGAAAGGGAGAAAACAGCCCAAAATGTTTCTCCCTTGATCCTAGTGATGTCCTATTCTCGAGTGAGGCGGTAATTCCGTTGTACAGCTCGCGATTCATCATGTTCAGGGATAGCTTAAGCAACACTTAGTGTTGAGAGCAACCGCCGAAGAATACGAGGCAAGGCGTTATTTTCTTTCAATTTGCAAAACGAGATTCTTTATTTCTCCGTATCATCTTCTTTCCTCTCCAGCCATGAGAAATCTGTGGTAATTTGAATGTAACAAAATCAGACTGACTGTGATAGGTGGTTCTATCATGAAAAGATCAATTTCATTACCCATTCCTTAGAAAACCTAGCCGAAATATATGTTGACCGTTTGAGGGAGATGAAGATATTCGCTTAATACAAAAATCCGTTAATGTCCTCTCATTCTCTCTAATTTCTCTCTTTCTCATTCTCTCTTATTGTGTGTGTGTGTGTGTGTGTGTGTGCGTGTGTATAAAGCCCATTGCATTTCTTTTTTTTTTTTTGGTTTCCGATTTAGAATTCTTCATCTGTTTCGCAATCAGTTTACTATCTATGAATGAAGATAAGACCTCCATGACCTGTTTTAAACCAGCATCTTATATCCCATACACTTTGAAGTTCCACACATCCATTTTCAAACTAATCTTTATAAAACCGTCAGTTTACTATAAATGAAAATGGGACCTCCAAAACCTGATTTAAATCAACATCTTATCCCTTGCACTCTGAAGCCCCACACATTCATATTCAGCCTAATCTTTATAAAACCAGCACGTGTAACAGATGACTGTCGCTGTATCTTGCTCGTCAACACAAACCATAGAATACCTGGACATTATACTACTAGTATCTCCATGTCTTGAAGAACACGTCAGCCATTTCGTTTTTTCTCGAAATGCGATCATAACATGACCCAAATACATTCTGACCTTTGAGACTAAAACTACTCGACTAGAATGTGAGGTAATGAAATACAACGTAACAGAATATTTTGCAAGATCCGCTCAAGTTGCATTGCGCTTTTATTACCGACCTAAGGTAATGGCAAACAAGGACCCATTTCCTTTAATAAACTACTGATTGTCCGTCATGTTAGATTTACCTCACAATCTTCTTTTGAAGTGGTAATTTATTATTCATATACGGCCTATTTTCTTTCCTAATCGCACGGGTTGCATTTCGCTCTGGTTTCGGAGAAATGTCGCTAGCTCTGGAATGTCACTATTGCCATGTAACGCTGATACGTCGATACGGTGATACCGAAAAAAAAATGCATTTTTAGCTGAAAATGGCTAATGCATTACCGATCGAATTCATCATGCGAAAGAGTGACTTATTCAATTAATGTACCAAACAGAAGGGTGCTCTATGATAAGATTGCATCTGGCATTCTTCAAAATTCCCCTATTGTGTTATGATATGTTTCCAATCTGTCTAAAAACAAACAAACATGCCAAAAGGGACGTGGTTTCTCGATCCTACTTCCAGTATTTCGTAAGTGTAAGTTCATGATGGAAAGTGATGAATGCTGTGTTCGGATGTCCTAAAAATTTGCTGGTCATGTGGCCAGCGTCAACTAAACGAAATGGCACACTAAAACGTATAGTATAGTCATGCAAGACCTCTACAGCAGACGAGGGAGGTGAGAGGAAACTTTGCGCTTTGTGTTAAACTACTCTGCGGTTCTCATTCCAACAGCTCGAGTCTCTGGGTGGCGTTCCTATCTAATAGAAATCTGTATTAATAATGCTAAAAGTTCCTGTGACCTCTGGAAGTTAAAGCGGGCTGACTATAATGACTTACGTAATCATAATATAGATTCATAGGAGCGAGTTATAACACGTTTACCTTAGGGATATAGGAGGCGGGGGAAGGGGAGGGCAGAACCATGCCCCTATACCAGTTACATGCATGTGATGGGCAAAGTGCAATGTCATAGGAGACAAGCTACACTGAAGCAACCCAGAGCAGAGGGTATAGTCCTTAAATAGCCAAGTTCATCGTGCTCCTAAAATCGCTCTTCAAGTGACAGACACATTTAAAATTCCAAGTGGATGGAGGTAAGGAGATTAAAAGAGATGGAATATAAACTTTTAAGAAAGAGAACGAAAAAGACAGTAATACATTCTAGGTGGGGTGGGGCATTGCTGATGAGTAATATTGACGGATAGAGGCTGGTATTACAGAATCTTTGGTCAGGAAGGAATATACTTTGATAATTAACATCACATTCATTACCCTCTTCACTGTGTCCTTCCGGAATTGCCTCAAGTACTGTCTTGTTGGTAGACTCCCAGGTTCGAGGACAAAATTATTTTATAGGTGATTACCTTGGAGTTACACGCTCTTCTAATGTCTCATGCGTGACATACCCTTCAACACGCTTGAATGAACGTTAACTACCTAGTAGTAGTATATCTGAACTGATAAATCCTACTTCAGAGCACTGCAAGTTACGGCGGTCATAACTTTGGGACTTCTAAAGAAGAACAAAAGCACTTTCAATGGGTTATGCAATGCGTTGCTATGTAAGTGCATAAAATTAATTATCTTTTGTTAGGCGTTATACTTGAAGCCCTCAGTTAGAAATTACCATAAAAAACAGTACCCAAATTGAATTGGTCTATATAAAGCACTTAAAATGTATCAGATTATGCAACAGGGTCTGTAATGTTGTACGTACCATACCTACGTAAAATTGCGCCATGACTGTAAGAATCTGTGAGTTTTTTCGGAGTTGCTGTGTCGTTTATCTATCAACGCATATCAGTTTGTAAACTGTGCTCTTCTTTGCTGTCATTACAATATAGTTAAATGATCATAGTGCCGCATTCGAAAGGTTGAAGTTCTCTGACTGAGGTGTGTGGTGATGATCAAAATGCACTATTAAACACCGGTTACAGTTCGTTATTCTGAGGTTTTGTTATTCTGAAGGGTAGATGTTCCGAAGGTTCGTAATTCCGAAAATGGATATAAGGTTCGTCAATTCGAAGGTTCATTTAGTACCCAGGTTCTTTTCATTTTTTTTTTTTTTTGATTGACGATCTTGGGAATAACGAACCCTTTTCATTTTCGGATTAACGAACCTTCGAAATAACGAATCTTATTTCATTTTCGGAAGAACGAACCTTCGGAATTTATACCTTGCGAAACAATAATGCCACAAATGTTCTGATAAACGAACCCCTTTTCATTTTCGGATTGACGAACATCTAGGTATTGGAAATTTGTATGTTTCGTAATAGCGAACGTTCCGAATAAGAACCTTATATCATTTTAGAATTAACGGACCTTCGGAAACCGAACATCACCCCTAAAAACATTCAAGCATACAACCATTTTGAGAATTAAGCAGTCATTATCATTATCAACCATGCTGATACACCGTCACCTACAGGGTTTATGTTGTTATTGCAGTCTGTGGGAAATGTGAAGTAATGGTAAATCCGGCAACTCAGTGCATAGAACAATCCAGCCCAAATACATTTCAAACTTGAAAACATTGACAAGTAGTGCCTTTAAGCGTAAGTTTGTCCAGCACGAACCTCGTCAAGTTTGTGACGCTATGTACAGCTATACGATGACATGACTTGATCCCGTGACGTCAGGCCATTGCGAATATATATCATTTTTAAATCTCTTGGAGTTTGTGGGTGATTTCTGATAGATTCCCCATGACGAAGTTGCTATTCGTGCACTGAAATTATTTTCCTTGCCATTGAGGTGGGCGGGCTGATCTATTCCTGACTCATTCTTTCCTTTTTCGGCAGCTACGACAAAAAAGGTATGCTCTGAAAACAGAAATGGTTGGTAGATGAAAAAAGAAATAATACTTGAAACAGGCTTCTTCCAGCTTTCAAGCTGGTCACCCTGATTTCTCGTTGCTGTTCTGTGAACCATCATACTGATGGGATATATTTGATCTGTTGTTTCCAAACGTGTATTTCCTGTGGAGCTAAAAAAGGAAAAAGAAAAGAAGAAATATAGCTTGGATTGAGTTCCTATCATGATTTCAGACTCATTTGTCAGTCTATCATGTCAGATTATTAGCGTACACGTTCATACGGAGGAACGCCAAATCGGTCCTCTTTGTGACGTCAAGAGATATAATTAATGATCAAGATTGCCTATTGCGGAGCATAAGATGATAATTGTGGAATATTCTTGGTGAAATCTGGAATGAATTCAATCCGTCCCATACCCATTTTTTATTCAGACATATTTTAGATACCTCACCAAATTAGGCACACTCGAAAGAAAGTGAGAACGACAAAGTATATGTGTTTTGCTATGTGCACATGGTTATGTAGCACACACACACACACACACACACACACACACACACACACACACACACACACACACACACACACTCACACACACGGATATACAAGTATGAAATGTCTAAACAAAAATCTTGGGATTACCTTTATTTACAATAAAGAATACTGTAAAATATGGTCCCTATAGATTTTTATAAAGAAGATTTAGAAAGGGATATTAAAATGCCATAGAAGGCAACTTTAAGTATCAATCATGAATCGAAGTCCAAAATGAAATGAGCACACTCTTGAAGTTTACTGTCTAATGATTATATCGACGATTTTGTCGGAAAGACGAGATGCAGACAGTTGTGGGAATCGTAAGCGCCGTGGCGGTGCCAAACTGAGATTTTACGTCATACACTGGCTTGTGTCCTGTGGGTGAGGTACACGTAACACAAACATCCTGCGGCAGACCTAGATGGCATTTCCACTCGTATGACGTCTGACTGGCGCAATTTTCTCTACCTTTCCCGGCTTTACCTTAACACAAAAAAAAAGAAGAAAGAAATTGGTTTATTATCTTGTCGAGTTGTGTGCCTCTGCTTGGGACTGTCGAAGCTCATTTCCAAGATATCATTGCACAAAAGGCACCACGTAAAGCAAACACTCTGATCAATTTCCCCCGTTGCTAGAGCGATTGAAACACTGACCCCGATAGTCTTCACAGTCGCAGTGTTCATTTTGTGTGAGATTTTTTTTTTAAATAGCATTATGATTATTATTATTATGAAAGTTCAAGACACTTAATTTATAGTTACAGCAGCATTCCTTTCGTTTCAATTATCATTATCAGGATTACTTTCAATGTATGCTTATCTGTTGCACTTACAGTTCATCTCGATGATGCGAAAAACAGACACAAACAATTCACACTCTCTCTTAACAATGCTTAATAAGCGTTGTATAACACGTATCTGCCTTTGTTGCTGACATATCTGTTTACAGACTTTTTAATTTCCTATTTAATATGGTTTTCCTCTTCTCCTGTGCATTATTTATTAAGAAAATCGAATGAATAGTGCGTCATTGCGAATTTGAAGTACATTGTACTAGTGCAGTAACCAATACCTAGGAGAAGAAATACACCTTATATCTATACTTACGATTTTCAAGTCTCCTGAGCGTTACTCTGGGAATCGCTTGTCTTTTTTTTTTTTTTTTAATTGAAATTACACAATCATCCTTGTCTCAACTTTTTATCTTATTTTTCTCGAGTTAGTGTCTAGACCGGTATTTTCCTCAAAGTATTGTTACAATTTTGTGAAACAACCATGGTTTTAAAAGAGAATATCGGAATCATGTCATTCGTTTCCATAATTCCCGATGTCTTTTCCCTTATTATTGTACAAGAATGCACAGAGAAATTTGTAAGCAAATGCCAATTCATCGTTGCTTGGATCTTCACGTGTGAATCATGCAAAAACAAAAACAGAAACACGTTAGTCCCACAAACACATTTTCTTGTTTTCCATCAAATATTGGTTTGGTAGGCACTTACATACTTCTCACCTTGTCCTTACCTATTCACACAACCATCGAAAATGCTGTGTTTGCCTCATATTGCCGAAGGAGATACAGTCCACTAATGTGATTTTATGTACTCAAGTTCTTGTTCTCATCGGAAATATGACACAATGATCTATGGCTGTCTCTCATAGAGGCCTGCCTTTAAAGACAAACTACCTCAAAGATAAATGTACCACCCTTCTCCTCTCGGCCACTTCGTTTCATCCCCAGTCTCGCCGGGACATGCGAGCTGTAGTCAGCGTCAAGGTGAATTATCCCATTTGTAGCGACGGTTTGGATCACATAGCGGAGATCATCTCCGACGGTTTTCATCATCCGACTGTCGAGCCGGATTTCCGAAGGAAGCCTGACCTTTCGGATCTCGGATACGCACCGGTATAAATATCGTAAAATACGTGACTGAGAGCGTCATCTCCTCACACAACTCGAGATGATATCTGCCTCGGAAAGAAAACAAACAAACAACAAACTAAGGCGATATATGAATCTCTCGGAGTGTGATGAATTGCTCTTGTCGGCGGATTATACGACATCCTTTCTTAATCTTCAGGAATGGTTATACTCTATATAGCGTGATGGCAGCTGCATGCTGTTGCTACATGCCACACTTTTCCTTGTAAAAACGTGTGTAATTGCTCTCATCAACTTTGAACACGTCTAGCAAACCATGCAGGCGTCCACGTAGATATCATTATCATAAACAGTATCTGATCTTTCGCGTCCAGCCTTGAATTCTTTTTTCATGATTCATTTTTATTTGTACGCTCTTTTGCTATGTGCCCATTTGTTTCCTTCAGTAATCAAATCAGAAAAAAAAAATGTTTGGGACCGTTTTGAAGCCTTCTGACATATAATCATCATTTTACATAATCAAGCTGATGATTCCGTTGATGGTTTGCTATGCGTAGTATCAAAACCAGTCACTATGTCCACTCTGAAAGACTGCCATAATAATTTTTGCAGACCTTTAAACAGAGAAGGGTACAATTTTTAACTGGTACACATTGCAACAACAAAAAATGAGAAGTTTGCGTTGAATTAATTTCTGAGCTTGTTTGACTGGGGAATTGATAACTCCCAAGCATGGTTTAGATCGATTGTGGGTGTAGACGATGACTTTTCTGTATTGTGTTCAGCGCAGAAGCAAGTGGCGCTCGAAAATTCGGCTAATTGTATTTGCCACTCTTACCGACGTCATTCTGTCCTTATTTATCTTACCCTCTTTTTTTTAACACAATCACTCAGAATGGCATTACAGCTTCCACTTAAATATTTAATCATCAAGTCCATACGCCGACGGATATGGACGCATAACAAACGTTGGAGTAGATCAATTTTATTTCGTGTATCGCGCTGTGACAAATAAGTATTGGTTCCGTGTGCAGACAGTAAAAGGAAATACATCCTTGTTTTGGATACTTAGTAGGACCTTTCAAACAAACATTTCACTTTTGATCTACGTAACATAAGGATAAAAGTAAGAAGTTTGAACGTCAAATGTCAGAAAATGTATTCATTTGGGGAAGGCGGATGGATTGAAGCTGAAAATTGGACAACTAGATTTTTCAAATAACGTCTGCAGCATGGAAACTCATGAAATTGTGTACGAAGTGTAGTCTAATAATCCTGTCTCCTTGTATGAACTCTACCTGATTCCACTTGCTCTCGACAGTACATTCACTTTTCATTGATCATCTGATATCACGTTTAACATACGTTCTGTCGTGCTGCTCATATATATATATATATATATATATATATATATATATATATATATATATATGTATATATGTATATATCATATATATACATACATACATTCATTGTGTAACTTCAAACATGAAGTGATATAACTAGTGTGCATAATGATTATGAGAAATGATAAAAGAATATTCATGAGTCAGTTTCATAATGAACAAAGTTGCTTCATTTAGTTGTAATTCCTTTGTCCATTCATTTATCAGCAAAACACGATGAGTTCCTAATCATAATAATGACTTGAATTGTAAATATGAGTTATCATCATAAGGAAAATTATAGAATGCTTTATCGTGAAGTTTCATTTTGAAAGATACACTAAATTGGCTCATATACATTCTTCTATTCAGCTTTCATTTCATCATTTATCCTCTGCATATCTTCGAAATCGATTGTTTCCCGCCATATTAATGAGCTAAACTCAGCAAGCTGCAAAATTTGAAAATACCCTAAATCAATGTTTGCATAACACGCAGCGAACGTTGGAAACGCATACTCCCTAGCTCTGCGCTACATGTTTTTATATAGATACATGACTGGTTCGCTTTTCATTTTGGCGCCATTGGGACATAATCCGTCGGCATTCGTTAGTGTTTTCGACCTCTGCACCCATCAGTTTGGTAGTTATGGAATATCCGCGTTGCTAAGGTAATCTATAGAGAAATGTTGTATCTCAATTCTACACTGTCTTCCCTGTATATACGCAGTATATTATGAGGGTATCCGATCTGAACCACTGAACATGTATTCTCTTCCAATGCTTCTCTTACTCTGGTTGCAATGATGGTAAAAATGTTGTGTTCGTTGTCGTTTTCATTTCTATGACCCCAGCTGAATTTAAACGAAATTACCATTCACTAGACCATCCATTAGACCGGTGGATCGGGATCATTTTTCGATCAGTCATGGCTTGACAACGTTGTACAATGCATATTTGCATGGAATAATCAGAAACAAGCAGACCCTGTTTATAGTTTGCTAAACAAGGTTGGATTCTGATGTCTCGTTTTTGTATTCTCTCTTTATTTGGTACTATGAGCAGCTGACATTGTCACACACCAATTTATTGCAGGAAATCTTGCAATGATGTGGCAATAGAGACCGGTCTTGTAAGTGTGCTAAGTGTGATATTTCATGGATTCATTGATCTAATCACACTGTTAAAAGCTTTAAGGTGAAAACAAACCGTTTAAACTCCTGAAAAAAAAACTTTTTTCAAAGGACGCTTTGCTAGCAAGAAACGGCTGCACCAATAACCTATCGGTGTACGTGCTTTAAATTGAATAAGAAGGAATGACGATGTATGGTGAATAAAGAATTAGCCACTTAGAGATTGAAACCACTTTTTTCTCTTTTACTTACTTCTAAGAGTGCTCTTCTTATTGTTTTCTCACGGGTATCTTACGAGTACCCTTCCCTGCAAGATTTTTAAATCTTCATAAACTTGTCCTGGACTCACCAAATTGAGGTAGACAGTGATACCCTTAAATCCTCTACCCAAACAGATGCACACAAATAAAAGAAATCAGAAGAATTTTCATGTTCAGATTAGTAATGCCTGCAACACTGCGTTACTTTCACTAAAGTCTCTCTTTGACACGAGTTAGAGTTATGTGTTTCTTATGTCTGTACATATCCGAAGCAGTGAAAGCAAGTTTACTGCATTGAGCCATATCCCAAGAGTACTACGAGCTAGACACGAGCTAGTCATTGGAGAAAAATAATGGTCCACGAGTAACACACCCACGAGTCATACAGCCTAAGAACTAGACACTAAAGGCAAATAAGGCCTAGTGTCTAACTCGTGGACCGTATAGCTCGTGGGCCTTGTTCACTTGGTGTCACGCTTCTGGGCTGTATGGCTCGTGAGCTGATGTATAACTCTTTGGCCGTATGACTCGTGGGTAGTATGGATCATGGGTAGTATGACTCGTGGGTTGTATGATAAGTGGGTGTCTCGCTCGTGACGTGCACCCAAGTATACTTGGATTGATAACATTAAATAAAAATATTAAAAAAAATAACATTATCACACGCACTACATGAATGATAAACATAAACACGGACAGAAATCCCATTTCTATACACGTGATATATTTCCCAGAAGAAATATGCGTCTCAGGTCGTGTGTGGCATTGTGTAAGTAGGCTTATAGATAGAAAGATAGTCTCTTTTACAGGAAAGGCAAACGATGAACGAAGAATGTTCTCTTTGGTCGGCGAAGCCATTTTCCGAGATAACACTGCAGCTCACGATGTGAAACCACAAGAATAGTCATATTATCCGTTTTTGCTCTTTGTGTGAAAAGATTACGCGGGAAAGTCTCGGTCCGTCATCAGTCTTGAAAGATACAGCTTCTTCCACGGCATCAGTTTTGCGGAAACCATCTCGTGACACCGTTGAGTGATTTCTCAATAGCGTATGGATGACGCAACCTTACACGGCAGCTGGAAATAATAGATAAAGCGCACTTCGAATAGACTGCAAAACAAAAATCCGTATGTTTTACTGTGTTGGCCCTCGCTTTCACTTTGTCTGGGAAATTTATTTCAGCAGAGATAAAGCAGTGACTTTGATTTTTGCTCTTAGACTTTAGAATCTTTGGAGGGGGCTGGGATTACAGAATGATAAGAAAAAAGTTTCAAAAGTTACGATACCAATATGATGAAGAGCACAGTACCTGAAAATAATGTTCCTGTTATGGGGTGCAGGGTTTGGAAGGATTTTCATGTGCATCAGTCGAGAGATATGTGATTGACAGAGGAAGAGACGTAGAGGATACAACGAAAATATAGAACATGATGGGCCAATTTATTATGTAGATCAACTACGCGTGGAAATCGACTACCGGGATATAGGGATTTGAACTTCAGAAAGTGTGTTTTGCTGGTTTAAGTAATACAAGTTGCCCATCGTCCGGTGAGGATTTTATATGCAGGTCCACTGGCAAATCTGAACGTCATACTTACCTGTACGTGTGCGTGTATCTCTCTTTCCCTCTCTCTCTCTCTGTTTGTGCTTCCATTTTGTGCTTGTGTAAACACACACAGACACAGACACAGACACACACACACACACACACACACACACACACACACACACACATATATATATATATATATATATATATATATATATATATACATATATATATATATATATATATATTATTCTGATTACGTAGGCCAATATATCATTCTTCAACTATTGTCAGTAACCAATAGGCGATAGGTGTTTCATTAATGATGACTATGTTTTTGCTCAAATTCAGATTGGCCTCTGAAGAGATTAAGATACATTCGCGCAATTGCGTATATATATATATATATATAGGGCTCGAAACTAACTTGTTCCCTGGTGGCCAGGAAGAAAATGTATTGACCCGGAATAAAAGAAAACAAAACATTCGATTCTTAATCCTAATTCTCCGATCGGCCACCAAAAGGTAACTTTTTTTTTGGAAATCTGGTAGCCTGATATCACCTTCTTTGTGACCCCGGGCCATCTGGCCACCGCTAATGTGGAGACCTGTATATACCATATACTAGATATTAATACTGCGCTACTTCATCCAGTATTTTACCATGAATTTACATTGTATGTGTGTTTATACGTATATTCCTGTGTTCTTTATACATTTCTGTTTCTCTTTGTATTTTCCCCTCTCTCTCCCTCTTCAGAGAGATCTATTTTACTTCAAAGCTTAAATATTTTTAAGTAGTTTTTTTTTCATTTTGATTAATAAGATTTAGTTAATTGCAAAGACATCATAGTTTCCGTTTCATTTCCTCGAATTATGTCATTTACACTCAAAGTAATATACCTGTATATAATGAAAGTAATATATCTATATAATGATTGTATCCATTAGACTCTCTGTTGCAGGTTTTTGTTTATTATCTCTGCTTGATTTGATGTACCCCATATTCAAGTAATAATTTTTAGAGTTACATTAGTATTATTTGCATGCATTTTTTTTTAATATGATGTATTTTATACTTATATACTTACTGGTACTTTCTATGTCAATGTGTATTTTTGTATGATGTGCATCTGTGCATTTCAACCTTTGGTCGCCGGTCAGATATTTGCTAAAGACCTTTTTCAATATCATTCAGTTATCATTTGATTACTTTAAAAAATAGCAATCTCTACTTCTGTCTCGTCTAAAGCTGTATTTTCAGTAAGTCATTACCAGTTATGTTCCAAAAGTCATCTTGTGTCATGTTTATAAAAACATGAGTGAAAATAATGTCAATTCGATTCAATTTTCCCCCGAATCCCTCGGAGCAATAATTGAGTGTGCTGCTTTCAAGGTTAAATCCGTCCTACATTTCAATTAAGATGGCTATACGTCCCTTTATCCTTTCTCCCGTCGCTTACATGAATACATAACTGTAGGCCTTTACGATTATGCTGTACAGTTTTTCCCCCGAACGTGTTACATGATTGATAGTCTATTTCTAAGAGTGAGGACAGTGAATATGAATCAGCAACCACCGGCGAAAAACAATCATTCCCCATAATGCTCATATAGAAACCCATAGTAGCCCCCCCCCCCCGCACTCCACGTACCATTACTAATGTTGTCATTTTGTTATCAGATTTAACACGTGCCTGTCAGTAGCTGTTGTTGAGGGTGTGAAAACGTCTCATGTCCGTTAATGTCTTGGTATTAACTTGTCCTTTGACATGTTGTCTTGCTCTGAATTATGTATGTCTCTTGTAGATGACAATCATTCTTCTTTGTTCTTTGTTTGTTTGTTTGTTTTCACCCGTGTTCGTACTTTTTCTTGGCTCTATAATCATACTTATTTCCCCGGTGCTGTCGAACCAACTTGAACGCAAATACAACAGCTAACATCAAGGCTTAAAATAGCCGATATAAACTTCTGCAACGTCATCATGAACCTATCTGTATAACTATTTGAAACCTTTGAACAAGTAACTTCCCCCTCAAAATGTATGATAATTTCGCATGACTCACGTTTCTTAGAAACGAGTGGAGAAATATTCGTTCCATATCTCCTTTTTTTACGGATCCCGCTTTCAAAACACCTTGAAACATCCCAAAATCTTACAAAGGACCCTAAGCTATGTACACCGGAGGTAAGATTACCCTCTTTCTTCATATCAATCTCTTTGTTTTCGGTATGTATATATGCATTGATGCCACGTTTAGAAGTCATAAAGCTGATTATACAAGGGAGAGGCCACCCCCTACCCCATCCCACACACACACACACACACACACACACACACACACACACACACACACACACACACACATACACACACACACACACACACACACACACACACACACACACACACACACACACACACGCACACACATGCACATCTTCATTTGCGAGAACGTCTCTCTTTATTTTACCGGGAATTCTGGTAGGATTACTTACAAAGCCCAACTTTTCTGATTACCATGAGATGCCTGCTATAGCTATTTTTGTCCAAAACTCAGTCCTTAATCCCGCTCAGGCATCGTTATCCAGGTCTCCCACGAAACTTCAATCACGTTAACACAATTACTTTCAAGGTTGATTTAATTGTGTAGGCACATTCACAGAAATTTACGCGCACACCAACGCACTTCTGCATTTTCGCACACGCATAACATACATAATGCTCCTTGTATATTAACACTATCAAACATATACAACGCTTAAAAGCCCATTCGTCTATATACCAGTCGTTCCGTTTAACAGGAATTGAATGAGTGATACAGGCTATAAGGAAGGAAGGACGTGAGTGTGTAGAAGAAAGCGGGAATGTGTAGAAGAAAAAAGATATCAGCAACTTGAACAGACGGCATACGTATCAGGATCTCATACGGACAATGTATGCGCTGAATAAAAGAAGGATGTACAGTATCATAAAAAGGGACGTGGGTGGATTCATATGGATTTGAAAGTGCCTCAACTTGCAAATTGTTCATTCTCCGATGAACACTTAGATGCGGAGATTCAGGTCATTTCAGTCTCTCATGAAACCAATGAAACGGATTGGAACGCCCCGAGTAAAAATTGCAATGACTTTATTGATTCATTTGAACAGCAAATTCTACTTTTCTTCTTACAGAACCAAATTATACATTAAGGACATGAGTAATTCTTGCTACCGGCAATGTCAGACAAACGTGGTTGTATCACTTGTTATCAGGAGAACTACAAGCATCATTTTCATTTTCATATCATCAGTACAAACTGTCGAAAGTATTGTTTTTAATAATAATTTAACCGATAACCGAAAACAACCTCTATATGAGCATCCCTCATACATGACTGAAAGCTATCAGAAAATGGTTTTCTCATGTGAAAGAGCACATTTCGTACGTTTTTTATCTTCCTAGTTTCATTTAAAACTGATTATGTACATCTGTCTTTAAGTAGAGATAAGCTAGGTATGTCGTTTACTCGGTTTTCGAGAAAGGCTTGTATTTGGTTCGCTTTCGATGTGCGGAATCATTTTGTACAATGTATTTACATGACTAGAATAATTAATGTCTTCCATTTGCAACAAAAAACAACATCTCAGTACGGCTGGCACTGAAACATGAACTTTGGTGAAGAAACTAGTTGAATTCGTCGTTCACAAAAAGACAATCGGGAAAGAAGCAGACCATGACACCGTCAAAAGTGAAATGATTATACAATTTACCGATAATGAGAATAATAACATTAATCATAATGGTGATCATAATTATTGTTATTACTATCATCATAATATGAATGACACTATCCTCATATTGGGGACACTTTATTCATCTTTCACATAATAGCTGTTGGCTAGACGTGACTCTAATAAAAAGGTATCTAATCGTGTCTGCTGAATATGTAACATAAATATGAATTCCTAACCCCTCTTTCCAGGACATCATGTAACAATCCCCCCCCCCCCCATAGACATGGTATTGTTCATTCATTTACAGGCACTCCATTCTTTAAGAGTTCTAGTCTGTGCAAGCTTGAGCACGCCTCATGATTCCATTTTCTGCCACCAACTCGACCACGAAACGCTTGCTGAAAACCAAGCAAGCACATATTAACGGGTACTTAAATAACACGGAACGATTAGCAGTGACTAGGCATTTGTTAGGTGCACACGTTATCTGAGAGCAGTCTTTACAGAGTTTGATATGCCTTCTATAGAACTATCGCCAACCAATAATACCAATTTGACACACATCAACCCTAATTATGACAATGATATAAACTATCAAAGAATAAACTGCACACATCAGAGGATACAGATATCAGCAATTGACCGTTCCATTGTCATTTGAACTTGCTGTGTGAACTCTAAATTTGAGATACACAAGTCGCTGCAAGTAGACAGCTTTTCAATAACATCTGCTACCACATTCGACATTCAAAATTTACTCTTGACTTTTTTGACGAGTCTTCGTATCAAATATGATGTTAATGCTGTTAATGTTACAGTGGGATCATATCACTCAAGTTAGTGCGTAGTTATAAGTGGAATGTATTCAACCAGTTTGCATAATGTATATCAGAGTCAGATTTATGTTATTCGGGTATGACTAGGTATTATAGTACCCGCAAATTCAACACAGTATATTCCGAGGGATTTCTCTTCCCCCCCCCCCCCCCAGAATATGACGTATAGGTGTATTATCAGCTATTCGAGCAGCTTGCCCTTTCGATCGATATCTTGCCTAGACAATTTGATGATTTTTTTTTTCGGGGATTAGAATCATTAAATTTCGCAAACTTACAACGGCAAAAAAAAAAGAGAAATCTTTATTTTTGTTTTCAAAATGTTCGTTTCCATTTCCAAGGATGAATTTTTGTGCGTTTTGTAGCATTATTCGTCTTTTACTGACAGATATGTGAGACTGACACAACTGACAACGACATGTCTAATGGTTTCCAAGGGGAAGGTAACCAAACATACTTCTTGTATTCTTGTATTCGATTTCAGCAACACTTTGCAACCAATACCACTCGCTTAAAACGGTTTCATACTTAGTGGGCCTTAAGTATAAGGGAAGGTGCTAAGTTCGTCCTAGCTCGTTTGAATGAGAGAGAATGTCACGACATATTCATGTAAAGAGACAAACACATCATATCCAGGACAACTCTGTTTTAAAACTTAGTTAAAAATGTAACGCCTGTTTATCGCTAATAATGAATCAGACAAGAACATGTGGCTTATATTACATGTCAAATTTCCTATGAAATAGCCTCAAAGATATAACTCACGAAATGAGATAATTCTCGATGTCATGGTAAATACCCAGCGGCGGAATGTATGACATTCTTTTCAAAATACCAAATGCTAATTTACCCCCTGTGGGGTATTTTGCTTTCTAGCTAAATACAGATTGGTTGAGCTTCTTTTCTTTCTTTCTTTTTTTTTTTTTGGGGGGGGCTTATACGGATATATATATATATATATATATATATATATATATATATATATACTTACTATTTTAACTTCTTTTGTGATTTGCCACGATTACTTAGAAATAACGTTTAAAAGCTTTTTTGATAATCTACCAAAGAAGGGAAATTTGTTTTATTCGGTCACATCCCTCGCCTCTTCTGACGAGTGCTTGAGGGTATATACGGGATGCATTGGAAATTTTCTTGGGTACCCGATCTCGTATGTGTGAGTGTGTGTGTGTGCTCGAATGAGCTTCCTTTGTGTGCATGTGTGTATATGACGACCATGTACATGCTCGTTAATATGTGGAGAGACGATGATATTAACGGGAGTAAACCCATTAGTGTATAAAGTCTGTCGTGCAGAAACTTTCTTTAGCACGACCATGGCCAGTAGGAAAACACTGCCCAAGGTTATCATGACGAAATAAAGATAATCATCGTAATTGATGCGGCTGTGAGAGGATACGTAAAAACAAAGGGCAAAGACTTATAGTTAAGCACAAAAACGCTACCCGGGAAAGTTAATCTTGAAATCATTTTCATCAACGTCAATCATATAGAAATGGATGGAAATTCACCGCATGTTGTCTAGCCATTAAAAGCGATTAAATAACAGCGAGCTGGTCTTGTAGGGCAAGGTTTGATAGTGTTCACAGTTTTAAAATTTGAGTTAGCATGGTCCCACATGCTGCCAGAACAGCTTATATTGTGTAAGTGTTAAGCTGTAAAAACACTAGGGTTAAAAATGATTATACGCCAAATGCTTCAAAACTTGAAAACTTTTGAGTTACTGGATTCACTTGTATACTCCATAGATCCTAGGCGGTGGCGTTAGGATAAAGCATCCAGTATATGACTCATTAGCCCTCGTAACAATGTCCATAAAGTATGGTATGTCATGATAGTTACGATGTGAACATCAATTTTTTAGTTTGCAGAAGAGAGTTTTCATGGATTTGAGCCTCAGCCGGCAGCTCAAGTCAGCAAAGTTCGACAATTTCTGAAAGTGAGCCACAACAATGTTATAAAGAGTATCATGAAAGCATGCAGAAAACCTTAGTCCTCATTATCAGGTTTGGAAGGGCACAGTTGCTATTGAAAGTCGAGTAACCCTGATATTAGGCCATATTTTTCAAATATCATACAGAGAGACGCGTGATATATACAAGTAAGGATGATTAACCGCTTATCATGTAACGAAACACGTAATAAGATAGTGGATCTTTCTTTTGCTTCATGTAGTTATCGTGATTGTCACAGTCTTAAACAATCAACAGCATGGTCAGCATGGTCAGAGTAAAACAAAGCCTTAGAACTCAAATCATTTCGCAGCTTCATACGCATTAAAGAACAGCATGCTCTTTTATCACCGTCCACTTTACAGAGCTATTTATTTAAAATTGCTGTTGCAGGTTTAACTTCCTGGTATCATATCGACAAAATTCCACTCCCTGAAGGAGCAAAGGGCTATGGTAAATATTGGTTCATTTACGCTTGACAAAACGATGGCAAACTATAGTTGCACAGGTCCTGTTAGTTTTGTACACATTCTAAAATCTATACTCATTGAGTATGTTTGAATTATGACTTCCGTAATCGTAATGACGCCTTTTGATCCCAAGAGCTTTGTGAAAATGTCAACGGCCAATCATAATATGTCATAACACTGGCAAGTCATTCGAAAGAAATAATGGAGTGAGTATAAACCTAGCCGTCTGATTAGATTTCATTCTAGCGCCTATTATCAGTCATTCGTAATTACGAGGGATCTCTTTTTTTGTCATGAGGCCTGGGAAAATACAATCAGCCTCTCAAACACATTCATCATTTCAATTTCCCTCTGATTTGACTTTAGAACTACCATATTATTTTGTCAAACTACCTAATCAATCATAAATCTTGGTAAAATCATTAACGTTAAAATGTTGATTTTATTATTCAGTGCTTGCCACTACCTTAAAGTATTAAGACATCGTGTTACCATTTAAAGAGAAGTGCGCCAATGAGAAAATGCTTTTGTAACTCTTTTAGGGAACCAACAAGAATGTAAACTTGTGCGATATTTACAAATAGTGTCTTGTGGCATTAAATCTCGAAAAAAATATCTTTCGATTGCTGCTGATAAGACGTGACAAGAAGAATATCCTTATACACATACTATATTATGTCTTCACGATTTCTTACCACTAAATCATCTCTTGTGGGAATGTGTAGTTTTAAAGACGAGTTAGGGATTCTTTTTTTTTTTTTACATGAACACTTTTTTGGTGCAAACAGCGTCATAAGATGGTGATTATTATTCATGTATGGTAGCTATAGGCCATATAGTGGTTATAGGCTATAATACGTCATTCGAAATAATCGAAAGTACAAAGTAGTGTTGCACATGGCCTACTTCTCTATAGGGCAGATCTGCTCTATTTGAACGCACAAACAAGAACAACAACAAACAACAAAACCTGGGAATGATCTGAAGGCATGGTCACACGTATTTAATTTGACATAAGGATTGCACGTGCAATTGTGATTGTCTTAATATGGACTAACGCTTTTAATTTGCATAATAATATTTTAATTTTCAGAGTGCACAATGGTAATCATTGATCACGTGAATCAAAGGAAACTATAGGGACACTCCACATATGATTTTTGATGAGAAACATAACTCACGTGTGATGACCTAATTCTAATTTGTGTAATTGTCGAGCTGTTCAGAAAGCAAACGAGGTACTCTAGTCTTGCTAATTCAGTACTGCAGTTAACATTGCCTTTTGAGGGCCAGTTATGTTACTGGTTTGAACGTTGATCTCCTTTCCACATAGTAAAGTGATTAAGACACAATGGAAAGCGTGTAATATATAGAAAGGATGGAATAATCATACGCCTTTCTGATCTAGTCGTGCCTCCTATGCAGAAAGAATAATTTGTTTCAACTCTAAATGCGTTTCGTACAAGAAACAAAATAACTATGTCCAACAATAACTAAAAACAAACAAGAAAAATATATATATCGACTAAGTCAAAAAAAAATGAAATCAATCTGTTCGGAAATGCGATTTTCATTTTGAACGCAAAAAACAAATTCCATCACACATAGCAAGGTTTCTTCAAATCGAATAGTTGATGTTGCAAAAATAGTTCAAAATTTTGTCCTCTAGCCTTAGTATGTCACATCAGTAATATACATCCATTCATGACGTAATGAAAATAATTCTCCCTAACGAACACATCGAAAACTGCGGTGAGACGCACCCCCACTAGTTTGATATCATTCCGTCAGAAAGTTCGATATTACACGTATGTTGCACCCCGTTTTTTCTTTAATGCGATAATACCCAAGTATTTTCCTTCTTTTTTTTTTTGCAGTATATATTTTGGTCGATTGAGATCAGAGACGGGCGAACAAGCGCTGAAATGAATCTTGTGGGACTACGGATTGCGAATCCAGCATGGAGTCTGCCGTGTTTTCCTCCCGTATCCACTCCGGGATGTCATCCTCTACATTTCGAGCCGCTTCGCGAAGTCGGTCCAGGAGCGAATTAAATTTGGCTTCCTTTGTGTTCCGCCACTGTTTCTGCATGAAGGAAGAGAGGAAGAAAAAAAAAAGGAAAGAAAGAGTTCATGAGATTAATAGGCTAATCAATAATTATGTGAATGCAACTGAATGCTTTAAAAGGTGATACTCCTCTGCTTTTGATACTGCAGATCATTACATCATATCACATCACCTTCAATAAGCTATGGATTGTTGCCACTACGTTTACTTGGTTTCAGTCTCATTATTTTTTTAATTCATGTTCCATATTCCAGTTTTTATATTCCATTTGATTTCAGAAAAGGAAGTGTTTTACACAACATTCAATTTGAAACAAAATTGCATAAATGTATAAGGACATATAAGTAACGTGTAATATAAGGAACCTACTAAAAAGCAAAGCTTGTTGGATGTAGGTTCCAAAGATATAATATTGGCTAGTACAATATGTCAATATTTTAGCTACCAGAAGGCCCTCAAAGGTGTATTAATCAACGATATTACATCTGTGCCTTGTATTCTACGAGAAAAGGTTTCTCAGGCTCAGTCATGGGACCACCGTGCGTCCTAATGCTACGTTTACGCCATGTTCCCGGCTGCCAAGGCGGCCTCGCTTGTCCGAAATGAACTAGTGCGCCGTGGGTATATAGAGCCTACATTGTAGGTGGGATAGGCTTCTTAGTTCCCCCCTCCGTATTCTAGACCTGTTCGTTTCAATCCTTGCTCTATAGTGAATAAAGTAGTTACCAGCCGGTCAGACTGCAGACTACACAGTATTTCCTGTGGCGTCACACTGCAAACCGGCCCCAAGTTTTGTTGCTGCTCGTAACGTGCTGTCATGTTTTGGTTTTTTTTTTTTTTTATTGTTTATTGTTGTTGTTTGCGCTTACCCCGTTTTATTACGTCCTACGACGTTTTTCATCAGCACCGTGACTGCCGTGGCATTTTTTTTCTGGCAGTTTAAAAATCTGACACATCCACGGCAATCACGGCCTTTTACGATTGCCTATCCCATCTCCTACCCCCCCCCCCCCCCCTCCGCGTTGTCTCACGTCCATCCAGGTTCGTCCACGGTGGCCTGAAACATGGTGTAAACGCAGCATTAAGCTTATACGGCTCCATTAGAGGATGTAACAGAGACGTGTGCCATAAAAGTAAAATTGCATGTACTAATCATGCTCAGATTTTTGTTTCTCTGAAAAGAATACAGCCACCAAACAAACAATACTGCTGTAATGATTGTTCAGACGAATCATGCTCACGTGAAATTATAAGATTGGTCATTGCAAAACAGCCTAAAATTCAATCTTGATAAAGCTTAAGTTTTCCATGTGATGAACCTCGTGAAAAATCTTCAAAATCTCTGTCCATTAATGTCCCGCTGATATTCCTGCTCTGTCAATTCATAAGGCACGTGATCGTCAAAGATAATCTTAGTACAACACACAAATAAAAACGTGTGTAAATCCACAGCCCTTGGTCTATACAGGATTGGAAAACTTAGAAACTTTCTGGATAGAACAACTACAGAGAATCCGATGCATGCGTTTACTTTTAGTCGCATAGATAACGGTTTGTTCATTGGGGTTCTGGAATCTCAGCTCAGACGGGACTCCCACGGATACAAAATTCAGCCGCAAGACTTGCAACACGCAAAAGGAAATCTGGGGCCTGCTTCATAAAGATTGCTCGTAAGATTGATCTGACGATTGATGCGATTTAAAAAAAAGTTAAGCTCGAGCTGTTATTGAATCTGTGATTTTGATCAAGCGTTTGAAAGTATCTTTATGAAACAGACTTAAGATCAGCATTGATCTTACGCCCGATTCGCCGAGTTGCGCTCAATTAATCACATAAATTGAACACACTCTTATATCCATTTAGTATGAACTGGTTGCCTACTGTAGACTGGACAATAAATGTAATAGTATTCTCTAACATGATGTAATTGCCATATATCTGTATTTATGTTTAACACAATACCTAGTAGGCTACTAGAAATTTACATTTCTGCAGGAAACTTGCTTGAAAACTTGCGTCAGAAGCTTTAAATCAAACGCAAACTTTCTGAAAATGACAACTTTGATTGGTCTTGGAGTCAAGTAATGTTTAATATCTGGGGTCGTCTTTATTTCATGTTTACGATATATTTGCAAGTTCAAAGCAATTGGGCGCGACGTTCTAAGCATGATAATGATAATAATAATGATAATAATGATAAGGTCTCATTTATCCACGGTAGCCTCTTCAGTGTTGCCACTGCTCTACCAGAGGGCCCTGCCATTATTATTACCCCAGCATTGCCACGTACCCATTTATACAACTGGGTCGAGAGGGACATGGTGGGTAAAAATATCTTGTCCAAGGACGTAAACACTGGAGGGACTCGAACTCGGGTCCTCCGATTGGGAGTCGGGAGTCTTGTCCACTATGCCACAGCGCCCCCACTAAGATAAGACGCTATGTACGAGCTGCACAAGGCATATCATAATTTTTACATACCCCATTTTTATATTCCGATAAAGGCATGTTGCAATAATATTGGTGCCAGAGGCTGAACTTTGTTGTATTGTCGGCCCAATGTTTTTGATGGGTTTAACCTACTTTGATGCTGCTCAATAATGCAACTGTTGCATCCTTCAGGGTTTAGAGCTATTCAAGATGGCCGCAAAGTGACAGCTGAAATCGGAAAGTCCTATATATTTCTGATGAATTGGGGGAAATTCTGCTCTAAAGTGATTTTTGGATTGAAGCAAGTGTGAAACGAATAATATCATATTTCTATTCACATTTCGGTAGGGCAAATTTGTCAAATCAGTCAAAGTTGTATCAAAATAACCGCTGGCAATCTACATATTAGACATCTTAATATGTCTCATAGGACGTTTTCATGCGTACTGAAAAGGTTGTTATTAACATCTTCTTTAAGAGATGAAAGTATTACACTTGGGAGCATGTACTATGATTAGTAAATTCATCACGCCAAAAAGACATGAAAATCCCTTTCAAAATGGTCGCCAAGATGTTTCTGAAGATATTACTAAGTCACCTTCGGCTATAAAGTAAACGTGTTCATTGTTTGGAGCAGATTCCCCTTTCAGGTGCGACTGTATAATGAGTGATGAGTTGGTGTGGTTTTTTTTTTTTTATTGTTGTTTCAAATTTCTACTAAACTGTAATGATGTATAGCATTAAGAAGTTCTAGTGAAAAGACAGTAATCACTCAATACAATAATGGTTGCATTGAGCTCACGAGGCACGCCAAACAAAATCTTTGCATTGAAGAACATAAATATTTATCCCTTTAGACTACCCAAAGTCTCATTCTTTAAAAAAAAAAACAACAACAAGACTGAGTCTCTGTTTCCCAATATAAGTATTGGATTAGTGACTGTCACGTTGATTCCGACTGTTTAAATGATGCAGATCGTTGACTTTTACGGTGTTCCAAGAAGTATGTATATACCATATACCTAAGAGCGTATCTATCGCAAAGTTTACGTATTTTTTATATACGACCCGGTCATTTTGGGGGGAGAGAAGGGGAGGGAGGTTGAGTGGAGTAGAGAGGAGGGGAGGGGAGGGGAAGGGAAGGGGAGGGGAGGAGCGGGATTATTTAAAGCGAAGAACTGCAATGGACAATGTGCCTTTAAACAACAACAACAACAACAACAAGAACGACAAACACCAGCTTATGCCTGTTGGTCCATGGGCAGGCAACAAACAGCGAAAGTTCACTCGAGCAGTCGAAACTCTCTTTATCAAATAAAAAAAATATATAATATCTCGGGTTGCTGCCTTGGTTTTCCTGATGCACACCTTCATGTTTGATGCATGAAGCCCACTTCGAGCGTGTCATCATCGAGGAAGTATAGCGCATTGGAATTACAAAGCGTTTCCATTCCATGATTACATTCGCCTTGAAAGACTAGACGGGGTAAGAGTCGGCGGCAATTCATTTCATTGCTTTAATGAATACGCTGAAATCGAGTTCCATCAAGTCACTGCAATTTCTTATTTGTCCTCTGTTTTACATTGCATTCTCAGAAGTCATAACATTCAACTTTTTCTGTGCTTGATATACCTGCTTCTTTTAGGTCTAGAAAGAAATAATCCTCATTAAATTGTTGGAAACATAGCCCGTATTGGGGTACAACTTGGGTGCTATAAACGGGTTAACGTTAAAAACAGTAATTTGTTTTTCGGGCTAAATTTTTCTCTTAAAGGCAAGGATTAGAACTTTTTTTTCTTTTAAAGACAAGGATTAACAAAGTTCCTGTAATGAAACAGAATGGAACTGAGGTGAATTGCCACACATGCTTACAGTGCAACTTTTTTTGTGTGTGTGATATGAAACCATGAAAAAGATTGAATCAGAGTGCTCTGAAGAATTTCAAAAAGAGACGTACTCTGCGTGTTCGGTATTAGTAGCGTACGTAATTTTCCATATAGACAGCTGTGGAATAAAAAAACTTTTTAGAGACGATTTACTGGCATGATGATGTGTTCGTGGATTATGTTGATAGTGACACCGCAAGTTTCAAAACTACTGTATGCTTGAGTGTGTATGGTCATCCATTTGAACATGCATGATTTACAGCTCAAGCAGCAAAACAGGATAATTTCCTCTTTTTTTTTCTTCTTCAATTGAGACACCACAATGAAAGGCAGCGTCTTTTAAATATTCCATCCACTTTATAACCTGATCAGATGGTACAGAAAATGTACAGAGTCATCAATCCCTTGGGATTGATGACGTCAGGATCACTCTTCATGAATCCTTAAAATCGTTTAGGGTACCAGTCATCTCAGTTAGAACCAGTGGAGTCATCCCACAAGACCGACACCCACGAGTCATACATCCCACGAGTTCGACACTAGGCAAATAAAGCCCATGAAACCGACACTAGGTAAAAACAGCCCAGTCACGAGTTCGACAGATACAACACGAGGTTCAATGTATCGGTCTCGTTGGCCTTGTTTGCCTATATAGTGTCATGGGCTCATGGGCTGTATGACTCGTGGGCTGCATAACTCGTAGGCTGTATGACTCGTGGGTGTCGGTCCGTGACGTGCACCCGAACCAACACGGTATAGTTAATAGTTATATTATAGTAACAACGATAATTTTGATAGTGCTTATATAGCACACAACACCACGTGACCAAAGCTGATAGATATCATGATGACGATGCAGTCAACAGTGATGGTCATACCGGCAATTAAGTGTAGCAATGAACTGACTACCATGAAAATCTGCTTGTTCAGCTCAGCTCAAACTATGTGCCGATCACACCAAGGCGGTTCACGAGGTGGCGTTCCAACTGCCTAAATTTTTCAAACAGTTGTCGGTTTTCTCGGGATCCCGAAAGAATTCCACAGGGATGTCGAAATCTTACTGAGCAATCTGAAGATTGATTTTGAACAGTAATAATGTCGGGGTGTATTTTGCTCATTTTCTTCATAAAATGAAATGAAGTTTTACCTAATGATGAAATATATAAAACAAAAGTCACTCCTGTCCAGAAATTTGTGCAAAAGCTTAAAAAAAAAATAGAGCTTTATGTTGTAAAAGTGTTTGAAACTGTGATAGATGTCCTCCTTGAAAGCCGATTTATCACTTTTCCGATTATTTCCGACAAATAAAATAAGTACAAAAAACAAACAAGTATAAATCTTTGTAAGCTAATTTGCGCCTGGACAAGGCCAGTCGAGTGAATTGTTATTTTTCTTTTATCAATCTTTTCGCAATTCCCATTCGCGTATCCCAGGGTCTTTGCCATTATGTACTTAGTATCATATCGTAGGGGTGGCGAAAATTAATTGCCATCATAAAGACATAATATCCCAGCCAATCTAAGAGAGTCGCTGATCATCATACAATGAGATATGGGTTAATGATCGTCCTATCAGTGGGGCAGGCTGATTCACTTCATGTTGCTACATCAAATATGGGTTTAAAGGGAATAAGACCGTTGTGACTCCATCTCTTAAATTGGACCTTCCTTGACCTTATACTCAGTTCACGTCAAACGCATCCGCACGCACACACAAGCAAAACACTATCCCGAATACACACGAAGGCTCAACATGCATGCCCAAAGCAGCCACTCGCAAACACAATATGGCATAGTCTGCGAAGTGACCGTGCATTTAGGTCTCAAGAAAAATGATAAAAAAGAAGGCTGACGAGAACAAAAACTTCTGATAGATTTCTTGTTTATACAAAAGAGGACACCTTCACCCCCCAAAAAACTATCAAACATCTATAAGTCATAAAATTATATTGGACCAAGAATAGGTTCCATTACCACTACATTAGAACTGATGCCCAGAGACGATGTAAGAACGCACATGGATTTGCTTGGACAAATTTTACTTTTGAAAATCGCTGTTGCTGTTTGATCGAAAGCCTTAGCCCATATAAAGGTATTCGCATGACTTAATGTATTGTAAAACAAGAAATATTTGCGTCATGAAATTTTCGCGCGTTGGAGCCGACGGCCTTTTTCTCTGCGTGAAATTTTCGCGAATTGCTACTTCCATTCAAAATCTTGTGTAAAGACAAGAACTTTTGCGTGCAATATAATTTCGCGGATCTTGGCTCCTCGCGAAATTTGCGAAAATTTAATGCAAGCGAAAATTTATGCCTTTACAGTACACCATTAGGCTACCAGGAAAATCGGTTTGTTTTGAGCCCTCTCAGAATTATACATGCAAAATCAACGTCAAAGTCATGTCTACCAGATTCTTTCCTCATTTTTCTTAGATCAGCAGTAATGAAAACAGCTTTGTGTACAAGGAGCCCGTGCATACATTAAATGAAAACCACATTTCCAAGCCCCACTTTCAAGTCAAAAAACTGTTTTCTGGTTAACTCTCCTGCCGACAAAGAAACAATGCACTTTGAAATGAATTTTGTCCTTACCTCAACAGCTTGTAGTGCACAAAAAGTCACATAAATGGCATACTCAGCGCGCAGAGACACATACAATACACACACACAAGGAAAAAGCAACCAAACAGGGAAAAAGCAACCACTGGCCAAGAAACAAAACACATCCACCATTTATCAGCATGTTCGCGAATGATAAAGACTGAAATTTAATTAGGTCAACCAAGAAGCTGCGTCCCGCTTCTATTCATGCACACTAATAACGAAATATTTGGATCGACGGATATACAGCCCCAGCGAATGCAGCTTAATTCACATAGCCTCACATGGAAAAGAATATAATTATCATACGTATCCGTAAAACGTCACCTCCTTCTCATATAGGGATTGTGCCCGATATATGCCCACTAATCTGAAATGACGATGATATTGTACGAGCTCAAAGTTAAGAATGTTGCTTTATGAAATTACGAGTGACTCACCAAAATGTGTATGTAGAGATTAAAACACGTAGATACTAGTTCTTCGGAAAGTAAATATTTTAAAGGGAAAGGTGCAAGTGAGATTCATCATTTCAGAATTGCCACAGATGTTATGAAGAGTTCGAATGCAAAAGCAGATAAAAGCCATTTTCTGAGATGTGTTTTTTTAGTAAGATCATCATAAAAAAAGAAATATAATTCTGTGTATATTTTCAGTGATTCTGTACTCGTTACATAACACGAACGTTTCTGATGATATTTTTACCACATATTCTAAATATTTTCTCTGTTTTTCAGCAGCTCTCTCATATCTCAGGCTAACAGTGCATATATCCGTTTTTGCATTTAAACTTTTCATTTTGCAAACACACACACACACGCACATACATATTAGAAAAGAAGAGAGAAGCATAGTCGAATTGTGCGAGTGTAATCACTAAAAAGTGTTGTGAGTGTTGCCCTCATACGCTTGAAGTGTGCAAGTTATTCACGGGCACGTGGGCAACTCTTCTTTTCCTCCAATTCGGTGTTCATGGCGTCAGGCAGATGGAAAACAATACAGCCGCCGGCAATTCACGTTTCCAACCTTTTCATTCCCCGCGAACAGAAATCCACATCCGTGGCTTTGCCAATGGGGAAGGCGGTGTCGGCATTTACCTTAACAATAACGCACTACATCTGTTTTCTTTTTCTTTCATTAAAGAAAGCTTCGAACAAGACTTGCAAATAATTGATCCGAGACAACAGAAATATGCTAGGTATATAGCTACCTTTCACAGCGTCTGTCTTAAAAGTCGTAAAGAAAGAAAAAGAAATTTTGGCACGCTGCAAAGGGCGCGGAAAGTGCACGACGCAAAAAAAAAAAAAAAAAATACTGCAGCTTTAGTCTCCACACTAGAATCATTTGCTGTCAAATTCTGCGCACGAAATCCTTTCTTTTAATTTTCCCTCCTCTACCGTCTCTCGTTGCCCGAGGGGTGTTGTTTGGAAAATGGCCGGTTTTTATGTCGGCTGGTCACACACACACACACACACACACACACACACACACACACACACACACACACACACACACACACACACACACGCACGCAAAAAAAAGAAGAACATGCAAAGGGGTCTTTGACGCAAAGAAAGGACTTTTAGATTGGAGGAATAAATGGTGTTATTCATATCTTATTATTTTATCGGCGGGAGGGATACTCTAATCAATTTGATATTCTATGTTTGTGATATTGATCGACAGTCAGCTGATGTTCTATTACTGTCGGCAAGACGGGAGTTACGCCTTTAGAAAGTTCCTGTCTGCTGGAATTTGACAAAGATAGACGCCCCCTTCTTCTTTAGGCTGCCTAACTCACGACGACTGACTATTGTGGTCACTATGACGGATCTTAGCTACGCAGGTATAGTCGAACGCAATTACGCAATATCAAACTTGATTTCGGCGTCCCGTTCGGATGCGTCATTGCAATCAGCTTTGAACACTTTCGAATGAGCAGTGAGTATTGGCGAACATTTCCGCTTCGTAAAAAAGAAGTATCACTTTTGACACCTAAAATTACGCTATTTCATTTCCCGTATTGGATTATGTCAGTAACGATGCATAGATGAGCGGGACACTCTTTACGTCTGTAGTCTACCCCACCCACCAATTCAGCATAGTTCATCATAGAGTCCTACATTGTAGTTTCCAAAGCATGTTTTTAGGCTATGAATACAGAGACTTATCTTTTCCAGCAACTTTGTGAATGATGTGTGACACATTGTGGATCCCGGGCGCCTTTGAATGTTTCTACAGATAAATGGCGCCATATGAATGCTGTTTCATCACACACACACACACACACACGCACACAGATATGAAAAAATCAGCAATGATCAGAATTCCTCGTCTAGAAACGTGGAAGATAAATAAGTATGGACAAGTATGAACAAGTATGTATTAAAACCGTTTGAAAACACATATTTGATAACATTTAGACTTTACACTGATACAAGTTAATATTAACATCTTTCAAGATGTTTTTCACAACAGACCAACTGAAAATATATCATACATACAATTTGTAGAGCACTCGAATTTCTGGTTTTGAGCTTGCGGCATTAATCCGTAGTGAAACTTGAATCAGCTATGAAGTATTTTGTTTTTCGGTGACTTAATCATACATTTTGCTAATACAACTTGAGGTAAACGTCAAAAAGGCTAGCCACAACACCATCTTATTCTACCAATGGCTATGAATATAACAGAAGAGGAATTTTGTTGGCATAATATGTATTTCATGTATCAGTGGAAGACCACAAACGCAATAGGACGACTTAATTTCTCTAAAACGTTTTTTTTTTTTGGTAGCAGTACACTTATTTCAGCTCACACAAGTCATGCAAGTATTGGCCACAATTCAGCGGCAGTATTGTATTATGGGATCTTAAGATGCCCGTAATGTTCTATCCCTATTACTAGTATCATGACATTTTACGGGAATGAGCATCACTTTGAATATACATTGTGGAGGATCGCAGACTCATTCAAGCAAGCGTCTTGAATCACTTTCTCATGCAAGGAGGAGGGGGGGGGGGGGTATCCTATAACGAACCCGGTCTCACCGCACTTCCATGTCTTGCTCCAGTGAAGGCAGTCTTTTAACGGCTGATTCGGAGTCATATACATGCGCCAGATTTGGATCCTCGAAGTCATGCGAGCGGCGCCATCATGTATTTAAGGGGGTATCCTGTTCGCTCATCACATACCTCCTTTAGACCTTAAGGCCCGTGGTGGCGGAGCGCATTTCAATAAAGCTACCACTAATTCGAGAGACTTGCCACCACTTCATTCGCGAGTCAATGAAGTTAACATCGGTGATATGAAAGACCGACGAAGGGAAATGCCGGGCAAACATTAGACTTTAGGGGAGACGCGACATACATGACGGGCTTGTTTGGATAAGTTTTGAAGTGGGACGTAAAACTTGGACGCAGACACGTCACAGAGTACCTGAGAGCTAAAGAAAAAAGTGTCTTTAAATTGCATTCAAGTAGATAATGTATTACATAAAAAAACAATCTTTTTCTAACTATACGACTTATTGCAGATAATTATCAAGCTCAGATAACGACAATTCCCCCCTCCGCCCCCCCCCCCCCCCGCCCACCTAAAGAAAAATCGCTACAAAGAACTACGATCAAACAAAAGCACAAAATCACAACGCATCAGATCCTGATACAAGGTGAGTAGGTGCAGTAAGACCACCTTTTTCGCCAAGTCTTCGGCATTTTACTTTTCATTTAAATAGTAATATACTAGATTTCGCCATCTTAGTCAAGTTATTGTGACGTCATGAGTGGTACCCAATCATTAATCGTGAGCATAAACTATCCCTTCCTGCCACATCCAATGTGAGCGTGCTCTTTTCTTTTTTTTTCTTTTCTCCTTTGTCCAAAAATGTAGGGATGGCATTTTGTCCCGATTCTATCAGAGGATACAGGTCCAGTAGCGAGAAGCTTTTCTTCTTCTTCTTCTTCTTCTCTGCGCTTGCAAGAAGTGCTTGCTTTAGAGGCGGTTTTAATCTCGTCTAAATTTGAATCATTGTCGCTGATCCCTTGTTGTATTCTCCTCGCGACCTAGCTTCTTATGTGAGGGAAAGTAAAGCTCCCTGCATGCATCTCAAGGTACAATTCATTTCTATTTTTGTAAGTCTGCAAAACGCATCATGAAAATTTGGGGATTGATTACGTTTTTCCCATTTGCGTCTGGAGGCGTCAGGAAAGGTTACGCAAGGGTGTTTTCCTTTCGTTGTTCTGTCGACTCTAGGCAACCCACAACACACAAAGACACACAAAATACAGGCGCACACAGACACATACAAATACATAAAAACGAACACACACATGCACGCAGTCTCATTTAAAAGACACAACTCTAGGAATTTCTTTCGTGAAAATGCTGCGGATTGATCATCATTAAAATACGGTAGATGGGTAAATAAAGTAACTACCTAAACAGCTATTTCATAATCAAGATTTACATTTACTTGTCATTATCATTTATTATTGTTTTTATTTTGCATCTTTTTTTATTTCCCACAAATGCATGTGATTGCTGAGCATGGTTTATATAGCATGGTGTGGTACACAATGACATCAAGGAAACCAAGTCCAAGCGCAATCATTTTATGATGTTACTATTGTCATATCACCATATCTTGCCCTATACTTTGACATATTTTGTTTAGTGTAAATTTGGCAGCTTGTGGAAACAATTTTACAATAACTAACAATTACAAAACCCATTTTCACTATAGGCCTATATACCAAGCCTATAATATTTGTTAAGTTGTTCGGGGCTTAACTATTTTTCAGATTTTTTTTCCCAAAGATTATTAATTTTCCTTTTTGACGTTGGCATGATTATAATCGTATGTGAAATGATTTAGGGTAGAACGAATTTGATAAATTAAACCCTTAATCGTGTTCATACGATGCAATTAGCTGTTTAAAAGTCAAAGTTATACTTCAAATTTAATCCAGGGGCTCCTGCATATTTGACCATCTTCAATACATAACATGATTACAATATGCAATAATGCGCGAGATGTTCTTGCTTCCTGGAGGTTCGTCAAACCGAAAATGAAAAAAGGTTCGTTATTCCATAGTTTCGTTATTCCAGAACTCACAAGTTTAGTATACCTATAGATGTTCGTTAATCCGAGAACGAAAGAGGGTTCGTTAATCAGAACATTATTGTGTGGTGTTATTCCGAGAATTTATTATTCGATTCCAAGGTTCGTTCACCCGAAAACAAAACAAGGTTCGTAATTCCGAAGGTTAATCGGGGTCGTCGATGGTTGTTTTTTCATTTTCGAATTGACGAGCCATATTTATTTGGTTTTTTTTTATAAGGAACCTTCTGAATAACAATTTTGTTTTGTTTTGTTTTTCTGTCATTTTCCGACAACCGAAATGTCGGAATAACGAACCACATTTCATTCTCGGGTAAATGAATCTTAACAATGACAACGCTTATTTCATTTTCGAATTATGCAACTATTCTTGTCTATTTTCCTAATTACTTCATTTCATTTCCAAATTCAAAATCGGAGGAGTTGAATAGTGATCGCAAGCTGTGAATGCAGCACCTAGTTTGTAGGCAGTGTTAACAGATCTTTTTTTCTACTGTCTGCACGAAAACATTGTGATTGATTGATGGTATACACTCGCAAGCAATGAGACCTAGAAATGATGATGAAAACACTTTTTCTCCCGTGAGACCTTTTTTTTTTTTTTTTTTTGTCTAACTCAGTAAATGCCATTATGGTAATGACAACATGTAGCAGAAAAAGCATGACCGGGGGTTGGGTGTCGTGGACGAATCACTTTTCAATCAAAACATGTGAGAGTAGATGAATTTTGCTTGCCATATTCAGAGCTGCTCACTATCAATCACAAGGAAATTGAATTGGAAAAGAAAGACAGAAAACGAGAGGGGAAAAAAAGAAAGAGATAAAAAAACAAAGCTTGACAGGCAAGGAAAGGGCGCCCCATTTGGGCCGGATTCCATGCAGCCTCGTTCAATGTGTGTGAGTGTGTATGTGTGTGTGGTGTGTGTGGTGTGTGGGTGTGCATGTGTGTGTGTGGGTGTGTGTGTTTATATATATATGTGTGTGTGTGTGTGTGTGTGTGTGTGTGTGTGTGTGCGTGCAAGAGGGCGGGGGGGGGGGGGTGGGCGGAGTAAAGATCGATGAATGTTTTCGTTATTCTTGTTTGAGTGGGTCGGTCGCAAAAGGGGATGGTCGTTACTTCCTGGTGCGGGCGTCCGCGGATTTCCGCCGATTGATAAAAAGGCCGACAGGAAACGGGTAACTCAAAGGGACGTCAACGAAAAATACAGACGAGTGCCCATCAGACCTGTGAGTTGACCCTACTCCTATAACATGCAACCCGTTTGCAGGCTATTTCAATGACATTTGATGTGATAGGTGTGGATGAGTTAAATAGGATTTTATTCTTTTAAAAGAATGTCACTTTGAATAAAATGTTTGACATTTTCATTAAGAAACGGACAGATTATGATCAAGACAGTTGCGATAGTTTTAATGAAAGTTAGTCACCTCGAAAGTTAGTTAATGTGATGTTCCTTGCGTAGAAGACTCTAGGTATTTTGTGGACGAATGAAATTTCTTAAGCCACAAGGATTGATTGTAATCTCTTTAGTGAGTGTAGAAGCATGATACGCTTGTTATGACAGCTGTAAAATATACGCCCATTATACACTGCCATTTGAATTGCGATTACAGGAGTGTCGCAAGTAATCCAAGCTAAAGTAATGCTACGAAGATTAGTATTATTTGCAAGGGGTGCCAAGTCGAAGCCGTGTTAGACGACTCGAAGACACCGATACGATTTAACCATTTAGTTTTCTTTCATCTGTCATTAATAACAAAACAAACAAGAGATGGATTGTATGTAGTTCTCCTCGAGGTTTGATTTCCTTTAGGAGGCAAGCAAAGTTGAGCTTTGACAGTTCCATAATGACCTGTCACTAGAAGTAAAATGTGTGCGGAGTAAGTGACATCTTTAGCAATTACGGAATAACCCTTGTGTGTTTTGTGCAGGCATTATTTCTCAGAAAGAAAATTATTTACCTTTTTTTCACCTGTCAGCGTTGATTTATATTTGTCATATGTTATGCTTGATAACGGTGAGCCATCCAAGGGAACTTTTAATCACGCCGCAGTGTCCAATGCACATGCTCGTCATTTTGCTCTTTATTTTACCTATCTTAATATCCAATCATCTTTCAATTTTTCCATCTGCACAGACATGCATTGCTATACATTGACCAGTGTGTGCCCTATTATGCTGTCTTTCTTTCTTTCTTTCTTTCTTTTTGATACAGGAGAATGATGATCATGCATCACTAGAACTTTGTAACGATTTCTCATGCAAAAGTCATGTAGCAGAAAAAAAAAAGCAGTAGCTTCTGTTTGCCAGCTTTGTGAATTTTCATAAATCATCTGCCAAAAATGGACCTGGGAGGCGTATTATATTGTGTTGGCATGATGCGTGTAGCAAGCAAAACTGCATCAACAACAACAATAACAAAATACGAAACCATAACCTAAAAAGCAAAAGGCTCTTATAGTCTCTCGATGCAATAATCTGCCTCAATAAAAAATCTCTGTGTCCATATAAGACTTAAAATTTGAAAGATTGGATATAATGGTTTGCAAATTCACGTTATATCAACGTGACATATGCGAAATAATATATTGATTGTTTTTCTTTTTATCTACCTCATTTCGAGTTGGGTTGCTCATCAGTTTTGTCCAATATTCTTCAATGGGAATTCTTTCCAAGTGATTTGCAGTAGTTTCTGTTAGTTATCAACATCAAAATTGTGTTTCCGAATATGAGATGGTAGGATCTGACCGATATAACGTTGTTAGTGTCAGTCCGAAATGATACTTAGAGGCTTGCTATGTGATTCATTCGACCAAACAATCTGGTTTGCCTTGACGACTTTATATCCCATAATGTAATGTAATGTAATGATTGTCGCTGTTTTGGGTTACTGCTCGCGTATTATGCTGAGTTCGGAATCCCTCGTATCAACATACAAGAATGGGAGGTCTTTATCAGGTGAGCTCATCAGTGTGTAGATGGATATGGGAATGTTTAAGCGCGCACGTGTCGGCAATCGCATCTTTTTTTTTCTCTCTCTTCGCTGCGATATTCTAATGGAATATCAAGGGAAGCCGCGAAAGGTGATAGCGATGTTGAAGATCAGCGCGTCTTATTTTACAGGAGAGAATTCGTTGTGATGTTGAAGAGCTTCGTGCCACATCCGATCTCGATCTCTCTCCCTCTATAGCCCAAGTTCTGACTAACAAGCGAAATACAGATATCGTGTGAACTAGGGAGATTGTCAGCTACCAAAGGTGATTTGATAAAAGTTCAAATGAGAGCGGTAACCAGACTCTTCATCAACATAATTGGAGTCAAGATCACTCTCTTTAATTGGAACAGAAAAAGGGAGACAGAGAGAGGATAGTCGCAAGTGGAAACTGAATACGTCGAGACACTGCAACAACATAGAAAATACTACGAAGGCGGGAAAATGGGAGGCAGATCTATTGTAATAAAGACGAATAAAGAGACACATACAGGAGGATTGAGAAATGGGAACGAGGCAAAGCGAGTGGGAAAGGGAAAATGGCTCAGAACACATGTTTTCTGGGCCAGGATTAATGTGATTGTGTTAAAGGGAGAGATTAAAAAGTCAATGAGAAAAGACATTATTAATCTGCCAGTAAATAATTTCTAGACTTGTCCGTGTCACTTGTCTATTACGCAATGAGCAAGCTTTAACTATGGATTCTATCCGAATCAACATTTCGGCCCTAGAATACAAGAATCGCAGCGTCATGCAGCAACGCTTTTTTTTTCTCTCTCTCTCTTGACATCTCATATATGAATGATAACCATTGATATTCTCTTGGGAGAAATCGGATACGGTGATGAGTTTATCATCCGCCTAGTTGATGCACGGCTTGCGCAGGTAATCAGAAAAATCATCGCTGTTCGCCACCTGAAATGCCAAGCCACTTTTGATTAGATGAATGAACTTGTAAATGCCTTGACTTGCATGCATAGTGACATAGACACATACGCAGACACGCTATTCCCGGGGAATATGTTCCATCAGTCATTAAAGAGAGAACGATAGTGTTTACACTTTCTGAATTATTTAAGAAGTTATCAGTAGACAATTAAATGGTGGTCGGTCTTAGCAAAAGGCGTGAATTGCTTCACTTTTGTATTTTTGTCTGTCTCCTTTAAAGTTGCCAAGGAAAAAAAATGCAATGAAATTGCATAAGATTAAAGCTTTGTAAACTTCGAAAATCTACCTAAGATGTAGACGTAGACGTAGAAAGATAAACCGGCGATACTTTGTCTGCGTTTGTTTTTACAGCATACAACGTACAAGAGAATGGGGAATGAAAACACAATTAGTATTTGTTTCAGGGAGGAAACAAAGAGGAGCTACTTACTGATGCCGATGCGATGGGTGAGTGTGAATCGTCTAAAAGGGTTGCTAGTCCGGCACTTCTCCTTCCAACTACAAAGCAAAACCAACAAAACAAAAACAAAAGAAAGAAAAGAAGAAAAATACAATATTCGTTAACTAAACTCAGCTGATTCAAAAGAAGAAAACCCACGTGATTCAACGATTGGGTTAAAATTGAAGTGGAAAATGTGAGAACGATGTGCGTGTGGTAACCATGTTCAGGATAATCAGGAAAAGCAGGACAATGGACCACACATCTTTTTAATTCCAATTTTTAACCCTGGTTTTGGACTAACATTTTCAAATGCTCCCTTCAACATTAATCCATGATTGGGAATGAATTATAATCAAAATTACAATGATAATTGATATTTTCGTTCCGACAATTATTTCAGAAAAGTTACACGTGGACATTTTGGAAAGTTAAGTTGTTACCTTTGAGTACCCCCCCCCCCCCCCCGTCATAAAAATGCCTCACAATCATCTTGTTCTGTATATTCGCCTATTGACCAATCAGAAAGAGACACGTTCTTTTTTTTATCAAATTGGTGAACAGTGGCGTCATCACAAGATATGAGCATTAAGAGTTCATTTCCAAAATGTGCTAAATCCACTCTAAATGGTAAGGAGAAAACCCTTGATTTTATTTCACAGGCCTCTAAGTGTTTTCATGCACTGACTTTAAGTTCCAAAGTTATGAGTACCCTACAATAGGATGGTAAAGCATGTTTTTCAGGAAAGTCAATGTGTCTACACTGGTGTTTTAAGAATTCATATTTTGGATTATTTTGTAGATTCAGCACCTTTTGAAACAAAAAAGAAGAAAAAACTTTTAGCACGGTGATGTTCAATACGTAAATGTTGTTTTAGCGACTACTTTCTGTGACTTGTGTGTATTATTCCGTAATGGATTGTTGTCTCTACACATTCTCCTGCTGTTTTCTCCATCTCTCCAAAGAATTTATATGCACATAAATTAAACATTTCACTGCAGCTAAAAGTCAAGCAAAAATGTTGTCAACCACGACAAGTTGTCCGTCTCTGACAATTTCAGCACAATCCTTTGTTTTGATTGGCCGAGAAGCTCTTTTCTGTGATTGTTGCCTTGGTAATTGTCAGATACAGGACCAACAACTTTCATGAAATGGTGCCCCGAGCTGCATTACTTTGACCACAAAACGACTCCACAGGTAGCTAAAGCCCTGTTTTAACAGACCTTATCCCGACGTCAGGACAACGTCCGGAGAACAAAATTCCTCACCTCGGGCAATAAACCCGCAGGAGAGAGCGAGGGGTACCGTTTTAACAGGCACATATTAAATCTATTACTTAAAACCTTCTCGGGTAGGTTTCCAAGAAGGGGGTGTGTCCACTGATGCGACTACCCCGCCAACCGGCCAAGCGCCGCCAATTGTTCTAAGATTGTGCACATGTGGGTAAGCAATCGTGAATAAGTAAAACGGGGCTTACAATCACTGATCTCAGCTACTAGAGATCAGTGGTTCAATCCATGCACGTGATCGGCGCGCTGCGTGTCAATCATCTTCTGTCTGCAATATTGCGCATGCGTGTTGACTGTATCAAATGAATTTTGCCACGGGAAAGTCCTAATAGAAGGGTTGTCGGGGTAATGTCAGGGTAATGTCGGGGTAATTACCCTAGCTGGCTAGGGTATAGCTTGGCAAAAGTTACCGCGACAACGTCCGAGCAACATTTTGCGGGGACCGTTTTAACAGGCAGGGTTAAAAAAAATGATTATCCGGACGCTACCCAGACATTGTCGCGGGAACATTAGTTTTGAAAGGCTCTGTTTAAATGATGCTCATGTCTCGAATATTTTGGTCATTATTTCTCTAAGGCATACTCTGCTCTATTTACAAAGGAAACTACTCTGTATGATGAATACCAATACCTGATCGCACAGCCTTGCACAGAATTCAATGTACTGTACCTTGTTTCTTTGGACAACTCTTCGATTCAGAGAAACTGAATGTAAGACAAGAATGTACTGTAGTTTTATATGAGTGTACGAATACATACGAAAATAGTACATGCAACTGCATAATGATATCTTTAATGCTAAAGGTCTCATGTCCTCCTGGTCTCGTCGCTTTTTTTGTAATGATTCATAACACCCTCTTTTCTTGTTTAATTTGCAGCACCCTTCTTCTCTGTATATATTTCTCCTGCAAGTGCAATTCATATAGTTATTTCATGCCCATTAAGCCAACATCAAACCATCATACAGCTGAAATATCTGTATTCAAAATGAAAACATAATTATATCTATATCTATATATATCACAAAGTTTCCAGGGTAGATGTGAGGGGATGTAAGCACACTTTCATATTATCACTACGTCACACATTGTGTAGGAAAAGAAAATGATTGTATCAGACATCATGAAAGGATAGTTTTGATTCTCATTTTTCTCCTTCATAACTAATATTTATGAATAGAATACATTAAGCAACAGCAAAATAGGGCAAAACGCGGACCTTCCATGGGTTTTTACTATTTCCTTTCCTTTGTTTTTCTTTAACTGGGGTTAACGAAAAAGAAAGAATGTGGAGGAAAATAAGAAAATACGTAAATATCTTACAAACTCATTGAAAGAGACAAACAAATTCACAACAGCTTTGTTCACCAAAGAAAAGTGCTGAAAAACGTTTATTTATTTGTTTGTTTTTGTTTGCTTGTTTGTTTGTTTGTATGGTCGTTTCTTTTCTTTGGTCATGTGTCACTCCTATTCAAACACTTTAAGCAGTAAAAACTTGATAAATCAGCCTGTCACTCTTCATGAAGCATCACAATCAGCCGAAATGTGCCAGAAAGCGAACGAGCTCCTCGCCGTACCTATCCCGGTATAACTCGGTAATGTCATTAGGAGCGCAAGAGAGTAATCTTAGGAAGCCGTATGTACAGTATAATGCGTTCATCTCCAGTCGCTTTGTTGAAAGGAGCCTTTTATCATTTCATATTAACCAAATAAAGACCAAGAAAGAAAAACCTGATCGTCAACATGTCAGATGAAATTTAGCAATGCAGCCGCAACAAAATCTTCGGTCCTTGGACACCGCCTGTCTGTAAGAACTCCCCCCTCTCCTCCCCCATTCAGTCATGTAGGTAAGTTGAGACCGCTAACTGAATTAGACAGTTAAAGTTGTATGTGAATGATCACCGCACAAAACACACAATAGCGTGAATTGAAAATTTACAAACAAGTACCAAGAATACTAAGAAATATAAGCTTATCATCCATTTCGTGAACGATTTTGCCTCTGCGCGCACTTTCAATGTATTCATGTCATTCATTCGAGTGTTCTTGGGTTACTAATATATCCATTTACTGATTCTCTATAATACAGCAGGATAATTGGAACTAAGGCCACTCTAATCTGCTAAAAAGAGGAAGCCCCTGTTTTACGTATACACAACAGTAAAAGGAAAGACTTGTATACACAATTTGGAACTATAGATATTGAAATGAAGTAAGATTTACCATGACCCGGATTATATGTGTGACCAGTGTAATCATTCTTTTCAAATTTTTCAATACTAACAATGATATAATATATGTAGGCCTATAAAATTAACTGGCATATTGTTTTAAAAAACTTGTTTTGTATTGTTGTTTAAGATTTATTGATGTTTTCTAGGAAAGTGTGCAATAGTATAGATACTAACAAGGAAAGAAATGAAACAGAATTGTCACAATTTATTTTGATGTACATGCAACACTACAAAATGAGACTGAATGGCCTCACAACGATTTTCAAATTTTAGCATTTTTAGACCGCGTAGACTTACAAGCTTTGCCTATATATATATATATATATATATATATATATATATATATATATATCATCCCACTCTATTTCATAAAAAGCTGTTTGAGGGGTAATGTGATGGCCAGCCAGAATAACAAAGGACTAGAGACGACCGAGTATTACAGAGCTCTTCCGAGCCACTGGGTTGGTAAAAGTCACAGATAACGTCCTTTGAAGATACATGAGGAATTCTACCAGCTATACGAATAATCATATTATCTCGTCACAGCACGTTCTCTTTATTGCCGCCAGCACTTTAGCTATCCTTTTCATGCTATAAACCAGTTTCACATCCTAACTTTTCTAAAATTTCCCTCATGTTGAGACTCGGTCATTTGTAAATTCCGACGGGATGCTGGACATTGCACTTCGGGTAATGTGGAAAGTAGGTATGAGGTGCAATATTCAAGCTCAGGTAAGTAACTCTGTCAATTGTTGTATGATCCAAATGCTCACACTCTCAATCCATTCCATCATGGACATGTTGAATAGCACATATTGTCATTAAGGTGAGTATTCCCAATGTGCAGCGGCTTTCCTCGGTTTAATACGTATCAGTCAACATTCCTCTACCACAAAGTAATCATCGCGGTAACGAGATGGGTTCGACCGACGATTCGTTTCAACAAAATTGGCGGGATACTGTGAAAACGAGAATAAACAGGAACGTCCGCAGGTAGAAATTTCATTTCAACTCCTCGTTTGTTATCTGACATTTACATTTTCCCTTTACCCTCTTTTTTTTTCGCTCTATCCGGCTGAGTTCTGATTTGCGAGGTGAAATCAGAGGCGTAATGTCGGATTAGATTAATTGTGGCAGCGTTTCCACCTTCGCCATATTTGACTGCCAATTCCTGCAGGTTGAATGGTTTCACGGACGCCAAGCCAAATAGAATCTCATCGACAGACATGCAATCACGTGGTCGGTTAATTTTAGTCATAAAACCAACGCTAAAAAACAACAACAACAGAGAGAAGAACTTCCGCAGAATACGGATACACTAAGATATTTGCCGCGTGTAATGCCTTAGGATGTGATGTCATCACTATACCGAGATATCTAATCGACTAAATCGATACCTTGTTTGTTTCACGTCCGAAGGCGGGATCACTAGGGGCCTTCCCGATTCTATCTAGCGCGCCGTAGGCTCAGCAAAGGGCGCAGCGCTTTCACACGAGGGATTTCGTCCAAATTTCATCAGTTGAGATATCTTCTATAGGTACTGCGCGGGGAAACACAGGCCCGGAAAGGTGTTGTTAATTTTGAAGCCTCGTGGAAGTGCTAGCGAGTACAGGCAATTACATCAGCAATTCCATCAACCCTTTTAAAGTTGGAAATTCATCCTTACAGCAATAACTACTTTAAAAAAAAATGTATGTACTTACTTGCCTAAATCACCTATCTATGTAATTAAAGGTTTTTACCTCTTAACTGCATATCAGTCTTTTGCCAGCAATTTTTCTACTTGCCACTATTTTCCAGTCGACAAGCTTTCGTGTGCAGACGAGAGATAATAAGATTTCGTTACAGTTCAGTAAATGTTCTTAGAAGAACGAGATCGATGTTAATTTATTTTCAAGTTTCCTCCTTGACCACTCAAAATCGCCTCTTAGACATTCTAGGGAGATGCCAGTAACAGAGAGTCAGACTTGAGATAATAAAAGATAAAGCAAAAACAAAGGGGAGTGGGGATACTTAGGAATAGCAGAAGATTATGTCATCGAAGAGCACTTCATAGGGACATTCCCAAGATAAATGGTTGTTGCTGACGCGCATGCTGTCTTATTTCTGCTGATTGTGTTTTATTCCTGTCAATAACTATAAATTCCACATCAAAGTGATTGCATGACACTAAGTATTAAACAATGGAATCATTGTCTTATGATTATATAAGTCCCTTCAAAAGGAATTAGTGAGATTATTATGTTTGTGTAAAAGAGTAAAGGAAACACAAATGAAGAATGTGAAACATACCTTGGGGGAAATCGTCACAAATACTAATTCCATGCATTACTTTGTATTCAGTATACGCAGAATGTCATATAGTTTTACACAAGATGTCACTTTAACATTTTTTCTTTCTTGGCTAAGCAAGATGATATTTCATAACATAAGATATGGAATTTAAAGAATCTTGAATCTAGCTTCTCTTTTGTCTCAAGACGGGAAGAGGGGAAAAACCTATTGCAAACACAATGATGCATTCTACATGCCTGAAATGCTTAAACTGCGTTGAGTGACTGCAAAATTCAAAGTGGATATGAACAAGACGTGACTTTGAATTTATCCGACCCGAAACAAGGTGTATGTGCATTAATCATTTTTGCATTATTTTTTTTTTTCTAATCTCGTATATGTTGCGAATAGACTTTTATGGTGGGGAAAAGTTTTGTCATTTCCTTTCGAAGAGAATAAAACAAATTATTTCAGTTGATCATTGCAAATGACCAGGTTATTTGTATCAAGGAAAGCATAACTTGTAAACGCAAAGCATTTTGATACGGTTTTGTATATAGCGCTCTGATCGACGTGTTTTCAAGAAACGGGTTTGATTTAGATCAACAGGCATTTGTGATAGTATTTGAGAGCAGCTCCGTTAAGATCTTCAAGATTATGATATACGGCGTTCTTCTTCTACTAATTGTTTTACTTTATATATATATATATATATATATATATATATATATATATATATATATATATTATTCCTACAGCCACGTTCGACGGCGGCGGGACGACATCGGGGGAAAACTAACAGAACTGAGTCACGGAGTGTTTGTATGAGATCACCTATACGTGGCATTCACGCCCATCAAACACGTTTAGCGACACAAATCATACCTTAACCACTCTCTAAAGATGTTTGTTAATGATGCGAGGAAGGAGGTTCATTTTAAGTGTCGGTCCATGACGAAACATAAAATGAATATTTAAAGCATAATCAAACAAAATGAAAGGAATGACGTGGACGAAGACATCTGATGATGGAAATAAAAGCAGGTCTACAGAACACAATAGATCTACTGAGAAGTAATCTGTGGGGTTGCTGAAATTACTCAACTGTCAAAATGTTTAAAGACGACTATAGAAAAAAGTGATGAGAAAGACGCAAATGGCTAAATGAGTGAGCGTCGGAGTGCTGGTGGTATTCCGGTTCCATACACATGAAATAATTTGGATGGATTTGGTTGTTGTTTTTGTTGTTGTTGTTGTTTTTTTTTGGGGGGGGGGGGGGGGGGTTGCAAGTCATGATTATCAAGTAGTAAAAAAAAATTCTAATTGTCGTTGTATTCTATATGATGAATTGAAGGAAATGCAACTCAAACTGTAAGGTATCATAGAGTCCATATTCAGATAAAACACAAAAGTTGATTTTTATCTAAAGTATCGAAACTGTATTTGTCACAAAACTTTGCCAGTATGTAGTCCTCTAGACGTAGAAGCGATAAAAGGGGAAAAACAGCGTTCGTTGTTGTTTCTGGCAAAGAAAGCAAAATTTGTCGAGGCATTGGTAATACATTTAGTTTTTCAAACGAATACGTCATCTAGCAAATGAAAGTTGCAATCCAGTTGATACGGGCAATGAAGCAACGACCGCCTACGATTTCGTCCATTGATTTCAAGATAATGATTGACCGTCGCAGGAGGCATTACACCAAATTATTCCACGGCGGTGGGCTCAAAAGTACCGGCGGAGTAAAGCCGCCTATTGCTATCCGGTGCCCCGCTATCCGACCGTAAGATGCGATATGATAAACCGCTGGGGATAACTTCATTACTATGTGGAAACCGACGCTAACGACATTTTACGCAGTTGCCTGATACCAGCAGACAACTACTCGTCTTGGGATTGTAGTAGATATTCAGTATGTTTTCGTGTGCGTCGACAGGAGGTTTTATCATGTGCCAACATGAAATGGTCCGGCGCGCGGCGTCGAGATGTGCGAATATTACACCGCGTGTGAAGTTTTTGCAATCGGCACTCGTGATGAAGTCTAGACCTAACCAGTTTCAAACACTGTCTGTGACTTATGTCGGCCATATTTGGGGGCCTCCAAAGGAGAAGAAAAGATGATCCAGTGGGTTATGCAGCAAGTCAGGTGCATTGCTATGTTAGTGTATAATAAGTATTGTTAGACATATGAAGCCCCCAGTTATGGCTTAAATAGGCATTATAGCATGAAAAAAAAGAGCGCTTAACCGAACAGGTCTGTTAGAGGGCATGAAAAAAAAAACCCGACTTAATTCAGTTCTCATTGTTCTTACCTTGAAAACTGCACGACCTCTGGTGATTACGTAATGCATCTCCATAGGCTTGCCTACATCCTCCTGGGGAAAAAAGAATGAATGAAAATAGATTGGCGCAATATTGCAATGTTGTATGCAGACCACATCTTTACTGGGCCCAGATTTTTTTTTCCAACTATACTGGTGTGCATGCATGCAACCTTGAGTTTCGCAGGCCAAATTATCATATTTTTTTATTCTGCCCTGGCGCGGAAGGTAATTAATTACAAGCTCTAAAAAGAACCTGTCAAACATTGTTATCTTTATGATATATCTGAAATGATATGGGGCGCTAGTTGCAGCACTTGGTGTTTGTGGTGTTTATGGTCATGATCTAATCCAACTGGCACAAGGAATTTCATTAGAAGGCGCCCCAGTTCCCGGGATGCTACACACCTTATTAACCTCATTTGTCCTCTTAGCTACTATGTTAATATTCAGTTTTGGTCCCTGATTACTTTCCAGTGTGCGCGCCTTATTACTGTGAAGCTGTAGTATCCGATTGAAGAATTAAGGGAAATAGGAGATGGGTATGTAAGTAAGTCAAGGGCTATATGGTGAGCTATCTACAATCGTCAGCGCCATTTTGTTTTTTGGTTGTTTTTTTTTTTTTTGCAACGTTTCATCTCATGAAGAGGAAAAGATACCCGGGCCTTGATTTGTACGTAATGATGACAGTAGCAACAAATATTGTGCTTAATATGCCAACGAGTTGTCATGATGTATGAAATATCTACAAATGGAGTAATATTGACTCTAATGAAGACTGAATTCTAGCACGGTTAGGCTTTAGAAAAAGTTGATAGGTGGCAATAAATCACGTTGAGAAGGGGGTGAAGAATCTGCGACGTTATTAACACTGATTAATACCAACTCTATTTCCTGTTACCCCACAAAAGCAACCTTAGGGTTGTTGTGTAGTAATGCAGTCTTAATGATGACGGTGTTGCTATTGATGAAATAAGATCTGTAACAATTCTTCATGGCAATGATGTCCCTTATATTGTTGTTAGCAGTAGTCATCGTCATCACCAACGGAAGAGGAGCAAACGTAAATGATCAACCTGCGCTGATCAAACAACAATCAATATTCTTTTGTAGAGGACATATTACAGAACGGGATTGTTACGCTTTGGCGTCAAAATTTACATTGGTAGGGGAAAATAAAACATATTTTTGGTCGAAAAATATTTCGAGCCCATTCCTAAATTCCTCTGACGTGTACGTATTCAGCCTGGATGGCCACTATAAAGATATTTAGATTGCCAAAGTCCTTCGAAAAGTAAATGAAGTCGAAAGAAATATTTAAGGTCAAACCTCTTTATCAATATATAATCTGTGCCAAGAACTTTTGAAATGAATTTACAGTGATTAGAAGGATATGACATCTCGTATGCAGTCATGAACTTATGTCATATATCATTTTACCGTGAATTTTTCATACCGTTGCAGAATTGAATCCGCATCATTCTAATTACAAGGACCTCGGGTGGTTGCTTTCCCTTGCCCTGTATACGAACCCCTGGGAATCCACAGGCATAATATACTATCTCGTCTCACGCGATACTCTACTTCGATTTGGGTTGCCTTGTATGGGTCTATTGCTGATTTTGTGTCTCTGGCTGTACCTTACTGTAATTCAAAAGCGTGTGTGTGAATGTGTGTGTTTTCCACTTTATTTTTTCAATATTGCTAGATGGGAAAAAGCACTAGTTTTGCCCTTTACTACGAATTTTTCTCGTTTTCATAAATAAAAGTTGTGAGAAAGAAAAAGCAAGACAAATGGTAGAAGGGAGGGAGGGAGGGAGTGGAGAAGAAGGAGGAGGAAGAGGAGGAGGAAGAAGAAGAAGAGGAAGACGGCGGGGGAGAAGAAGAAGAAAAAGAAATCATATGAGTGTTAAAAGTGCAAGAAATGAAAATAATTATAATAATAATGCCTTTAGTAATAAATGGTATCGCTGACTATTAACCGATGAAGCACTGATGACACGGAATCAGACAATTTTCCACTAAATATGCATATCACAGATCAGAGCGTATGATGACACGAACGTGTGACAAAATTCTAGTCAGCAACAAATGGAGTTTTTTTTTACAGCGATTTATTAATCACTTTAAACATCTTACTCGTTTATTTCCTTTTTTTTTCTATTCCTTCTTTCTTAACCTGTACGCAATACACATCATAGAGGGAACCACAGTTTGTAGGCTCAGTTTGTTTTGACTGTCTCTCAAGCGAGTTGAAAAGGACACTACATGTATCTAATGCCTACATGTCCAACGAAAGTCTGTATCGCCGACTTGTTTCAATGGTAGTGGTGTTTCCATGGCAATGGCCAGTTGCTAATCAAATTACACGTCACGACAAGTAAGGGAGTCGGCCAGCATTCGATCCAGTTGGAAAACGGTTTGTGATACTTTTGCATTCTGTATGAGTCTGCAGTGATGTGACTCTTCAACGCAGTGTACTTGGGTGGCGAGTAATGGGTTCCGAAAACTTTACATTCAATACAGGGGATGAGTATCTAGTTAAATATTCTAGAATGGCTTGTGGGTGTTATTCATTTAGTTTGTTAATTGAGACACAAACTTTTTTAATGAATACACCCCCAATGGCATAAAATATTCCACCTTAATTGGCTATTAAACTTAGATTACCTTGTTGGCGAGCATTAGATTAATGTTAGGTGAATCATTAATGGCGCTTTTAAAAATTGAATTCCAATCGATTAAATTGTAAGCTTACTATGCCGGAAGGAGGAGGGGCTGTATTGTCTCTGATGTCTGACCCCGTCAGATTTGTTTAGGCGGGCAAAATATGGAACATGAATTTCCTTAATATGGATTTGCATGTCAAAAAGAAATCCAGTATAGATTATTTACCGCGATCGAGAAGTTAGATAAATTTCCATCGACGGAAGTGCTGTGCCCTCATTGCATGTAGGCTGGTTTCCTCTCTTGTTTTTATTGTTACTATTTTGTTTGTTTATAACCTGCACTTGCCAAAAACTAGACACTGCAGGGCGCCCTTTCAAACTTTCGAAGAAGTGTATCCTTACCTGCTTCTGATTGTATACATAATTTCCTCGCCAGCGATGCCTCTTCTTTTGCCGTTCTTCTGCAATCAAGTGACTCTCCTGAAACGGAACAGAAAAAGAAAACGAAATGTTTAGACATTGCTGCCTCATATAGGGTGGGGGAACTGCAATACTGTAGAAGTGAAAATTTTCACGGTGTTGAAATTTTCGCGACCAAATTCAGATTCACGCAACCAGAAACTATAGCGCGAAAATGATAGCAAGTGGATATTTTGTTTGCCATGATGTTCCACTAGTTGATGTCTTTATTCTGCGGGATTAAAATGATGCGAAGCTCATCTTACCTGGCCAAGCGCGAAAAATTACTCACGCAAAAATATCCACTTTTCCAGTACATGTATGTATAAAGAGTGTGTATGTACACACAACATGTATGAAAAGTTTGTGTTTTGCCATATTTGTACAATGCTTATGAAATTGCAAAGAGTTGGCCTTGTAAAGAAATGGCATACAGAGAATAAATCAAATCAAATCAAATCAAATTAAATCAAAACAGGTAAAGCGCCATTTCTAAGCACTTTAAAGTGAGTCCATCATCACTGTAACATATAACCTTTCCAGTCATACCTCTTTTGATACATAAGAAGGAATATTCTATTCATTATTACAAAATCACATACTTTCTTATCACTTTCTTCATTCTTTGGCAGTTTAAATCGAAAATATTTCAGATTAAGACGGAAATAGAGTTGAATTGTTTCGCGATCAAACACTTCAAATATGATACTGTCTGCAATGTGATGCACCATGCCGTGATCTGTGACGCTCAGGCCCTGCAGGCAACAACTGGAATGCAATCCCTTGCTGTTCATGTTTTCAATCTTTCATAATACTTCGCAGAGACTTGGTTTGAAATCTGCGCTTCACATCCCTTTGGTTCTCCGAGGACAACGCCATCATGATAAAATGCATGTTGGTGGTGACCTTGTCCCCCTTGTCAATGCTGTCTACTGATAGTGTCGTCGTTTAAATTGTGGCCGGTTTTATCTCTTCGAATTCCGGATACGGAAATATTTTAGGCAATTTGAGTCGCACACGTCAGATCAGGTGGAGTATCAATGCCGGCAGCAAGGATTTTTGACTGCTGTGAAAATGAAACCTCCGCTCTTTCCATATCTAGTTTAGATAGCGGCAAAATGTATGAGTATGGATATACATATAAGTATATATATATATATATATATATATATATATATATATATATACATATTTGAATATGGATTATAATCAGCGTCTATACGCTCACGCATTGTGATTACACAATTTGCAATCGACAGAAATATACTGGTAACCTAGTTTTGATGAAGATACAATCGCGGTCGCAGCCCCTTTAGCAAGCACACGTCCAGGATAAACAATTTTCAGGTTCCCTGTATCTTTTTCCGTACATGTGCGATACATATCAAAAGCCAACTAAAAAAAGAAGAAAAATAGAGAAAGAATCATCGTTTTGATCGCTGCTATTGTGACGATGAAGGAAAGCATTAGGAGCGTAACTTACAATCTTTTGGCATATAGAGTGGAGAGATTGTATTCATTCCTATTCTTACTTTATATACTGCAGTTTCGACAGATATCGATTGCTGTCTGCTGAACGATGAGTGAAGGAGAACGTATACCTCTACGCTGTACAAGCCTTCGAGAAATGAGAGTTGGATTCCCGAATCGAAATGGAATAAAAGCACTGCTATCAGGGATCCACGCATTTCTCTACGTGGACTCACGCACACTAACTTTCTGATTATATAAGGTTCTCGGAGAACATGTAAAATCGAAACGACACATAGAGTTACAGTAGTTCGCATTGACTTTCTGACATGTCTGCAATGTTCTTTTTTTTTATAACATCAACTGAGTTGCAGTTATTTGGACAAAAATCCTATTTTTGATTCCCATATCATTTGGGTATTTTCAGACACAAAAAATATCAAAAGGACAGGAATAAAGTACATCAGTATTTCTGTGAAAAGAAGAATTAGTTTATGAGTTTAAGACCATGCCTGCCATCACACATATCAGTGTGCTTCGATCTGTTCTCACAATCTGTACCAAAAAAAAAAAGAAGGAAAAACCAACACTTTCACGTGACAATTTTCATGGAAAGAGGCACTGCAGTAATGTTTGCCAACAACACCACGAAACAGGTTTGTGTTTGCCACCCTGCTGGCATGCCGATATCTAGGTCTCTGGAGCGATGGTTACGGTTTAGTAAGCTCGATCTCCAAGTGAATACGTTAGTGCACGAACACTTTTGTGACTGTTTATACAGAATGTCTCCGTGTGAATTCACGCCTCTTCCTCTTCACGTTAAATTTGCTGTAGTCGGTGGGAATTCGATTGATTTTTACCTAAAAGTATGCGGGGCAAATGCCGCGCTGTCGTTCTCAGACTTGAGAAGCGCGTGATACTCAAATCACTGCCCTTAAGGAGTACTGCTCGGGTATAGACTTTCAGTTTACATTTTGTGCGAGCTTTGGCGAGCTCACTCGCAAACTCAAATTTGATTTTGAAATTAACGCTCTCTTGCCCTTTCTCCGACGCACACTCTTAAGGCTGTTTGTTCTTGAGAGCGGGAAAATTGATATGATTACATGCGAGTCATATTGTTACCGTCTCGCCCGCCCCTCCACCACCCCTCCCCTTAATCAGTTGCCCATGATGTATGATTTCATAATGCGAGGATATTTTTCAGGTTCAGCGTGTCTTAAATTGTGTTTGATACTTTGGTTGCATACCCAACTAATGGCGGACTCAGTCACCGTTGATATATCAAATCATGATGGCAGTATCCAAACCATTTGGCGATTCTGAATTCCAACCAGTTTGCTTATCATGGCTACTGTTGAAATATCAATGCACTTTCATCACTCGAGATAAAATCATCCGCCTTCTTGCACGGTCATATGTGTTGGTTTTAGTTGTGGCCTTTTGTTGCTATCATGGCAGTTGTATGCTTTCAAAACTTTAAAAGTAATCCTCATTCCGACTGAAAGCAACATCCGTGGGGCAATGACGTGTGTCTGTATGTGCTTGTTTGTCTGTCTATCTGTCTGCCTATGTCTGTGTATGAGTGTGTAGCGGTGTAGGTGTGTATGTGTGTGTATTATCATAATGGTGAAGGGAATACGAATGGAAATTGGGTGGGTGTAAGTTCGGAATATATTGTGTCCGTCATCAGCGATAGAGTCAAAGTTATGTCTCTAATATACGTAAATATAAGCTTGTTGCTTAGGATGAACGTTGTGGAACATGCTCAACCACAAACATAAATCTCATAATATCATTGTTCAGGGTTGTCGGGCAAAACTAAGTTTCCTATTTTTCTTGACAATAGCAAGCTTTGGATCTGAGACGCGAAAGCTAAGATGACGCCAATTAGGCCAAAAACAATGTTCTGCACATGCGCGTGACAGCTGTTCCCATTGTCTACCCGGGAGGTTGTGTCGTCTTAGTGTTCGCGTCGCAGATCTAAAGCTTGCTAATTGTCCTGTTCGAACACTCGGTTGGTCAATGACATCCCCAAAGTATTGGGATCTTATGACGCTACGACTAATTTATCTAAAAACTCAATCTCCTTTTATACCTCGAAAAGCTCTATCGTGCCTTGCGTGCCTTGGTGTTGACCCTTCAACTCCTCCTCTTTCGCCCTCCTTTCCCCTGTCCTCTGTAGTCTCTTCCTATTATTCGTCCCGTGCTTATTCTTTCCGATAAGAGAGCTGCCTCGTGTGTGTATGTGTGTGTGTGTGTGTGTGTGTGTGTGTGTGTGAGTGTGTTTTCTTTTCTGTCCTCTTTTTCCACTTCTATTTTTTACAAGCCCTGCATTTCAGCAGTGCCCCTCATTTCTAACTCTGTTGTGGTACAGTTATAAAAGTCATGGTGTTCTTAGCAACCGATGTGTTGGCTCAGTGAGTAGAGCGGCTGCCTTCACAATCGGGAGGTCGTGGGTTCAAACCCCGGCCGCGTCATACCAAAAGACGTTAAAAGATGGGAGTTGCTGCTGCCTTGTTTGCCGTTCAACAGTTGAAAAGGTTAGAGCAACGTCGATCTGGCGCTGCTCAGTGGCTGCCGGGCCCACGATCAATTGGGCAAAATGAATTTCCATTCTTGGACAATAAAATTTGGAGTTTATATCCAAAACAATTATTATTATTATTATCTTATTTACGTTAAGTAGCTCTTTTTTTAATAATGTTGCGGTTATTTTGTTAAAACTTGTGTACGTAAATGGTACACTGTAATTGCACTGTGTAGGAAATGAAATGATACGGAATGAAATGAAATGAAACAGTGAACGTTTGCGAAATGCGATTGGACCTCTCCATCCCAAATGTGAGACTTTTGCAAGTTACTTGCAGTCGCTCTATAATACCATCATCCGCCTTGGAAGCCAAGACCCCGTAATCTCACGTGCTTTCCCGTAATTGGTTAGTTTGCCTGGTTAATTTGGTAGGAGAGGATTATGTTTGACTCCTGTCTTGTAACGCTTTACTTTTTATCCCATTGGCCCCGAGGAAGTGAAAGAACGAAGCTTTGACGGCATGAATAAAAACAGCTCGCGTTCACAGATCGCGAAATTGATGACATGTAAGCCAACTCCCGAGGGGATATACAATTAGACGGATCATATTCTTGATAGCGATACACTATTTAGAATGGCCTCGTTGACGTTTCAATCTCTTGATTTCTGGCGTGTTTTCCAAAGAAGCTGAAAGGAAAGCGGGAAACAAGAGGAAAACTTTGCCTCGGACGTATGGCAAGCCGTTTTAACATTTAATCCTATTTCTTGATATCAAGAATTCATTTCTTGATATCAAGAAATCGAATTCTTGATATCAAGAAATCGACTTATTGATATCAAGAATTCATTTCTTGATATCAAGAATTGAATTCGTGATATCAAGAATTCATTTCTTGATATCAAGAATTGAATTCGTGATATCAAGAATTCATTTCTTGATATCTAAAAATCGAATTCTTGATATTAAAAAATCGAATTCTTGATATCAAGAAGTCGAATTCTTGAAATCAAGAAATGATTTTGTGTTGTTAACCAATGGCAATTCTTGATATCAAGAAATGAATTCTTGATATCAAGAAGTCGAATTCTTGCTATCAAGAAATAGGATTAAATATTAAAAGGCTTGCCATACGGACGAAGGCATTCACGTCATGGAATATCAGTTTTGGGGGTTGCAGCTGGGTCATGAAATTGAGAGAAAGACTTCTGTTCATTTTTCTTCCATTGACTTTAACCCTACATCATGTATTGTCTGCTGAATATCTTTATTTCATTTATTTAATTTCATCTTATTTCCGACGAAAGTATACAATATGACATTTGTACATTCAAGTGGGATTTAAATGCAGGCCATTTTTTTTTTTACAATGTAACGTTTTATATAAACACATAATTATACAATATGAATATTAATGAGTGCGTATATATTTATATATATATATATATATAAAAACAAATAATGTATAAATAATATATTATCTACATCATGTATATATATATATAAATATGCGACATAAATTAGGTGTGCGACGGACTCTATACTCTCAATTCTTGTTTCCCTTGTGTGTAATAAATTGAATAAAATGAGCAAAGAAAATGGGATTACCTAATATATATTTATATTTTTCAGCTTACTCTCTGATCTAAAATTACTATCAGTCACTAAGCTTTTGATATGTTCAATTCGGTGATCCAGTTTTCCCGTGTAAGTTCACGGTGGTGGAGAGAGGGTTACGGTACAGTATATAGGCAGTAGACGTAGAGTAGCCGAGATGAAGGTGTTAAAGAAAAAAAAAAGCGAGTGAGAAAAAAGGCGAACAAGGTGTTTTCTTATATATCCTTCCACGTCAGGGCTCAAGCCGGGGCGAGTCCAGCTTGCTCGGCCCTGTGACAGGTGATTGCCCAAGTCTCGGCCAGAGCTTGCCCCCAGAGGTTTCCCGTCTTCGACAGCGATCGGATTCCTGAAGTATTTAGACACCTCACACCCACGTGAGCGCGGTCAGGCAGAAATTAGTGGCCTCATCGATAGAATAATCCTCAGCCATCTCCATTTCGCTTCCATCACTTACCCCCACCCCCCCCCCACCCCCACTCTCCGCATCTCCCTCTTAAAATTCCATATGTTAATAGAGAAAATTTGGCCAGAGTGCTATTGAATTACATTCCTCATGCCTAACACATTCTGTATCAACTGATGCGCTGGCGCAACCTTTACAACAGGATCCCTGGACTTATCACGTGAAAACATGTATGGAGCAGTGTTGACTAATTGCCCACTCCGTTTGGTTGATTGCCATGACAAACATTAATATTGATGATCTGTGAAGTGCCGAAACCCACAAACAGCTTTTATAGATACGTATATCCGGATAGCAATATGATTTATTCATCCAGCTACGTAATATTGAACCGTACGTAATAGTAAATATGATTGTACGATGAATAAGACATGCAATTGGGTGTTATTTTGTTTTCATGCTGATTGTTTAACAAACTGCAGATATCTAATTGCCGATAAAAAAAAAATGGAATTGATTTTGCAAAAATAATGATTCATTTGCGAACATTACCGGTGGATTATCTTTGTGTAGTATTTCTGAGACTCCTATTCCCCCGCTTTCGATGAGAGATTTCCTGCATTAGGGTTTTATCTTTTTTGCAAAAAAAATCTCCCGTTCTCCCGCTTTACCTGTGTGCCTCACTTTAAAGGGGAATGAAGCCCAAATATACATATATATATATATATATATAATTATGTGAATTGAGTGAATGCAGCAATATTAGTAAAACACATCTGCGATGTTTGAGAAAAATGCGTTCAAAAGGTATAATTTTCTTTTAAAAATTCGGTGCCACTGTTGCTGCATGAGAAGACTAAATTAGTTCGGGACGTCATCGCAGGACAACGACATAAAAAATAAAAAGAATTCCACCAAATTTGGGGTTTTTTTCTAATCAATGAAAAGTACGCATTCCCTCGACTTGGTTTTGATATATGTCAAGGGGAAATTTATTCCCCCTGCCTTCTGAAAGAAGTAAGTCATGCTCTTTCATTGTGCCACAAAAGTGAAAATAATTACGTGGCATTCTTTTTAATTTCCTGTTTATCGTTTTCCTCAGATGACATCACAAACTGCTGAATCTCCTGTTTGCCAGGAGGTCAAGCTTGAGAGATGCTTGGGGTTCGAGTCTCTGGTAATTTCCACCGCACGACAAAGAAATAAGTAATGCGATGTTGCACAGAATGGAGTTTAACTTAACAGAACAGGAATTGAATTACATTGCAGATGTACATAAATGCAACCTGATACAGGCCTATTAAATGCAGCAACAAAGAAAAGATACGCAAAAGGAAGAAACAACCTGATATACACAACATTAATTTCCACCTGTATTTGCGTCTCAGAATCTCTGCACTGTTTTTGACGCTACGTTGTTGTTAAAGACGTTGTTCAATTATAATAATTAAGAAAAGCTATTAACTTTACTTTAACGACGTCAAAAAAAAAAGAGTTTTCAAAACGTTTTGAAGATTATGCTATTACTACCAAGAAATCTACCTACACATATCACCGTGCTAGAGTTTTAATTGTTGTTGTTGGGGGGTTTTTTTTGAGCAATTCTTTTCTAATATTCCTACCTGCGGAGAAAGAAATGAGCATGATAATTCTGGTCACCTAGACACTTCTTTTTTTTTTCCGAAATGTGCAACAACGATTTCCGACCACTCTCATTCATAGCTTCATCATTTTCACACAGTGTCAGGCCACGGCCTGCACGCTGCTTATGGCAAGGAACATCATCAAACACGGCCTTTAATGTTGCTGATGCCAGCAGGGATAAACGAAACAACCCTCTATCGTAATGAGGGCCTCTTCTTCAGTGATGTCACAGAAGTGTAAAGTACTGCAACGTCGGGGATTTTGTTTCTGTCATTAGTTTGTTCTCTTTGGGTTTTTTCCCCTAAGCGGATCCGCCTCGCCCAGGCTTCATCAACTGAGAAAGGATAGGAGGATTGCATTAAATTAGACGTAAAACAGACTGATTCCCCAGTGAACCTGCCGAAGGTTATGATCTGTACGCATCATGAGACGCACGCGCCAGCTGATGGTGTGTCTGACTGCTCACTGTGAACGGGAAGGGAACACCTTATCCAAGCGGTGAGGGAAAATATGCGAAGGGCTCAGATGAAGATAACAACAAGGACAACAACAACAACAAAAAGCACGTATGCATTCTAGACAAGGGATAAGAAAGAAAGAGCGGATTTGTATATGTGAGTATTGTTCATTGATTACACGGGCATCAGCATATCTGCAGAGTACCAGGGCACGGGAAACTTCGTTTTGGTTGTATTAATGCAATTATTCCAGCGGCGGAAGAGATGTGTCCTGAAGCTACTCTGGGATGTAATACTGATTGAATGCAAAGGGAGATAATTCATTTCGAATCCCTTTTCATCAAGATTTTTTTATTTTTTCATTCATGTGCTTCAAAAAGAGAGACTGTAAGTCACATAAGACACAGTCTTGTTACTTTTCATCAGCAATTTCCTTTCCCAGTCAAGAATGATCCATTTCAAACTCAACACATGACTCTTTCTCACCCCCCCCCCCCCCCCCATTCCTTCCGGCAAGAATGCGATCTCAAAAGGGCTTTGTATGGCCTTTATTTTGTCGTCAATGTCCCATGTGTTGTTGTCTCTCTATAATTTAGATACGTTTCTCTGCCCGAACGCGATGACATTTTTTTTTTCTGTACCTTTTAAAATAATGGTTTTGAAGGGAATGCATCGTACAAGCTCTGCTCAATAGCTTTCTCTCCATTTTCAACATTTTCAGCATTACAGTAAATATCATGCATTCAGACTTCACAATTTATTCTGTGTCTATAATTTATTTCGATATAATAGTAGAATAGGTATATCCCTTTGCTGAAATTATTCTGCTGAAAATGAAATGAAATGAAATGAAATGAAATGAAGTAAATGTTCACTGCCTAAAAAGCTGCTCAAAAGATACAGTATAACTTTCAAGGCCAGCGTCGATAGGCTTTTTGAGATTCAGTTCTAAAACAAAAACAGAATAACGTTTTGTTTATTAAAGCCATTGATGAAAATGGAAACAACACGAAACGGGTCACGTGATACACTCAGGAAGTTTTATTTAAAAAAAAAATGAAAGTCATTTGCTTTTGTTGCGCACAAGACATTCCGCGGGAAAATCAAATGCGCCTAGTAGAGCCGCAGGAGGCGATCATCAATACATGATTGTGAAGTACATTGTGTTCCGCTTGTAACGACTTCCGCCGGTAGGTTTTACCGCATATCTGCAGTGAATGTTGACGCTGATTGTTTGGCGAGAATCTTTAACAGACAGTGTAACCTTTTTGCTGCAAGGTTTAGATGACACGATGATTCTGCGACTCACGTATTCATCGGGCCACTAGGCGTTCAGCGGCCAACGTCAAATTTGGGTCAAGCTGAAAAACGAATACCTCGGGCAACCTGCCGGAACGACACTCATTAGTGTGCTTCGCGGCGTTGTCCACTTGCGTAGAAATGAAAACAACGGGAACGGCAACTTCCAACCAATTTCCAACTAGCATCAAAGCCGACAACACAGAAAGAGAAAGAGAAAGAGAAAACACAAAAACAAAATGAATGCCTCTTACGCAGATCTTGTGAATGGTTTGCACTTCTTGAGCTCGGCGGGGCAAATTAGGAGGGCGAGCCAAAATAGCCGAGGGAGACGCCTGCTCTGTTTGCCTATTAAAAGGATCGACACACCTGTTAATAACTCACTTTGACGATTACCAAGTATTTGGCTTCCGTTCGAATTGCGCTCCCAGTCATGGCTGTCCTTTACTGATTCAGGTTCGCAGATCTCTCATCTGATATTCATCCAACAAATAAAAGGTCATATCTGTCATCTAATTTCACTTCCACCCTATTTGGAAACGATGATGAAGTGATATATGTCGTTCAGTAGAAACGCACCATCCGCTCCAGACGCATTATGGTAGTTCATACCGCATCGCATCGCCCGGATGTTCCACTCGAGTGGTCAGCGTTAAATGTCCCATAAAATATACAACTGGCTGAATCAGATCAAACAAATAGAGCTCAGAATTCAAAGTAGTTCGACAGCCATTCTTCTTGTGTCTCGTTCCAGTTGTAAATGCTGCACATGTGAATATTGATTTCGTGGTGACGGATTAAGCATGCGCAGAAAACGGTCATGACAAGTTTTAAAGGCCCAATTATAATTCTGAAAATCACAGGGATACACGAGTCTCTTGTTGAAGGTGAATGTTGTGTCATTTCTCACACTGAAGTGACATTTGTACCATCATTATTACTCGAAAATTAACGAAAGTAACAAACATTACTGACCGACACAAATTGTGATCGGGTGCGCGTCACGAGTTCGACACTCTTGAGTCATACAGTCCACTAGCCATACAGCTCAAGAGTCTTACAGCCCACGAATCATACAGCCCATGAGCTCGACACTAGGCAAATAAAGCCCACGAGTCTGACACTAGGCGAACAAGGTCCACGAGTTCGAAACTGAGCGAAAAAGACCGACGAGATCGACACATTAAGCCCCATGATGTAATGTCATGAATGTCGAACTCGTGGACCTTGTTACCCAGTGTCGGACTCATGTGCCATCTTTTGCTTAGAGTCGGACTTGTGGGCCTTGTTTGCCTAATGTCGGACTCATAAGCCTTATTTGCCTAGTGTCGAACTCCTGGGCTCATTTTTTTTCAATGTCGAACTCGTGGGCCATATGACTCGTGGGTGCTGTCGGTCTCTTGGGATGACCCCTTCTGATCGCATATTTGTCAAAACCTGTCTTTCAACTTCGCACATGATCCAAGTGATTTCACATTTTTAGCAAAGAATGATACTAGAACAGAAAAACAACGCTCATCCCTTGGACATAGAGAGAAAAATTCTCACAAACTAGAGAGACCTGCACACACCGGCACTCAATACTAGTACTCTTTGCTTAAAGTGCCACCTACATCAAACAGACATACGTCACGCACAACTGGCAAAGTGCAAGGTGTTGACATGACAAACACGACATAAAATGCGCGGGACACGACACTCGGGGAAAACGGTTTACCTGTTGGTGAAAAGTGCAACGCCAAAGTCTTCCTTAAACTGATTTGCATGCTGGGCGGGATGTAGAATTAGGACATTAGGTATCTTCTGTCCCAAGCAGCAACGCTCCAATCATGATTGCAAGATGTTAGGAAAGTTTGTGGTAGGTTTTGAAAACTATCATTATGTTATGTCAACACGGGACGATTTAAACATATGATTTACAGTAACTGTAAATCATATGTGAGTACAATTCCACTTCATGCTCAAGGTTGTTTTGAAATAGAGGGTAAAAACAGACGGAAAAAGTGCTATATATTTTTTCTTTAATTCACTAGCTTGCATACACACACAAAAAAAAGTATATTAGTTTTAATCATATAATTATACAAACAGACGAGGTGTTGATCCTTTGGCCTTATGAATTTCAAAATTAACTCAAACATATTTTGTTTTAATGATCTGACATGAAATAAAAAACAAAATATTTTGTCATATTAAGGAATGTTATTATGTGTTGCAAAAAGCAAATTATCTGTTATGACATTTCAGCTGGAGAGGGATGTTCTTTATTAATCAATCGACAGCAAAAATCTAAATTTTATGGTATCACTTTTGACATATCACTGGGAGATTTGAAAGTTCATGGGATCCGCCCACCTCAGCTAATTTGTCAAAGTAGATCACTTTGGATCGAAACATCGAAGATTTTCCGGTTTCATATCCTTCTTACTATAATTATTGTTATTATTGATAATAATAATGTTATTGTTATTATTATTATTATTATTATTATTATCATTATTATTATCATCATCATCATTATTACTATTATTATTATCATCATCATTATTACTATTATTATTATTAGTAGTAGTAGTAGTAGTAGTAGTAGTATCATCATTATCATCATCAACCATGTCTGATTTTGACAAACTTCTTCCAGTTTGTCTGTGTTTAGTGCATATCGAAGACTCTCTTATCTATATAACTTCTTCGTCTTTACGCAAAATTTTTCATTTTCCATTCTATTTCATTGTTTTGTTAGCACAACATAATGAGTGTACAATTTACAGAGTAAAAAGGAGAACACACACCAAAAAAAAAAAAAAAAAAAAACACCGCACAAAACAAAACAAACCACGGATGGGCCAAACTGTCAGCATCAGCAATATCGTCACAGTGCTATAACAATCGACAAAGTGGCGAAGACTATTAACATTTGAAACATTTCATTTCCAGAAGAACGGGAACTAAACATGAACAGCCACACTTGACTATATAAAAAGCGGTGTAAAAGTCAAACGCAAAATTCAACCAGTGCAGGGCTGATGGCAGAGCTGTTGTCGTGCGTGCAAAATTCCGGGGAAAATTGAAGACATTCTTTTTGAAATTAGCTCTGTCTGTTCTGTTCTGCTGCTCAAGAAGTATAGGGACGTCTGTGGATAAAGCCTTTAGTTGTTTGTCTGTTTGTTTGTTTTTTTTTGTGTTTTTTTTTTTTTTTTTGCTGGGGGCTTCCATGATAACTTCCACGATAATTTAAAGATTGGATTAATCACATGTAGACATTTTCTTTAAGTGCAGATAAATGCAACATTACCATGGTTACTGTTTTATATTCAATGTTGAAACGAACGTTAGGAGTAATAAGATTATGCGGTAATCAAATAGCTCGTCAGCATGTTTCACAGAACCACATTTTAGATATTCAAACCAATGTAATTACGCGTATCATACAAGTGTACTAATCCAGACTTGTAAGGCAACGGATCGAGGGCCTCGACTACAGAAGTACTACGGTAAAGCCTGAATCACGACGCACTGTGTCACGTTGACCAATTAAGATTGTATTATTTTGCAGGACAGGGATGCTTCTACCAGGACATTTTCCATGCATGCATAGGCTGTAATCTTTTGATCATTAAAAATGATGGGTGTTGCACAAGCAAGATCTGATTGATAAAGGTGAGAGGAGGCAAATCTGGAGATTTGTATTATAGCGTCTTGAAACTCCTTCTGCATCTTAATAAAAAAAAATTCTCAATCAGAATGAATGAGTTGAAAGAATCTATCTAATTTTAATGTTAGGCATTCAGGAGAATAAAATTACGCAATTAGTTATTGGCAGGAATCTAAACACCATTAAATTTAACGTTTGAATAGTGAAAGACATTGATCCTTTTTGTGTGTGTAAAACAAGACACTCTTGCAGAAAAATATCAATTGGTCTCTAGAAGAGACAAGTGAGAGAGGGGTGGAGGGAGACGGAAAGTTGGGAAAGAAAATTGTGTCTACTTGTGCGTGCATGTGTGCATGCGTGCGAAAAGAGACAAAGAAAAAAAAAATCTAGAGGTAAAGATAATAAAAAGATGCCTAAAGCCTACAAGGCTGGCAAATGGCAATGTTCAATAGAGACATTTGGTCTGTAATTGTTCAGTAAACTTTTAGATGTTCACTTCGTTTAATGTGGTGGAGAGAGAAGTTGCCACTTGCAGTGCGGTTATTTTTATCCCCACTTTTATCCCAAGCAGAGTAACCGTGTGAGCTTTCACCACAAACAAAGGGAAGAGGGGAGGGGTGAGTCATCCATAATTATGTCCTGACGTCATCACTTGCAATAAATTTCCACGACAAGGTTCGTGTGAACAAAAAAAAAAAAAAAGGTTATAAGAAAATGAAGGAAAAAAAATCGCTTGAAATTGATAGCAAGATTTGAAGCCCTAAAGCGGGTTTGCCTAAACAGAAGGGATATATTTCACTGAGTTGTTTCTTTGCGTCTATTCTTGCCAAAGGAGGTAAGTTTGCCTCATTTCTGCACACGATATCCAAAAGGGATTTTCTGGTTAACCCTTTCAGAAGTTGAGTTAAGGAACTATATACGGATATGTTCATGCGTAAAATTTTCCCTTTTCCGGAAAAAAAAAATGGTGAATTCAATTTCAAAAAGTTCGTCACGACAGAAAAGATGATATAACTTTCGACTCTCACAATTTTGATTGATGATCTATTTATACTCAAAGGAAAATCATATTATGTAGCTCTTGACTGAAGGTGACGCAATTTTATAAGTCTAGTAGTTTTTATTATACTTTAACTACCGTGTAATTCACAGCACACTTCATCTTAGCAATATGGTATATACATACATATATACATACATATATATATATATATATATATATATATATATATATATATATATATACATGTGTGTGTGTGTGTGTGTGTGTGTGTGTGTGTGTGTGTGTGATACAAATCGGAAGCCACTGTTTATACTGTGTGATTGCCATACACAACGAGGACACTGGCACTTCACAATTATTGGATGAACAAGAACTAGGCAATATTACGTCACAATACAACATTATTTGTAACTTACCAATAGTTTCACCTCGAAGCGTTTGTACAACTGCAGCTGATATTTGATGTGCAGAGTGAATGGAAGACGTAGAAAATGGCTCAGATTATGAAGTGACTTTCTTTATGTTTGTCAAGCAAACTTCATTGAAAGTAACTCCAGACTACTCAAAGAGAGAATTCAGAGTTCAATTCTGGGTTGATAAAATCATCTCCGGACTAACTCATGTCTTGGCTTCTTTAAGCATCATTTAAATGTCATTGATTTAGTATATCACATCTTGAAACTTCAAAGGATTTTACATTTCGTATTCAAGCCTCTTAAAAATAGTTCCAAACACTTAAGATATTGGTAAGTGGTTACACCACTTTATTAACTTTGATCTCGAATCGCTGTGTGCGTGTATGTGTGATTGCTTGTTTAGTTGTCCTATTCGCTGTTATCTAAGGTAGATGTTAACTTGTTTGTCAGAGAAGACAGGTTTGGAATTATGAAATCACACTATACCGCTCGGTCTTCTGAATAAGCATGGATAAGATTCACAATAATTTGACACTCGAATCATTCACCAACTGCTTGTTTGTAGACGTGAGGCGGAAATGGGAAACGTGCATTCATATCGTCAAGAAAATGAAAGTACACTTATGAATTTCTCTGTATTTGCGATGAAATCAATATACCCCATCTCCGAGTGAGAACACGATTACCAGTGTTTATACAGAGGATATTGAAAAACATGAACTTAATGCAATAGTATATATTGTGTGTCCTAAAACGCGAAAAAAAAAACTTATCTGAAATGAAATTCTCGCTACTTTTTCGCATTGAATCCACATGAATGACATTCATACTATAACACTACTACAACAGTGCCTTTAAAAAGAGTCAGGTATTCCATCTAGATAGTGCCGTTAGATCAGATCAATTCATCTCTACAACTTTATCTGAATAACCTGAATGTATGTGAAGTGATTTTGAGCGTTTGACTCAGAGGAGTGTAAGAAGGGGAACGGAAAACCCACACAATGATGACGTTGAGAATCAAAGTGTTTCTTTTGTGCTCCATGTCGTCCCAATGAACATTGAAATTCCCCGTGTGTCATGTGGACAGAAAACATTGAATCCTATACAGTCTCGCATGTTGAAAATGTTCATCCATACGTGTGTCTCCATGCACATTGGAAGTAGAATTTACCCTTTGTTCAGCATTGACCATTTTTGCAAACTCGCGAGCTGTTCAGTCGAGGTTCACTTTTGACAAATAGGAACAACGTAAACGAAAAGTAAGCATACGCTCGTTCAGAAAAGAAAAAAAATACTGCTGCATGATCTCATGGCCTAGCATGCGACATGAATAGCAAGATGTTATACTCTGAGTGCACATGGATAACCAGCTTGCCAGTTATGCCAATATTTCTTTCTATGTGATGTAGGGGTCGCAGAAGCAAAAAAAAAAAAAAAAGCGATGACAGAACACTTCACTGCTGCATCAAGAAGCTGAAAAGAAGAGGAGGCGAAACAAAAGCAACATAAAACAAACTAAAATGCCTTACCCATCATTTCCGAAACTCTTGAATGATTCAGGTATGAGAAAGCAAATCGCAATCTCGTACACACACACACACACACACACACAGACAAAGAAAATCTTGTGGTATCAAATTTAAGCCATCTAAGTGGACCTCTTTACACTCTGGTGTTTATCATTGGTCTACGCTACAAAGTAATGATGACCCAAGCGGAACATGACGACCTCTTTGCGACGAAAACACAAACTCTCAACCCATTATATCCAATTCCACGATGAATGTTCCAGTCTCGCGCTCGAGTATCCATACCGGAGAAGGCAGTTGCTTGCACTTCGCAACTTTCGGTACGTGCTCCCGGCGAAATGTCACCACTAAGGTAAACCAAACACTGGGGCCAACATGGAAACTGAGACGGAGTGTTCGCAGCGTTCATGAAGGAGAAATAAATGCAGGAGAAGTCGCTTTTAGATGAGCTTCAATCGCATTGTGTCACGGTTCATTGGAGCCAAACCAGGCCTTCGTTCCGCGATGCTGTGTGGCCGAATCAGAAGTAAAATAAAAATAACGCAACAATGACTACCGAAAGTCCCTGACTAATAGAATTACGACCGGGTTGCTTCTTTTTAACTCCTGTAGTTGGATCGAGTCTCCGCATGGTCTTGATATGATTAACTCTTATTTCTAATGGTGTTGTTCCGTACAGTCCTTATCAAAATATATAAGAATCCCCCATCAGCGATGCAGACCTAGATAACTGGATCCAAGAAGCAATGAGTTATTAACGTTATCTGTAACATCAGATACTCCATTCGCGCTGTCATCTGTTGTTGTTCGATATGATAGCCAAACTATCTACTTAATGGCTGGTAATGACTCATGGCAATGGGTTAGATTTTGACCCCATATATTTGTGTATTGGCAGATAGGCCGAATGGATATCTATAATGCCTGGACTCGTTATGAACACGATGCAGAGAAAAGAAATGATGTCGTATAAGTCAGAGAAAAGGAGGTAAAGTGTTTAGAATTCTGGACTAGAAGATACCAACGTGTCTCTATCTGTTATGCCTTACACAGCTTGGTCGAAGAATCCAATAATGCACCTTCAAAGATACTATAGTCTTAACTTAGCACACACAGGCGCGGGCGTGTACACAAACGCGTTATCATGTCCATGACCCGACTTCACAAAGGTATAGATTTAAAGCTAAACATATTATACTTGGAAGGACTCTAAATTCATCTTCCGCCATTAGGAATGTGCTTGCGATATATCGGAAAGCTCTACCAAGGAACCTTGTCAGGCTGACCAGGCTGGCTGGCTTGATTAATAGCTTGGTTTGTGGTATATCTTGAAATGTGTGAAATGGTAAGAGTTGGTGTACCCGACTTTTCTTCCTGAAGTGCCCTCCCCGTTCAGAAGTGGGTACGTAGATCCTGCAAGTACCTGATGATTGAATCGTGTTCAAGCAGGCAATATTGAATCGCGTGCATGCAGAGCAAACTGCGTGCAAAGATACCGTTTTGGCCCTATCTTTTGGAATCAATATAACCGAATATAAAACATTACGTAGCAATCACGATCGGGTAAGCTTAGAGATTGGTAGTACTTCCGCTTTTTTGGGTAATTATTTCGCATTTTCGTCATTGACTGACGTCGTACCATTAAGGCGTTATTTCCCAAATTTCTTATGCATTTGTGTACATTTCAGAGAGTACACTTCAGTGTATATTTCAAATCGACAGTTCTGCAGGCATATTATGAGAACCATGTTTTCACTTTAAATCAAATCCATAGTTTAAATCTAGTCTCCGGACAAAAAACAAACGCAGCAAGGTGTACGTTGCCCACTCGCCTGTCTGTGCTCCTTTACTACTCCATGTTGTTTTTTTTGTTGGCATACGCTATGTGCCACGCGTATTTAGGCTATCAGAATTTGAATAATCCGCAGACTAGGGTTTAACTACCTTTGTGAACATTTCTGGCAAACATTGTTTAAAGTCTGGGGGTCCTGCTTCCCAAATCAATAACATGAGCTGATTGCCAATGAGGCTTGGCACTTCAAAAGAAAAAGCTCATACGCGCCGATGAATCGCCAAATGTCAACCTCATTATTTAGGGAAAATTTAGAATCGAACAAACGAACACAGAATAGGTAATTAGTAAAGAGTACATTGGAGGACAGTGCACATGGTTAATGGCGTGCGTTTGCAGATAATCATCTTTGGAGACCGAGGTAAAGTAATCCCCGTTTTTTATTCCGTCCGATGACCCCTTTAGGAGTTGAGGTATATGCGTGTTTATAGCTGTTGAAAGTGAGGGTCTGCACTTCATTTGCGTCGCATGTCATAACATCGAGGATCTATCAACAAGCACTGTGACCAAATAGAACTTCTTTTTTTTTTTTAATTTTCCCGTTGCGGCTATTTTCATCAATTTCCTAAATAGCCATTTATCGCCTGATTGACCTAATCGTACGAACTGTTAAACGCATAAGGAATAGCTTAACTGAGTGGGTTTTCGAAGCGACAATTACTGACTTTCAAAGCAAAGATTCAAAAAAAAAAACTTTGCATTGAACAAACCAATCCTCTTGATTTCACAATAGGACTCACTGCGTTCGAAATCGTTGGCGTTTCACCGTCACCGGGATTTAAGGAAAATACGGCCGAGCGCATCTCTTATGACCATAAAATTCTGCTAAATATACTGGACTATCACGCATCTTACGGCACTTTTGGGCAAACGTTCTATCCCCAAAGCTACTCGGAGAACCGCAAATACGGTTCAATGACAGGGGATCGCGCATCTACGGTACCAAAGTCACGTCAAATACGAAATCGGAGCGTCTGGGATTCTTCTCTATTCAATAAACATAAGAATGAAAAATGATCAAAGAGTTTCAATCGTTCAAGGCTGTGGCCGATAATCTGCCGCGTAATGACGTTTTATCCGGGACTTTGGCACCCATTTTTGAGGGTCCTTGCGGACTGCCGAGGAATTTAATGCGAGCTGAAACCGCCGCTAGCCCAAGGGAGCCGACCTGGATTCCAGTGCAAATCAACCAGAGAGTTAATCTTACCTAGGCCCTGCACTAAGAGCACGTTTCGGTTAAGCAAGCTTCGCTGGAAGAATGGAAAAACAGGAGTAATAATGGCGATCAAATTCTGCTTTCGTGCCAATAAAAGGGAAAAAACAACAACAATTAATATCTTGCGTGGTAGCGAGTGCCGGTCCGCATGCTGAGGGCTCGCATGTGTGTGTTTTTTTTTCAATATTGTACATTATCATATTTCTATACTTCACCTTTGGGAATGCTCAAAGCCGTAGTGCGTCATACCACAAATCAAGGTAAATTACATCTCGCTTGGCAACCATTAACCTGCGTAGGTAAATCTCTGTTATACTGTATCACATTCATTCAGCACAGCTAGTGTGTAAGTATAATGTTTATAAACAACTTCAAACACTTTACTTTGTATGTCACATGCCTATTTTGTATGAAATCAATAACATAAACGCTCAGAAATGTACCAAAAAAGAGCATACCAAATTACGAAATTGTACATCAAGTTTGATAGCTTAGGATATAATAATTGAACCTGATTATTTGATATCTTCCATACGGTATATAGAGGGGATAGAGAGGGCTTTTACTTCTTTCTCCCACCGTTTAGCCTGAGTGGTGCCAACCAACCAATAGTATGCAATCTATATTTTTGGCTTCTTTTTGTTTCTTTTTGATCCAGAGTAGAGCAATTTGGCGTGGGATTTAGGCATCTTTGCAGTAGGCTCGAAGTTGGGTTGTATTTCACCTCAGAGGAGCTTACACGCATTTAGCGAGGGTACGGGGCAAAACTTAGAGTTGGTGTTTTTTTCTCCCCCGTCGCAGGAAAGTCCATGCTGGATATAGCTTGGATGACGTTTTTAATCAAGAGGGATTGACGGCGCCTTTCTCACGAATCCTTCCTAAGCTTATGTTTCCGTCAGTAAACATTTTTACACGGGGAGGGGGGGGGGGGGAGTTAGAGGAACTGGCCAAGTATCAACCTTGTATATGAAAATTCTAATTTGGAGTTCAATGATGAAGGACCCACCATAGATCATTATGACTATGCCACGCAAACTGCTTATGCTTTTAGCTTCTCTTTTTGTGTTTTTATTTTGTGTGTGTGTGTGTGTGTTCTCAATGCCAACATTTGACTTGAAGTGACATTGTTCGTCACATCGATGTCGACGTCAGTGATCGGTTACATATGATCACGAGTATGAGTCATTAAAATGTTATGGAAATGAGGAATGCTGGGAAATTTTCGTCGGTTATAAATCTACTCAAGTCTCACCAAAGTAACGTCTCGATCTCTTCGCCTCCTTTCCGCTCTCAATCGTGTCAATTTCCGTAATAAGATACCCATACTTTAAGAGGTTCGCCTCGAAGGTATTGCGTGGCTGCCATTTTCAGCTTGTCCTGTGTACTGTTTCTCCATTGGATTTTTTTTTCTATTTGAAAATGAGACTACATTGAATTGGTATAAAAAGAATATGTTTTCTGTGGTAGTGTTAGAATAACCATGAATTTAGAAGTGGACAAATTTCAGGAGTCCCTAATCATTCAATATGAAAAAACATCAGCATCTGTCTCTCGTCAAGTTATCATATTTGCATGTCATTCTAAGGGTGTTAGAGCTTGTGACATTTTACTGAGTGTACATCCAGAATCTTGAAACAATAAGGATTTAATACCGACGAAGTCCTAACATTTTCCGCGAAGGTCCCCGTTTTTCAAATGTTTTTCAGTTTTATTTACAATCGTTTAAAAGGTACCCGTAACGTCACTAATATTACGTAAGTTAGCATTGTCATAACTGTTACCATTGATACCGATATCACTATTTCCACCAATTTAATGTTTATAACCGTAAGTATTCACAACGATATTATTAATGTACGTTTAGGACGATTTAATTATGATTAATAGTCACGCCAGAGAACTGTACGGAGTTTTCACCCGTCGCAGTGCATTGATATGGTTGTCAGAATCGGCAATCACATTGGGCCACAAAACTGAAGAATGGCTTTTTCACGCCATGCTTCTTTCGGACGTGTTCCTCATTTTATTCCTTTATCTTTCGCGTTTCTCATGCTCCCCACGTCTTTTCTATGACTCGTTGTGCATAGTTTGAACATTTATGTCATTAAGTATCTTCTCTTGTCTCCCTCACAATCCTTTTTCCTCCTCCGTCGTCCGCTGAGATTTTGTTGTTGTTGTTTCCCAGAGCTTTCTTATTATTTATCCAAAGCGTTAATGTAACACCCTTTCGTCAACTTTCCCATGATCGTCACGGCTGCAGATCAAAGCCAAGAAATCAATCATGTAATGGTTCGCGCCTTTCCAAACCACTCCATTTTCAAGAGGCCCCCTGTGAGCATAAACATAGAACTTCAGCAAAGCAAAATGGAGTGTCAGTCAAAACCCTGCCCGCTCTCTTATCTTTTCTCTCCCCTCCCCCGCCCCCCCCCCCTCTCTCTCTCTCTCTCTCTCTGGACTGCATTTATGAAGAACGGACCTTACGTAAGAAGAACCTCATGTAAAATCTGTCATTACTTGCTTACCATTTATTTGGTTTCTTGTTGTCTTGCTGGAGTACTAAACGTATTGGACATTGCACACAAAATACGTTTAAAACAGACACACACACGCACACACACACACACACACACACACACAAATCAACCTGCTTGGGTGATGTGTAAATGTTACTGTTGACCTCACTCACTTGTTGCACATTCTGCTTCTCTAAGCCGCAAGACTGTGAAATGAAATCCATAACCCCTATACCTTTTAAACCGCAATATCTGAAGTGCGCGTGCATTGACGCTAGATATTCATTTCCGGGATGCGCGGTAAACTGATCTTGGTCAAAGTTTATCAGGGGCCTTTTTTCATGAGAGACCCAAGTCGTATGAAGCCTATCCACCTGTTTGCCCGGATGGTCGCCAACCCAAAGCTGCAAAATGCTTCAGTACTAAAGGAAAGTCCTGCCTCGGCCAATATAATTCGGTAAGTATTTGTTTTGGGTTTTTTCATTAAACACTTGTTTCTTTATTCACCTCACGTGATGAAATCATCTTCGCTTATTTCTTGAGTCGCACAACGTCAGAGCAAGCCCAGGTCTGCATTGCTAGGAATTTACCTCGCCAAATCTTATTTACATTTCTCTTTGTCGAAAGGGGCATCTTTCTTTGATCTGTTTCGCTCTGACCCTTTCTTGATTATTCTCATTTTGTAATATTTTGGATGAATACTTGTCGGCCTGCTTTGGTCATATCTAACCATGAATTATCAATTTTGCACCTGGCTGTCGAGTTACTCTTCGCCTGGGGGGGGGGGGGGGGGGGGGGGAGGGGGTAGAGAGATCGGTCTTTGTATATATAAAAATCATGTGTTTTTGTTTTTGTTTGTTTGTTCGTTTGTGTTTGTACTGAAGAAATTCAGATGATATTCTTTGCAGATGTGATCAGGTGTTTACATTCTGCGTTAGGCCTATATGTTTGTTTGCTCGTTTTTATACTTGTCATACAGTTTAGATTGTGAATATGTATCAATCCATCTACTCCTTGGGAGATTCTACTACAGAAACGTTCATTGTGTCATCATTAATAATAGACGCATCTTAATTTCACTGCATTACTTTATGCGTTCGAGAAAGATTACATAACGAAACTGATTAAGATCATTAAATCTAAGCGGCGCAAGAAAGAAATATGCAAGCAGTCAATTTGAGAGAGAAAGGTGATCTTTAAACATCAAATCGTCTCATTTAGTAATCAAAGGGCACTCAATTTTGCAACTGCAAATGAAAGAAACAATTAACTTATTTATTCAAGATAAACAACAAAATGATAACATCTTTTCAACCCTGCCTCATAAAACACTTAAGATGAATAGTAAAAAATTACAATAAAAAAATGCAGCACCAAACTAACAATAATGTGGTATCTAGGACTTGGAGAGTCCCAGTGAAGCTCCTTGAACCTGTTTCAGTTGCACATGATTATAACGAACAAATACTCTCAAAAGCATATCGACCAGTTTCATTCGGAACATCAAACTAGCTAGTGCACCCACGAGTCATACGGCTCACGACCTAGGCAGTGTAGACATTGTCATGAGTCATACACCCACGAGATATACAGCCCACGAGCTAGAACTACAGGGATTTATTTGCCTACTACCTATCTCGTAGGCATATTCTACTTGATGTAAAGCTCATGGTCCTTGTTTGACTAGTGCCCAGCTCGTGGGCTGTACGACTAGTGAGCTGTAAAACTAGTGGGCTGTATAACTCGTTGAATGTATGACTCGTGGGATGTATCACTCGCGGGTGTGTAGCTTGTGACGTCCACCAGGTTTATTTACCCTTGAAACGTTCGACTGTTTTCTTGTTCATTTTTTTAAAACAGTGATAAATCCGCGTAAAATGTATTTGTTTACTTTAAAAAAGGTAGTATGCATTTCATATGGCTTGTTTTATTAGTGATTCACTCGAATCTCATCGCTTAAACTTGAGTTTTGTTGCATGGATTGATCATTTATTCCCTGTAGTCATAATGAAGTTGATCGCTTAACGGAAAGGGCTACTACATACTAGCTGAAAATCATGAATAATCGAAATATGTTTGGTCGGAAGTCAACGTAATCCCGTCTACGCAATGCTTTTTATTGAAACATATTGGAACGTGTCGGGGTTGTTTCTGTTCTGTTTGTTTATTTTATCATGAAGAAACTGATACACAATGAATGTACATGTAAGTGTGTGTGTGTGTGTGTGTGTGTGTATGTGTGTGTGTGTGTGTGTGTGTGTGTGAGCTGGTGTGAGTGCATTTGTGTGTTTGCGCGTGGTATGCGTTGTCCACTGGTGCGTGTAGTGTGTGTGTTTGTATGTAGGCCTAACATGGCGTGGCCGAAACAAATAAAAGGAAGTGCAATCACCGTGTTAGGCATGGTCAAGGGTGCGATGGTGCATGAAAGCAACTCAACAGCTTTCAGTGCGACTCACATGGTTGTGGCAAAGAGGAATAACCCTGTCATACCCCTCTCTCAGAGGAACAAAGTGTTTGTTGTAGCCGACGAAAGGCAGACAAGAGCTGTGTGTGATATCAAAGCATATCATTAAAAATTAATACAACTACAAAATTTGATGAAGGTAACAATTCGTTATTCAGAAGGTTCGTAGTTCCAATGGTTCGTTGTTCTAAAGGTTTGTTAATCCGAAAATGAAATAAGGTTCATAATTGAAAAGGTTTGTTAGTACGCACCATCTTTACATTTTCGGAATAACGAACCTCGTTTCATTTTCGGACTAACTTGTAGGCATGGAGAATTTGTGTGTTTCAAAATAAGAAACCTTTGGGAATAAGATTAAGGAACTTTTATCTGTTCGGATGAACGAGCCTCCAGAATAATGATCACAACCCAGATTGAAGACAGGGTGAAAGTTGTTTAAAATAAAAACAAGCCAAACAAAAAGAAACAACAAAAACAACTACAAGGAAACCAAAGCGATATATGAGAGATACTTAAAAAAAGCAAGCAAACATTATAGGACAGTTACAACGGTACGAAACATGAGAAGAGTTACGAAAGCCCGAACGTCATATCGTCATCCAGCATCGCGACTGTTCTGTTTGAATCGAAGTGAAACGAAGTCTGCAGATTTGAGCGAAATTGAAGAGAAACATGTTTAAGGCATGAAAAATTTCAGCAGGTGAACTCAAATCGAAGCCTTCTCAAATTCATGTGCACCTTTAAAACAGTTGTCCTGATCAGATGAATGTGACGAACCTTGAGTAAAAACTCTCGTTTTCCTGTGTCAGCGTGTAAAATTCCAAATTATGATTTTTCATATTTGAAGACGATCGGATCAACCTTTTTTTCTGTTCTGGAATTTAGAGAGACATCCAATCCTCGAAAAACAACAACAAAGTGCAAGAGGTTACGACACAGAGAAGACGTGAGAGACGAAGCTATTTCGAGATGTAGAGTGAGGTCAATTCTAGGTGGAGACTAATAATGACATTCTAATGACCATGCCTTTCACGATATCAATTTGATATCACTTAAGATGTCACTGATCTCGAGGAGTGTTTTTTTTTCTCCACAATTCATCGCCATACCCCTGGCCTAGATAAACCTTTAAGCTGTTTACATCCATGGTGACATTATTCACGCCTTCAGATAGGCAGTATTCCCCTTTAAAGGGCAAAACAGGGTGAAACTTCCACGCGTATACACCAAATTATTACCTGCGCTCCTGCTGAAAAGAAAAAAAAATCACTGCGCTTCCATCAGGGCGACAGATTTTACAGCAGCATTATTGCTCGGATGGCATCGAGTTTGCGAAATCAGCGTTCAGACTTGGATGATGAATTGCTGTGTCTTGAAGCCTCGTCTTTCTCGGGAGTATTCATTGAGCAGGCACCCCTTCTAGTTTCCTCCAACTTCATGCCCAAACAAGGTCTCGACAGAAATCATTAGTAGGTGAATATGTTCAGCCACGACATACCTTTTGAACCATGACCGATCGTGCCCCCGTGGCAGCCACGAAGTTACTACCCTCACACAATATTATTCTCCCACGTGTTCCGCGTCCAGTCGAGAAAGTATTAGATGTTGCATCGACTTCCGACTAATACATTCCCTTGTCGCCGCATTCGCGTGGCAATGTGTCAGAATACGCAGATTAAGAGTGAGAATGCAATAAATGTTACCCTTTTCCCTCTGTAATAACAGTTTATCGTTTCAATCATTCCAAGGTACATGACCCACACAAGTAATTGGAAATTCTCGCTCTGGCAGACGTGACGTGGGCCCAGTTAACTGTTCAATACGCTTTCAATATAAGAAGACCCCATGTTCGAGCACTGATGGGGCGCGTACTGTGTCCTATCTTGAAACTTTTCTATCGGATCTCTTAAAAGAGACGTCAAATCCCAGCGAATTTTTAACACTAAATATGAATGAGATGAAATGTAAGAATAAAATCCTGGCACTTTCATTACTGGGTGCACATTCTGTGGGCGCAAAGTTCTTGTCGCAAGTGCGCCAACTACAGAAACTCACTTTTAACCCCAAACTTTATGCTACAATGCTTTTCCCCATTAATATAAGATGGACACGTTCACATAATCGCAACAGGGAATCAGTGCTTTTATACTTGAATACGCCATAGAAGGGAGTTCACTGCATGTTTAGTCAATGACAGGTTAAACAAAAATTTGGGAAAGCGTAATATCACCGCGATGGAATGGAGTAAAACAAAGTGCCATGTAGTCCTTTGACTGTACGCGATGGTGATAATTGCTATTACGTCTGGTATCCTACACCACTGCACATAGAGACCCTAGATGGCATGCACGGACTGAGGTAATCTAAAGACACGGTAAGTGACATTCTCTTCCTCATATTACGGCAAGAGCAAAGGTTTGGAAAAATGATTGGCTGCGTATATTATTCATGTTCAAATAGGAATACCATGTCTGGCGTTCTCCCTCGTGGGACGGCGGTGTGAGTGGCGTTAGGTCTGGATGGACTTGACAGGGGCTAGAAACTTTCGGCCTCAACAGGCGTTATGTTCGCCACAGCCTGACTGTTCTACCTAGCACAATGACATGGGGGTCTTATTTACACCTTTGGGGGCAGGATCAGGACGGGGGATATACAATGCCATTATGGTCTAAACCATCATTTCATCTAGACTAACAAGCAATGATCCATTATCATTTTCGGTAAACTGAGCACTTTTGACGGCAAGGAAGGGAACTATCAGTAGTGACGGCAATTTTTTTTTCAATGTCGAGTGTATTAGCGATAAAGCTACTTTGAGAATAAAAGTGGTCTTTTTTATCCTGTAATGGGGTTGGGTTGTGACTGCAATTAATTGGAGATTACAGCTACTACGCAATGCAGATGTATGTTGACCTGCATTGATTCATAATACCCTGATCATCACTTATGTGGTCATAAGAATGTCTAAATAATATGCAGTTGTCAATATATTTTCTTTTCTTAAGATCACTTGGATATACTACCACAAAAAGCCTTCCAAACCAAGATTCTGTGAATGACATCCTTATGTGTCGATCACTGGTATAACACTTGAATGATTAACAGAAAGACACTTGAATGCACCTTCCCCTGTCCTAAGCATAACATGCATCTTTCCCAGCAATATATTTTGTTAATCATTTCAGTGCTTTACCAGTGATTGACAGATGATGTCATGAACAGTATCTTGGTTTGGAAGGTTTTTTTGTGGGCATATCAAAATAATCTGAAGAAAAAATATTTAGATATTCTTTAATTTGATCACATCATTAAGTGTTGATCAAGGTATTTTGAAGTAATACATGTATATGTCAACATGCATTTCCATTACATAACACAGTCCCTTTAAGTTTTCCATACATGTCATAACTTGCATGAACGGGGGGGGAGGGGTGTTTCATAAAGCTGTTCGTAAAGTTACGAATGACTTACGAGCGACTGGTGATCAGTTCTTGTGCTGAATTATGGAAATTCTGATAAGTATAGCACATCAGAACTGATCACCAGTCGCTCGTAAGTTGTTCGTAACTTTACGAACAGCTTTATGAAACAGGGTCCTAGTTATGACCTAGCGAACTAGCACATAACGTTTCGGACAAAAAAAAAATCACCGTTCATTTTGTCAGTGGATTATGTGCAAACTAGCAATGCATGGAATTATTTGTAACTCTTGTCGCTTGGCCATTATTAATGTTTCGGAGTGACCATCAATACAAACTGCTTCCGATAAAGATAGGCAGTCTTTCTTGAGAGCTGAACAGGATCTGATCACGGAGATATCCTATATCCACCTCAGACAACGATCGACAACATCATTAAAGCCCATAGGGAGGAATAACCAACTAGCTGGTAGACAACAAGCTAGAGATATCATCCAGGCCAGACACCAGATGGCTATGACCAGATGGTTTTAAATAGTCTGCGTCCCGATAATGGGCTCATTATGAGCAGTAAGTACTGTAAGTTTACTTAGGCTGGCGGATCCCAATGTCACTTTGGCAAAATAGAGACCGTAAATCACTCTGTCGGAAAAACAAGGTGTTTCACGTACGTTTATTATTAGATAAGATTTGTTATTCAAAAGATTTGTTAAACCGAAAATGAAAAACAAGCTCATTATTTCGACAATTCGTTAATCCGAAAATAAAAGAAGAAAGGAAAGAAGGTGCGTAAAAAAACTAACGAACCATCGGAATTACTTACCTCATTTCGTTTTCGGATTCACGGACCTTTGGAATAACGAACTTTATTTCATTTTCGGGTTAACGAAACTTCGGAATTCGAACCCTATTCCATTCTCGGATATTACAAATCTTTGGAATAACGAATTGTAACCGTTCACAATAAATATATCAGAATCTCGCAGGAAACGGTGCGATGTGTAGACCAAACCAATCCGCAAGTAGAAGTGTCACACGCCCTGAACGTGCGAAGCGGGTGCATGTTCTGTGAACGTGTGGAATCATGGTTGTCTGGGAATTAATCATGGTAGGTATAGCATCATTTGGAAAAGGTATTCAAGCAAGAACGAAGTCATCAAAAGCCATGACAGATAAGTACTATACAACGTGCACTCGAACTTACCAGCAGTACGATCATTTTCTATTTTAAATTTCTATTCGATAGCTCAAGGTAGAATTGTGTATTGCAAGGAAGTCCGAAATCAAAGGATTCTTCACAATTGGGTGAAATGACGATTCTATTCTTACGATTCTTGTCTCGAAAAAAAAAATACATACCGTCATGTAAGATTTTATACAGGTCTAATCTCTAATTTTACTCTAATCTTAGCTCTAAACAGTGGGTTTTCATTTCATCATTATTATTGTTTTTAGAATAAAGAAGTGCCAAATGAATGAATCCTGAAGAAACGCTAGGTGCTTTGAATCTGATGACTGAAAGTGTTTAATCCATTAGCTTGTCCTTTCCTGAATTTCAAGGTCTTAGAAGCGTCAAGTCTGTCAGGGTGGAAGGCTTAAGACAGATGCTGTGCTTATCAATTCTTGACGTGTGACAAGCAGAAATAGATTTAGTTCACTCCTCACAAAGGTCATTCTCACTTTTTCAAGTCCCAGAGCGACGACATCGAGTGTTCGAACTTGCCGTTCATGCGTATCAAATCAATATTCCAATAATGATGCATTTTCAACCAGTCCTTGTTTTTAATCATGTTTGAGAGTTTAAAGTGCATTACAGTGATCTTTCTCATTCATCTAACACATAGCGGCGGGGTCATCCCACGAGACCGACACCCACGAGTTCAACAATAGGCAATAACGCCCATGATTTCGACACTAGGGCCTATGTAAAAACGTCCCATGGACATTACAACACGGGGCTTAATGTGTCAGTCTCGTGGGCCTTGTTTGCTTAGAGTCGAACTCATGGGCTGTATGACTCTTGGGCTGCATAACTCGTGGGCTATATGACTCATGGGCTGTATGACTCGTGGGTGTCGGTCTTGTGACGTGCACTCGTACTGGCGACTCCCGTTGTACCTAAGTCCTCGGGACCGGCAGTTTTTTTTCGTTGTAAGCCCTATGAAAATTTAGTTATAGCCCAACAGTGAAATATGCAAAGAGATATAGACGATCATACTTGGACCTAAATTCTTTACTTCGTTGTAACTAGGATTTCCTCATAACCATGCTCATTATAACGAGAGTGCACTGTACTAAAATTGGCATGGGGCTAAAGAGGTCTTAATTCGAATTACATGTCGTCAACCTTCTTTTTTTTTGTCTGGCAAGCTGTCATAGAGGAACTTTCATTAGCCCTCGAGTTTTACAACAATATTTCCATTAATGCTTTTGCATACATAGCTAACGGTCTGTATGCCTTTTTAATTAGATTGATTCACAACTGGATTCGTTTGAAAGGCGCCCAAAGAAGAGCATCGCTCAAGGTTCTGAATTAGTAATACTAAGGTATCATTTAAAGTGATCAGAAATACGGCCATCGGGACGAGCGCATGTGCTCAAGGAAAGAGGATTACTTTACACTTGCATACAATGACCGAAACAGTTTTCGGCACCCTTTTCTGTCTGCAAGAATCTCAACACCAACCTTTTCTCTTTCGGCTTAGTTTCGGAGACCCTCATTGCTTAATTTTCGCCTTCTTTATAAACAAAAGGAATTGAAATAATCTCAGAATGTTACCGGCGTCAAAGTGCAAATAGAAAGAAGACAGACACGACGTCCTAGAAGAAAACAGATTCGTATAATCATGTTTCTCTGCCAGAGAATTTCTCGACCTGACAATTAGCGGAGGCTTTGCACACTTTTAGCGAAGGCTTCGCACACTTCTGGCGAAATAGTGCCCGAGATGGAAGGCCATAGACCCCGGGGAATTTCAAAATTAAGGCACGTGACCTACCGATGCGTATCATCAGTTTGCAGGCGTGTTATTTCTCCCACCGTTCTACTTCCCAAGATTCTGCTTTTTCTGTCCGGGCAAAGAAGTATGAGAGTGTTAAGGCAGAGAGAGGGAGAGAGAGAGAGAGAGAGAGAGAGAGAGAGAGAGAAAAGGATGTAACTCGAGAGGGCATGGGTGATGGGTGTTAATCGCTTTTTGAAGAGCAATAAATATCTCCTTTCTTTTGGGAGCATTTCGCGAGGGAACGTTCTGCTATGAGAATCCGTCGCGAAGAAATAAAACAAAAAACTACTCTGAATTCTTTGTTTCCCATCCTTTTTGCATACTCAAAATTAAGAGAGAGAGGGACAGAGGGGTAGGGGGAGCCCAAAAAATAAGGTGATTATCATCATAAGAGAGACAAAGTGGTACACTGGTTAGATTTCAGAGTAGTTTCTAACAGTGATATCTTAATGGGTACCTACATTCACGTTCGGACTCTCCAGTGTACATGCTAAAGCAAGTTTTGTTTTGTTGGAGCTTGATATTTTACAAGGTCCAGTATATCCTGGAAAATCAATGTATTGAAACTAATGCAGCCTATATCGGAAAATAATTTTCTGTTGTCAAAAATTACAGATATATTGAATGTGTGATTTTGCACCATATGCATAGAGACTCAGATACAAGCTACATGACTTTGCGAGGAAAAAACTTCGGTTACTATCCTCAGATATGGAGGGATTATTAACACTGAGAATAACTAAAGATGTATCTTGTAATAATTGCCCACACAAAGATACGAAGTTGTTCGAGACAAGAAACGATAATGCACAAAACGGAAGTTAATAGGACGGAAATGAAGATCATTGTGGCCGACCATACAGGACAGAAAGGAGGACAGGTTACAGCTCCGAGACAAGCCAAGATTTCGAGCACTGAAAATAATGTGATCGTGGGAAAGAGATGGGGGATAATAACAACATAATAACTTTAACTGCAAAGAAGCTGCTCGAGTTTGTGAAAGCATCGGCGAACACGACGCCTTGAATTAATCACGTAATCCAGGCATCTGTTTGTGTTTTTATTCTTGTCATTATTGGCGTTTGAAGATGTTATTGCCGCATATTTTCCCTGTCAGTTGAGGGCATGCCCTCGTTTGTCGGGACGACTGGCAAAACAATCACTCACATCTCTCATCTGGCTTAAGCATTTGCGATATCAAAATATAACAACAAGATTGCGTGGTACAATCTATATCATACTACATTTTTTCCGGTTATTCCGCGTAAGGGCACACACGATATCATGCACACGCTCGATTCTAGCCAAATGAGGAGGGGGGGGGGGGTGAAACAACGCAGCTTCCAACTTTGTAACTATTCAGTAAATTTATTTTTTTAAAAGGCTGTCTCGCGTGGTGCTGGAGATATCGCTTGACGTACTGACCAGGAACTTCGTCTTTTGTCACTACTGTTATATCAAGAGATCAGCAAATGTCACTGCTCGAAGGCGGAGATCGGGAGGACGGAGGTTCCGCTGGTGTTCGCAAAGAATGCTCTGAGGTGCACCAGCAGAGAATTAATAATCTGTAGCTTGAACGGTGAAAGGATGTCTAAATGTGTGGCGAGTTGCAATTATACGTTCTCTCCAGAGAAAGTCACGACTCCCCTTTCGAAGATGCCATACTAATTGTTTGATTGATTTGGTTTAGGGTTTCATTTCAGGATACTTTATCATCGGGTGAGCAGGGGCGATACGGCATGCACCTCGGGAAATGTTATGATAGTAAAGATTTACCATGCTATAGATATTTCGCGGTTCTCCTACATCTGGGATTCTACACTCTAATTCAAAAAGACATTATCAGTGGCATGGAATAAACACTAGTCGTAAAATGCAATTATTTTAGGCGGGGAAACGCAGCCTCGGGGTTTTTTTTCCGCGCCCTGAAAAGAAGAAAAAAGAAACAATAAGGGTAAACCTTTACAGAATGGCTGCAGCCAGAGCAAATTGAATTTACGAGTTTGTGAAAATAAAGCTGAAGAAGACACCGAAAAAGAAACAACAAGAAATGGACTAGAGCAAGATGTAGAGCGAGAGGAGTGACCTAGACATTACGTACCGTGAAAGCATAGGAATCGGCCAGTCTTCACTCACCCCCCCCCCCCCCCCCCCCCCCCCCCATCTCCAGGTGTTATATGTTAGTGTCAATACAGTATGAACGTAAATTATCCCGGTTCTGTGTTCTAGTCAGAAGTGGCGCAGCACTTCAACGCCAAACTGCACTTCCTATATCTGCATCAGATATGGAATAACCGCAGAAACTGACACTTGTAATTTTCCATGTTTTATTTCATATCTGAAGATGCTTCGAGCACTCTACGCCCTTTGATAGCCTCATTGATTTTATACTATGGTATTCTAGAATATTCTGGAAACATACACATCTGAATAATACATCATTTTCTCGACATTACCTCCTACTAGCACACAGTGCCGATCTTATTACTGTATATATGCCATATTCTTTCTGTAAAAAAAATTCCGTCTTCTTTCCAGATAATACATGAGAGGAACACGTGATATAAGTTGAAGTAGGTAAAATGTCGTCTGAATGTTACAGACACATTACAGCAGGAACCCCCAGAAAAGTGTAGGATTATAATGATTATCTACGTAAGTATCAGGTTCGGATCAAAATCCAGCCAGTCATTATTTCCGTCCTATGAACAGTTTGATCAGTTGCCAAACACACCGGAAATACAAGATGTATTAGCTGTTCTGTAGTCCTTACGTATCAATTCCACATGGCTTGTGAAAAGTAGTATCTTTTACCAAATTTAATATAGACCTACATCTGATATGCCGCGATAGTTGTATAGCTAAACAACAGCTGTGGTGGTGGTTTTTTTTTACCACCAACATCTTTTTTATTTCCTTTTTATATTATTCATATCATATCTTATTTCATAGAGCCGCTGAAGAACACACTTACTATGAACTCACCAGTCCATGAACTATCCGTAATTGCGTATGACTGCACATTGACAAATCATGCTCGTGAAACGTGTGTGTGTACCATTTAGTGCTAGCTATTTCGGTTCCATAATGTTCGTGAATAGTGGGAGAAATGGTTTCTTTAGTTTAAAAACATTTTCTTTGATTTCGTATAGGAGCATGCTTTTTTCTCTGTGTGTGTGTCTGTGTGTGTGTGTTTGTGTGTATTTGTTTGTTTGTTTGTTGTCGGTTTTATCTGTTTGTTTGTTTGTTTGCTTGTTTGTGTGGAATGATACAAGGACGTTATAGATCCTTTACGAGAGAGCATATTCAGCTGTTTTGTTTCTTTACTCCGTCCTGCTCTGTTTGTAAAACGTTCTGCGGTGTTGCCGGAACGCTGTACTCCAGTTAATGGGCGACAATAATCATCGAAAGGGAATAAAAACGTGTTACCCATGAAGCACCAAAACGCCTGCTGTCATAACAAACTGCAGTTACGTTTCCTAGCAGAACAGCCGATAACCCTGCGAATGCCAGTACTCGGATATCGCCAACGGCTCGACGACATAATAAATCGATTGATAATGAAATTATATTACGCCAGTGTCAAGCGGAGTGTTATCACGCTGACCACGTACGCCCAAGATTTATGGAGCTTGTCAGCCGATGGTCATTTATAACTGGCCTTCCTGAGCAGAGGGTCAGCAGAGGAGATTGAATTTTTTTGTCACCTTCTGTTTTCATATCATCTCATAACTAAACTCAACAGAAATTTTTAAGTAGATGACAACCTGCAGCTCTTGCGCTTTCAGGCCATGCTGTCGGGCAGCCATTCGCAACTCACCGCTTAAACACGTTTCAGATAATGCGTCATTTACAGACTGTACATCGTCGACAACGCCATTCCTGATAACTCGCGTAGCAGCTATGAGGAGAAGTCCTAGAACTATCAGATTCCGTCATGTTTTTTTTTTCTCTCATTTTCGTATCTTTTATTTCCCCTGCCTTACACTTTCTTATTCTTATGATTCACTCCCGCGGTTTTCCTTTTTTTTTCCCACGTATTAAGAATGCTGATGATCGTGTGACATATCTGTTTCGGATCAGCGACTTCCTTCCGTGTGGAATAGACACATTTATTCAAATTGCCGCATTTCCCGCAGTTGACACATTTGGTAAGATCTGTGCACCTCTCAAAATATATATGTACATACATACATAAAGTTGAATGGACAATCGGTAACGAAAGTCGTTCGCTACAGTAGTTGTATAAGGTCATATCAGCGCAGCGAACTTAACACTTTTCTCCATGTTGCCCCGTAGCCTAGCTTCAAGTCTCATTTCCATTTGTGTGTATTGATTACATTTATAGCGATGGCATTGGACTGATAATTAACTCATCACTCGCCAAAATGTGGGTCAATATGACGATTGCTTTGATGGTTACGATAGAAATGACCCCAATTTAAAAATTTGGCCTCGATTCTCCCGACAAAACGTTCAAATCTGCGAGGTTCTCATCCAACAAAGTTCTCAGGACCACGGGGCACAACCTACATTTGCCATATTCCAAAAAGAATGCGTATTTTCTTTCTCGCCTTGGATCAAGTGCAGAGTCCAAATTACCAAGATTTTTTTTTCTTCAAAAATTGAATTGTCAACTGTTTAATTATCCCATTTCTGTACCAGTGAGCCCAAGGGCGAACACATTTTTGTCGACTCGAGATCGTACTCCCCCCGAAACTACGAACAGATATTTTGGTCGGTATTGATGTCTTACACCTTATCTTTTAAGACGAGTATTCACAGTGACTAGTCTGCATGCATGATCAATGCCTAACCTGATTTGATTTGGTTTTTTGGTTTCCTTGTTGTTAACCAGCGAATCTACATGGTCATGGAGACATAGATATTCTATAATACAAATATCGTCCCATTTTTCCGTCAGCAAATTTTTCAATTTTATATCTTTTATATATTTGTTTGCATTTATTACATATTTCATATCGCAGAGACGATGTGGGTATTCAAGGACGTAGCATTCAGCCTATTTCATCAAAACTTTTATCGCCAATAGTTTCTTCTCATTCTTTAACAGAACACAAAAATACAGAACCCGATAAAACAAAGTTAACAAACAGTAAGTATTGGGTAGGGGAGAGGCCGCGGTGACATTGAGAAAATGAATCATTAATTCGTCATTAGAATTTGTCCCGAATATTTTATACTTGGCCAAGCAGACATGCACTTTGAATCTATTTCAACCGTCATCAAAGAATGACTAATTCTGAAATTCAACAAACTTTCAACTGTTTTGGTGTTGTTCAACTACCTTAACTCTTTGGATGTTTTGAATGCCTAGTGGCAGAGAAAACCCCATAGCATTGTACACATTTTGTCAAAAGTCTCTGGCAGAGGAAATGTGAAGCATGAAGTGGAAGAGTTTGAACCGCCACCCTATATACAGCACAGTAGGTAAATTTGTCTAGAAAAGATTATTCATTGACATATCTTTAATCTTCTGTTTCTGATCCTGTTATCAAAATTCGCGCGAAGGATTAGTAATATGGTGTGTGTGTGTGTGTGTGTGTGTGTGTGTGTGTGTGTGTGCGTGAACATGTACATGTTAAGGCGTGAGTGGCGTGCATGTGTATTGTTCTTTTCCCCGACAATCGTGGACCGCATGCTGTAAACCAACATCTGCGCAGTAACAACTGGAGTAACTCTCAATTAGAACCTAGCAACCATCGTGCTACGAAGGCGTAACAACCATATTATAGCAAACAGCGGGGACTCTGTTTCAAAATGTCCATTTCATAAAGTTTGCTTTAAAAAGGCGCTACTGCGTTAATGACATCATTGAATCGTGACGAAGCTGTCGTCTATTTCTGCACATAGGTTGTTCCCTGTAATAGGTTGCTACAATGATTAAGTTTGCCCCCCTTTTTTTCTCCCCCTGTTTGTCTCCATCCTCCCCTCCGTCTTTCATTCTCTCCCTGCTTAATACTCTCTCCCTCTCTCTCTCTCTTCTCTTCGGGTTACCGGGCGCTAGAAGCAAGTGCGGTGAGACAAAGTACCGCAATGACCTCAAGAGAGTCGACATCGAGTACCAATCGACATGGACTTACACCTGCCTTTCCTAGCTTCGAAGTTTTTATTCAATTCACGAAACCTCAAGGTTTACGCGCCAGAAAGGAAAGGGAAGCTATAAACCATCAAGTGCAATGCTCCTGATAACAGTGTCCCTAGAACCATAAGAGGTAATAGTTCGAAGACTTGTAAGTATACTCTTTAGCGATCTCAGGCAAGTAAAATCTATTATATCGTACTTTGTGATAATGATATCATGAAAATTTTAGTATTTAGTATGTGTACAATTTGAGTCATTTTAGTATTTTTTCTTTGTATTTCAATTTGTGCTTGTGGATCCACTTTCTTAGTGCATATGCATGTATTGTTATTATATTGTTCGTTATATACGCCGATTTGTATTTATTCTTCAGTATTTCCTATTGTTGAAATAATATGTTCAGTTATATCACACTTTTTCATGTATAATATGTATTTTGTAATGATTATGTGGAAATAAAATTGAATCGAATTGAATTGAATTGAATATGTTGCAATCACTCATTTACTTTGTTTTACTGAGAGCTGGCGTGAAGACGATGAAGAATGTCATATAAACACGTAAGAAGATCAGGTGCATCTTGTAAGAAAACATCACTATAATATTCGGTATACTGGGGTCTAGTTTTCATCTTAGTTCCCCTCCACCGACCCCTCTCCTTTGTCTTCTTCCTCCCACCATCTCCCCCCCCCCCCCCCCCTCCATACATCGGTCCCCAGATCCCCTGGGTGAAGGAGCGCCCTTCTGGCAACATGAGCAAGTGGGATGGTGATTAACCAATCTTCCCCCTGCTCCCTGGAGATTAAGCGGCGATGTCACGAGACAAGAGTTTCACACCCCTCTTTCAAGAGCTTCACACTTCTTTGACAGACAGGAAAAGAATTTTTACAGTCCTGTTTATTTCATCTCACTCTTCACTTATCTCCAGCAGCTTTATCTTTAGAAGCTTCATCTTTGGTGGTGTTGGTTAGGGACATTTTTCTCTTATTCCCTGCATTGATATGCAACTATATTATGGCTAAACCAGAATGCATTTTAAAAACAGTTGTCAAATGCAAACAAAACAGATCTTCCCACTTGTATCTGATTGACCCTTTTGGCTAACCTGGATTATTTATACATAAAGTCATATCAGTGAAACGTGATGGTAAAGAAACTTCGTGAGTCCTAAATTTGAAATAATGAAGCAAATAATTATAATGTTGTCTTTCCAAAATCAACACTTTCAGTGCCCATCTCAAAATCATTTACTTGCAATGCTTTGCATCATGTACCACGATACACTTTTTTTTAGGGGGGGGGGGAGCTGTCATGAAAAGTATTTTCCTATTTTCCTTTTAGTGCATTAGTATATTTTTGTATTTTTATGAGTATGTTATTTTGTGTGTTTAGTTGAGGGTCCTTTTTTACGTGCAATCATTCAACTTCAAGAACACCATTTAGTGACTGAGTCCTGAGTAAGTGCTTTACAATTAGTCATTAAACACTCTTTAAATCATGCACCAACTCATATACAGAGCACACACAAACACACACACACACACACACACACACACACACGAAGTCGAACTCGAAGCCGATCACGAACTCGAATTCAAACTGAGGGCCTTCTGTTTACGACATCCACTGCACCCTTCTCCTACACCATCGTACGTCGCACATACTTTATAACCTGTCCATGTCTCCATCTTGATTTTTTTTTGCCCCCCCCCCCATTTGTCGCTCATATAATCATTTCTTTCTTTTTTTTCGTTGACGCAACTGTAATCATTTCCCTGGTTCGTGTTTCACATTTATTCTGCATGAGATATTGCCACATTAGTTTCATATCATATCATGGGATTAACACAATCGAATTAACACAGTCGAACAAGTTGCTGGTTGCAAACATTTACGCCGATAGGATGTATCCTTTCTGTGATTTTTTTTTTCGTGTGTGTGTGTGCGTGAATGTGTGTTCTGTTGTTGTTTGTAGGTATCGTTTTGATTTTGCGACTTTTTTGTGATTCCTTTCACACACACACACACACGCACACACACACACACAGAGAATAAGTATAAATGACTCCGATATCGACAGTAAGGTATACCCATCTCACTCTTCACACTGGTATAGTCTACGTAAGTAGATTGAACCGTATTTCTTCAGCCTTTTTACTTGAATTTCAACTTTTATCAAATTAACCGATATGTCTTATGTTAATAATATATTATTATCGTACATCCAGGCTGGATATCATGTATCTTTGATTTTGTTATATGTCCTGCATTTTCATTGAGAAAAACGAAAATGAATTTGTATTGTTCAAAAAAAAAATTAATTGAAATTGCCACTCGTTGATCTCAATCAATTAAGTTGGTGATTCTTTCATATGTCGGTGTGATGACAAACCAAACGTACAAAGAAAGAAAGAAATACTATTATATTACATCTCTCTCTCTCTCTCTCTCTCTCTCTCTCTCTCTATATATATATATATATATATATGAATATATATATCATATACATATACATATCGATCATTCTATATCTTTCTTTCTCAGAAGTTCCAAGGCGAGATGAACACCACTCAATTTGTCATTCTTAACCGCTCCTTCAGCCTAATCAAACTATGGAAATGGCCTTCCTAAATTGTATGGTTTTTTTTTTCTAACTGCCCCCATCAATTAGCGTCGGCAAACAGCCGATGATGGTCTGATTAGAGCACGACTATTACTTCTCAATTTCGTGACAGCCATTACAGCGCTTTACCGCACCGACGAGAAAGTAATCATGCAGAGCCTGTTTTCTCTTCGTACCTTAAGTTAAATTGCGTCAGTCGCTGGTTTGTATAACAAATGATGATTTTGTATTAGATATGATATAACATTACGTAGTGTCATGTTCTATTTTATCACATACTGTATAATACCTGCATAATATTATTATCATGTTTTATATGTACGCATTACATCATAATTAACACACCTCACACTAACTCACTTAGAAATGTATAATATACATTCACATGCAAGCGCGCAGACACACACACACACACACACTTATATAATATATGATATATATGTATATATATTATATATATATAGATATATATATATATATATATATATGTGTGTGTGTGTGTGTGTGTGTGTGTGTGTGTGTGTGTGTGCTGCGTCATCACAAAAGCCATATAATGGCGGGAATTTTGTTGTGTTTTTTTTTTTGCAGATCTTAATTTATTAGATGCTAAGCTTTGAACTGATACATTATTTCCCTACCTCATCACAAGAAAATATCTTTTAGAAAGAATTGAAACTTAGAAAACTGTAAAGGTTGTATTACCAAAGTAGGCTCTACTCGCATTTTTTTCTTTTATCATCTCCGACTTTATACTGATTACTTGATGACGCAACACAATTATATGTTATCATTATTTTTTCACATATCAGTGTGTATGTTTTGTGTGTACTTTGTCCTTCTCCACGACTTACCTTACGGATAAATCGTGATTTTCTCGCCGTAGGAAGATTAATTCTTGCATGCAGGGTGACATAAAACATTCCCTACTAGGGCCACCAAGTAGAAGGTGTACATTATGTCCCCAGGCCGTACATCATATTCACAAGAGGTGCTATTCATTTTTATTTCCATTTGACTTACTTACTTGACTTAAAGGCGTAGGACGGTGTGTCCCTTTGCACTCCTCCGAGTGAGTTGATTTATTATAGAAAAAAAAAATGCATTCATGCATTGCTTGCAGAAAATTTCCCAAATAATAGCATATCGAGGAGAATCATGATGTATAACGAATGCAATACTTCTCCGGAAGAAGTAGGTCTATGAATAAATTGTTGAAAACCCTCACCCATCATTGCCAAACTATTCCATAATAGTATATTACATGTACTGCATTTATTCACTTGTACCTGTAAAGTGAGAATGTCTGCATTCATGTCTGCGACAAAATTTATCGCGAAAAAGCCGCCTATCTGCCATGTTGTATATTTCATTATGGATTACTATAATCACATGAGAGCAATGCTTTCCTTGCCTGCTACACGGGGAAAAAAAGTTCGTCAGAGAGGGGAATCGTGTGTTGCTGGTTTTTTTTTTTTTTTTCATTTCCAACCAGCTACTTTGCAATTGCTGCGGATGAGTCTGGCGTACAAACCCTTCAATAGAGCAATCGTAGCGAGAGATTATCTGATAATGTCGTTTGCATTCAAGCACTGTGTACAGTTGCAGGGGCCCTAGGTGAATGTCCATTGTTAGCCTGCGAGCTTCCACTTCTTCCCATTTGTAAAGGAGTTTATGATTGGTCATTGCGATTTAAATGGGTTATATATCTGGCGGTATTCCGGTATCTTACTGGGAATATATATATTCCGTTAAATTCCATAAGTTGTGTCAGGTACGACCTATTACTGTGAAGGAAATGATCACAATGTCAGCCTGTAAACTTTCATGCGATGAAATTTAAACACAAATAACCAAGCAAACAAAAATTGAACATTATAACCATTACAGTAAAGATGAGCTTTGAATCTTAGCTCACACAATGTATATATTTTTTCTTTGCAGACGCAGCATAAGCCTATTATCACAATTTCAAGCGCTAAAGAATTATATATATATATATATATATATATATACATATATATATATATATATATATATATGCTACTGTAAGTTGTATAGAATATCAATCTTTACATTTTTATGACAATGTTATGGATTGCAACAGCGACAGCGCGTTTCACAAAATTTGCATAATTTTAAAGGCTTCTTCCCATATGCTCAATAAGTCAATGACAACTGAAAACTGCTATATGAAGTAAATTTCGGTTATTTAGTCCCACATGCCAGAACTTATACAAATCTGTGCTGTTTCACGCTTGAAAAAGCTCATCATGGATTGCCTATATGTACACACAGACTCAGTAAAAACGGGAAATTAAGTATTTAAAGTTCCACACTGATTCAGTCAGTGATAACGTATAACAAACATAATTTTCATCAGTTTAAAATGTACCACAATCAATGGAATATAGATGTCATTGATATAGATATAGATTAAAAAAACACTCCAATTTTGTAAACCATATAATATACACGTATATATTTATATAGATGTATAAAAATGATGAAGTTATCGCCATGTCTATACATCTTCCTACACGGTATGAGCGCGAATTAATAGCTTAATTTGATTTCAACTTCTTTGCAATGCATCAAGCAGAAATTGGTTGAAAGGGATAATCTTAGTTTGCTTAGCATTGCAACGCCGAGTTGGATTATTAGGTTTTTTTAACTCTCTTAAGTACATGCTCAATTAAGTACTATCTTTACTGAAGTTCCAACGTAAAGAAACACAAAAGAGAAATATGGACGTGGGTCTATCATGTCTATCGAAGGAAGACTCATGCACGATGTCATTTTTTTAAAAATCACTTCACGTGTTATTCTGCGTTGTTAATTTCCAAGCATCTTTTTGCCACATGGTTACTTTCACCATGGACCTACTATACATGGACTAGAAACGAAGGTCTTTCTTCGATCCCATCATCACCGCCGCCACCCTATTATGTGCATCTTAATGAGTACATTCAGGTGCTTGGATAATGACGATTGTGCAATCGTGCATCGTCACTGACAAAAGAACCATTTCCCTCACTGCGGTCTTATTTTGCTGAGGTGCCTTTTCAGACTCAACTGCCTTAAGTTGTTAATAAACACCGATAAAAGGAAGCAGCAAACCCGAAAATATGATAGTTTTCCTGTCACAAAATTGAAAATTACTGAAGTGGATACTTGTGGACAAGCATGTAACATGGCTTAATAATAGGACATACATTCATCTACGGTTACTGTCCATATTTACTCTGGAACAATTTGCGAAAACTGGGGAAAAATAGATTACAAATCACAACCAACCTGCCAAAATAATTGCTTTCTCTTGTAAAGTACGCGCACTTCGCAAATGAAAGTACTTGAGCGACAATTTCCCAATGTACACTACAACTGCACAGGCATTTTTCTTGATTTAAGAGAATTACTACCTTCTGCGCATGTGGTTTTTAGATTTCTCAAAGCGTCGTCTTGTTTTTGACAAGGCTGGCTGTCGGCGGTAATGATAAGGTCAATACAGGAAAGCATGTTTAAAATGCTTTTGTGCCACTTTTGACAGAAACAGGTGCATGAATTAACGAGCGATGAATGTCCATGTGTAGTAGGTCCATGCTTTCACAGAGTAATCAAACATTTGATACAGTTGCGATGGTTCGCAGCCGCCATTTAGTTTGAAAGAACACAGTAATGTTTGGGCTTATCTCCGTCAAACTTGCTATTTACTCCCATAATTATGTGATTTCGTTATCAGATTTGTTATCTTAATTTATAACTTCTTTTTCTATCTATCTATCTATCTATCTATCTATCTATCTATCTATCTATCTTGTGATCTGGGTGACTTTAACAAAGTGGCCATGAAAACCATCAAAAGTCAAAAATATTTTTTTTTTCGATTCAGAGATCTAGAACTTCTTCATGCCTATTTTAGTTGTTTTAGAGCAATCTCAAGAAAAGTAAAGCCATCTGCGGGGAATACCACTTTTGTTACAAATCATCAGAAAAGAAACCAGAAAGTTGTATCATATCACAATGTCATCGACATGATATCTGTATCTAGCTCTTGTCGACGTAAATTTCATGATGATCGAAGCCATTAGGGGAGCGCCATTTTGACACTGGTCACAGTCATTACGAGGGGAGTTCAAAGGACTGCGATAGGTTTTTCAATTGTTACTTTTCTTTACTAACAATCGAACGAGGCTGTGTTTACCTGTCTAGCCGTGCTTCGCCCGCATCACGAATCATCGGCCCAAAATTGATTCATGTACCTGCTAAAACGCGGAGTTGTCCCAGCTATTAAGACGCCGTCGATAAGCCGTGGTGGTCGCGAGTCAGACGTGACTAACTTGGAGGGTCCAACATTGCAGTGAGTTTTCGGTTTTCACCAGCATTCATGGAAATATTTGCTGCTGTTCAGAAACCCAATACACACCCTCAGTAACCATGGTTTTATGAAATAATTGGTATTTTCTTTCATTTAAGTTTCTCGGTTGGACTGGCACAGTTCTTAACAATTGCCCAGGTGTATTGGCATACGATTAAAACGAGTCTCTTCTTACCTGCCAGAAAAGAGTCTCAAGATGCTCAGCTTCAGCCAAAAATCGCCTCCGATTCTTCTTACTTTATGAAACACTTGAGCAGTGATAATACCTTACTCTAAGTCATTATTTTTTTTCTTTTGTAAAGAACGTTAACGAAATCATTCAATCTGCCTAACTCTCATAAAATTCATAATCGTAGCTCAACGAATAAAATGGCTCCCACGTACAAATGTATTCATATTCTTCCATCACGAGCTATTGCTACACCTATTTATACTGCCCTGAGGTAGAGTAGGTAGCGGTAGTGTTCTGAGCTTAAGAGGATTGCTTTTAAAGTGTTTGAGGAAAAGCTTCCTCTGAGGACGGATGAGTAGCTTTAGGACAAAGGCATAAAATCTTCTAAGACTTCACCGTACATTTGTCGTTTCTATGATGTTGCTAATATCGCCGCGTTCCTTTTATTTCCTTTTGGAATTTGTTCCTCTTGTGATTATATCACTGGCTGCAAATGCTTTGACGTGCAGGATAAATTGAGGTGAATATATTTGTAAAAGTCTCAATCATAAAAGGCTTAGCGTGTCCCGCATTTTTACTCTCTTAACAAATTCAATATGATAGACGGCATAATCTTTTGGAAAGATAAACCTGAGAGTTTGTATGAGTGGGTGAGAACACTGTATATACAATACTTCCACGCTGAAACTACAATACAATATAATACAATTTACAAAGTTACAGCAGTTTCAAAATACACCTACAGTTTATGTAAAAGAGCTGTTTCATTTATTGTTCACTAAATCAATGAAATCACCTTGTTTAATACACAATAATTCAAAATGAGCACGGCAGTGATACCAAATTCACTTTTTTTCCCCATCATATTTGATATGATTGAAACTTAAAAAGTTCGACGCCCACTGATTCCAAATTAGTTAGTTTGTGGGTGCTTTCTTTTTGTGTGTGTGAAAGTAACAGACAATCAAGTGTATCGAGCAGGATCGACAGAAAAAAATCAGTCATGCATATACTTTGACCCGACTGAAAGGAGATGTGTGAAACTCAGCAATTTCAAATAGATAGAATTTGCTTTAGCCTCTCATATCACAACGATACCAGTTTTGTGATTGTAACGAGATGTGTACACGCAACTACTCTAGAGACAGATGAATGTAAGTGAAAGTCACGTAGACTAGGTTAGATAACGAAAAAGCGCAAAAACGTAGAGTGCAAAGTGCAACCAAAGTAGACTGGGGTCAAGGGCGCTAAATTCCATAATTTTGCCCTTGCGCGTGCGTTGTCATGATTACATAAATACTTTGAACTGGTGGCATGATTGCATTAATACTCTGAAGGACTGGTCAACTCCAAAAGCCAAAAACATTTCATTTCATTTCACTTCATTTCATTTCATTTCATTTCATTTCATTTCATTTCATTTCATTTCATTTCATGTTATTTTGTAATGCGCCGTAGAGTATATTATTATAGTAGCTGCGCAATACAAATGTCCTTTATTATTATTGTTATTTATCTCCCATGTCCAAATGAAACAAAAATCATTACAAAGTAACAATAATCATTTGCACAGGCAGGTGAAAAGGCATGAAATAAGCCAAGAGACAAATTCGATAATACTTCATTTCGGAATTGCTTCTACTGCTTCCACATTAATGCATATATTTTCATCCATAGACAAATTTCCAACACTGATATTTGATAACTTCACTATATACTCCACTGCATGAGCAATACATCATAGCAGCTTGTGATATCAGTCACAGCGACAATCTAATCAACAGAATTTATCGATGTAACAAAAGTCGAGAATGACACTTACGGCATATAGAATCACATGAATAATTCATGGTTAATCGTAACAAATCATGTTTTATACATGCGGAATATTACGACGATGAATTTGTTACACAAATTCTAATCATCGTCGGAGGATGCGAGGGATCGTAATTGCTACGCACACTTTCACTCAATAACAAACTTCATTTAAACTTTCTTGTCACTGAACTGTACGAGGACTGCTCATGTAATGACAAGTAGCGGGTGAGAAAGAGAGAGGCGTTGTTGGTTTGTTGTTGTTGTTGTTGTTGTTGTTTATCGTCAATAATTGAAGTGAAATTTGCACGTAAATAAACTGCGATGCTCACTAGATACGCGCAATCATTCGATAATTAGTGCATAGCTTGCTAATCACCTGTCAATTTCCTTTCCAAATTTTTGGTAAGCTATGACGAGTGCTTCACATGCCAGGAGGTAATAAGAAAGTTGGGACAGAACAGGGCGGAAAAAAACAACAACCCAGTTACATTTGAGTTCAACTTCACGCTAGAGATTATCAGAAAGCTTTATTCAAGGTGTAAAGGCGTGCACAATGTAGGTCTGCCCGCAGTGTCATTGGGGATACGGCAGTTCCACACACTTTACAAAAACTTATTCGTCTTTCTTTTTTTTTTTGAAGATTCAACTCTTCTACTCTCCTACTACCATGACTACTACTCTTCCCGAAAACGGAATAGCACGTTAACTTGAATACCTGGCTCGGTAATCCTTTGTGTAGAAACATTTTGAACGATGTACAAAATTGCTTTTAGATGCTATTAGACAATTACGGGACTCTCTGCTATTGAATGTCTACATTTGGAATTGAAATTAGTGCAACAAATTTGTACGGGGATCAAACAGTTAAGAGAATGCGAAATTTTCCTTGCATGTATATATTATTAGTTTGTTTGTGTGTGTTTGTTTGTGTGTGTTTGTATGTGTGTGTGTTTGTATGTGTGTGTGTGTGTGTGTGTGAGTGAATTTGAATGTAAGTTATGGTGCTTTGATTTCTCGACGCAATTTCAAACCCCGCCGCATTTCGTCAATCTGAAAATCCTGACAGCAATTAATAGTCGAAGATGTTTTGCTACACCCCCCCCCCACCGATATAGCTGTAGAATATCCTTTGCTTCAGGAAATGCCCCTGCTTTGAATGCAAAACAATAACTTTGTTGAGAACAACTATATCCCTCCATGGTTAGCGGGGATTTAATCGTCAGGCAGTTTTGACGGTATTACTCAATGGCGAGGTGACACTGTACTATTTTGGGTTAAAATTAGATATCCACGCTAGAAAGAAAATACATTTGAACACTGACCATGACGTGTCAAAAAGAAAGAAATCCAAAGAGGGATGAATTGCAAATTTTGTCGTACTCCACGAATATTTTCATTTTCTCGCTTGACAAGTGTGGGACATATTCGTCTCCACATTTTACGAGTTTGAAATCTCGACAATATCCCAGACTATTTTCACACATTGAGTTTTCTAGCTCTTGTTTTTACTTTTGTTCTGCGCTACTGTGTGAGAACTGATGTTAGGGATCGTCATCTCGTAACTCGAAGCAAAGCTATACCATAAAAGCAAAGCATTGCCATAATATTATGAATGCAATTGGGAATATTTTGTTGCAAGTAATTCACATATCCAGGGTATTTCAAAAACGCTCTTATTCCCACTTGACATCACATTATGTTTTTAGGATGACACGGTGCTGCTGCGTCGTTCTATTTTTACTTATCCTATCCCAAGCACCACGTTCATATGCTGTGAGTACCATGGTGTAGGATGAATGCGTAAATCTACGGTTACATCTCGTTATTCCAAAAATTCGTTATACGTTGTTTTTAAGGTTCGTTTTCCGAAGGCTTGTTAATCAGAAAATGAACCTGAGCTCGTTGCCCTGAATATACAAAAGGGTTTACTCATCCGAGGGTTTTAGAAAAAGATTAGTTTTAAAAATATTATGTAAAGGGGTACGTTAAGTCGAATTTGAAGGATATGTTCATCTGAAAAACAAAAAGTTTTGCTTAATTTGAAAAAAATTAAATAATGTTCCTTACTCCGAAAATAGAATAAGGTGTGTTCTCAGTTGTATTGTTCTCAGTTAACATACAGTGTCGTAATAATAAAAATGAAATATATGAATGAGCATCAACACACATTGAACAGCACACTTATTACATCGGTAATCAATTCCATATGACTTAGTTTATGTCTTACTACTTACATAACAACGGACTTAAACGTGTAAATACTGAAAATATTTTGTATTCATTGTAATCATATGTGAATAATCATACACAAGTTTGTTGGAAATGGAAAAGAAATAAAGAAAATAAATGAAATACTAAACTAAATGAAATCTCATTTAATGAAACACAATTTCTGATTAACTAACCGTTCTTCATTTCTGAATTAACCAATCTCATTTAATTTCTTAATCAACTGTAAAGATTTATTAATAAGTTTTAAGGGCCTTTCCCCTCCCGCGTCCTGTCCCCATCCCCATGTGTACATGCACCTCTTGTATTCAGAAAGTAAATACGAATGACAGATTGCTTATACGGGTTGGGTTTTCCGTTTCTTGTTAGTGATAATCCCTGAACCCCACCAAACATTCAGTAAGAGGAAAAAAAAAAGGTTTTCATTTGGTCATTTTGATAAGCCTGTGTTATATTACACTAATTTGCATTGCGAATTCAAAATAAGCCCTTAGTTTCATACTATTTTGTGTATGTATTTTCTTTGTAAAATTATTTCCATGGAAAAGTTGCAGAAATCTATAGGGCCTAAATGAAGTAAAATGAAATGAAATTGAATTAAATTAAATGAGCTATTCCTCATATGATTTTCATCCCCGGCATTACAAATGATGTTCAGTTCACTTCAGTTCAGTTTATTTCTGCATTCCGTTTTTATTACATTGTATAACCATGGAAGTGAGAAGAAACAAAATCTGGTGTTATAAATCATATGAATTGTTCCATTAATTCGGATTAATATAAACGCATTAATACGGATTGTGGGGTAAGATTGTATAAAGAAAACGTGTAGTAAAAAGCAACAACGTCAAATTTAATGTAAATTCTACGATAAGAAACAGCTCAAATCGGGTGTAAAGAATATATATGTATATATATACATACATATATGCGGTATCATATAGAATTGGGAATGCAGGGGACCATCTTCATAAACAGAATAAGTGAATGTTACAGATGTTCAACATGTTATTAGTCAAACGTTTTGGTTCTTGTGTGTGTGTGTGTGTGTGTGTGTGTGTGTTTCTTTTATTCTTAAAGACAAAAGCAAGTCTCCTTTTTAGAGTGTGACATTGGGAATAGATTGCCCTTTTGAATTGTCGGTGCAGCGCGGTATATTCGGTGCAGATGGAGTTTGATTTGATGGCATTTCCGTGACAGTACAGGTGGTCGTCATCTTATATTATTATCATTCTCTCTACCAGATCACCCCTTATTTTAGTTGGATGTCATCAGACAAAGGTCAGTGTAGTTGACTTTTTGATTTCAAAAATAAACCTGCAAATTTTATGTCGTCAACGAGTACTTCTGCTTGCCAGAAGCGCCCTAAGGTGAAAGTTGGAAGTAAAAAAAAGATAAAATAGAATAATAATAATAACAATAATAATAAAACGGTATTAGAGTATGGTAATAAAGTATGAATAACTTGAGAGGCAGGAATGCTTTCACTGTCATGTAAATTAAGTTACTGAAAATAATTTCTAATTATACACAGACAGATAAATCAATCAATAGATTTATAAATTGATTCATTAATCAATCAAATAAGTACAAGAATTACCATATAAGTGTTGTAGGCGACATCAAAGCATCGTCGCTATGCGATGCCTCACAGTATACGAAGAACAAAATATGCATTTATACATATCGTCTAAGGTATCATTTCATCTTTATTACCTTTTTTAAATAATGTACTGAAATATGAGAGAAAAAACAGCTCCCTTATGATAATGATCCACAGATTTCATGTGTGTGTGTGTGTGTGTGTGTGTGTGTGTGTGTGTGTGTGTGTGTAGTGTGTTTGTGTGTGATGTGTTTATTAAAAGTATGTGCATCGAGAATGATACGGAGAGGGTATCTCTGCTCACTTGAAGTTTGCTTTGATGTAACCTATCGCATCGCTATTTCGAGGCTGCCATAAAAACGGCCAGCTCCTCTTTGAGCCACTTGAGATCGAGAAGGGCTTATCCAGGGTGATCTGGTTGCCAAGTTAATTCTTTTGCCTTAAGGGGGAGAGACGCGGTTAAACCACCACCGTTTTACGTATAGATTTATGAGTAGGCCCATGCACGATTGTCCATAGAGAAATAATGACAGTAGGGGAAAAATACTGAAAGCTAGAAGAGGAGGCGTGGTACTTTGGAATTGGTATTGGGTCTTTTCATCATTTTCAAGCTGAAGAAATGGTTCGATGAGACTCCGTCAATACATTTTATCGAAAGTAAGAAAAGAGTCAGGGCAGAGAGCAGTCAAGCTTGTAATTAAAGCAGGAAGAAAGAATCAGAGTTCTGGGAAAGCAGGGAATGAGACCCAATATCATTTACGCTATATATTTTCTTCTCAAACAACCTCCCACAGCCGGCGCGCTCAATTCAACGGACGCCCACGCTCGCCCGCCTTTCCAAAGCTCTTCAGCTCTTGCGATCCTCACTCACTTGAGGAAGCTGCAGTCTTTATCATCCCTGCGTACTCCCACTGGGGGAGTGTCCACCGGCGAGACACGCCCCCTTTTTCCCACCTCTAATTTTGAATACGACCATGTTCCTCTTTCTAAACATCGAGTCAATCTCAGTGTCCACCGACCACCCACTGAAAATCTAAACAAAGAACATAAGAGAAAGATTGTAGCTGGTTGCCAACTCACATTCGCAAACAGCTCTTGACATCTATGGTGCTCATCAGCACCGACGAAAAGTAATTGAGAAGTTTCATCATTGAAATCAAGTCTTATAATCTTATCGAGTTTGTGTTTTGGGGTATCGGGAAACACACATTCAAATTCATCTTTTATACCTGGATGCGACTATCGATGATATTAATTTGTCCTTTCTACCTGTGACCACTCTCTCTACAGTCGACTAATCACGTCTGCAGCATTATTGCTCTTTATCCTGCATTAACCCCCCCCCCCCCACCACCACCACCACCACCATCACCCCTCTCTCCGTCTCACCCCTCAGTCTGTGCACCTTTATCGTTCCGATACCAGACGAAATCTTATTCCCGCTTTCCATCTCCCTAGCTCAATTACCCTCGCTCTGTCTCCCTTTTCTACTAGCTCATAGCTGTCCTGTTCTTCAATCGCCAATGTTGCCGCTGTCACGTTCATTACTTGTATATTGGTGGTCGGAGAGAACAAAGCGAAACACCCATCAATCTTCGGTCATTGACTCCAGAGGCACAAAGAGAGCAACAGGTGTCCTCTTTTGCCTCCCTCTTTCTTTTCTTTCTGCTGCAGATCATGAGGTTAAGGACCTCCGAACTCTCCGAGAATGATGTCGAGAGATATAACTTGCAGTATAACACCAATATCTGTGCCGTGGTCATGCGTATGCATCGCATGAACTCTTCGAAAAAAAAAAACCGTCAGCAATGTCCAACAACAACTTGGTCGGATGATAAAAAGGCCAGTAAGAACTGGTGTTGAAAATGTGTAGCTGTATACGCATGTTCAAGAAACCAGCTACCAAACAAACAAAATAGCCCTGTCTGGGCATCCTACAGGACAAAGTTAATATTGTACCTTTAAAATGCAGTAGGTAGATAGTTTGGTTATTCATTAATCTAGAAACATAAGCAAGGAATAGTTGTCACTATTTTTAAAGTTGAGTTGAGGCCATCGCTTGTCTTCTATGTGAGAGATACCTAGAACTTTGAAGAGAGCTTAATCTATATACTTTGTTTGTAGAAAACCAAATCGTGGTTTGCCACAAATTGCTTTCTTAGAGGCAAGTGATCACGAGAAAGGAATGGGATTACCAAACTTTAGGAAACCAACACTCTGTATCAAAAGTGAGTCAATCAGTACATTTCTGGTTGAGTCTAATCTTTGGTGATAACTGTGTACCATAAAAAGCCACTTTTTTAATAGGCAGCTTTTGAACAGTCACCAAATCACATTTAAGAAGAGATGATAGGACCATTAAGGCCCCAAGAGATTAACGCTTCGGATCGTGCTGAGGATTTTCTCCAGTTACAGTTTTTTTTTTTTCAGAAGCTTCGATATCCCCAGGGTTCATTATTCCGAGACTTCGTTAATCCCCCCCCCCCCCCAAAAAAAAATAAAGTTTGCAATTACGAAGGTTTGTTAGTGCGCCCCTTTTTGTTTCCAATATAACGAATCTTATTTCATTTTCGTATTAACGAACCTTCGTAATAAACAACCTTATCATTATTATTTTCGGATTATCGAATCTTCGGAGTAACGAACCTCCGGGGTAACGAACCTGATTTAATTTTCGGACTAACGCACATTCGGGAGTAACGCCACAAATGTCCCGAGTAACGAGCCCTATTTCGTTCTCGGATTAACGAACATTTCGGTATCGGAAATATGTGTGTTTTGGAATCTTTCGGCATGGGAACCTTATTTCGAACATTATCTAATTCTCCATCCGTCGCAGTTCGTTCAAGAAAGCATGATGGTATTTCTAACATCTAACCTAATGCCGATTTTTTTTTTTTTTTTTGGTTCTTGTTATTTTCGCACCTTACAATTATGACGTAGGGCCTACATACAGAACAGACAAGTATCTCACCTGATTCACTTGCGCCAATATGTATGGACATATATATATATATATATATATATATATATATATATACGTGTATATATATATATATATATATAGTGTGTGTGTGTGACTGTCTAGCGGTATTACGTTTGAACGAATATCAGTGTCGCAGGGTGCTTCCTGTCAGGAGTTGTCCTGCCTCTCGATGAGGCGAAGTCAGATGATCCGCCACTAAATGTCAAGTATGTGATTGGTCAGTATCCAAGAGGCTGTGAGGAGGGCTAAGGTAGGACCAACCGTCCTGTCCGGCCACTGATACTGTAAGTGATCAGATCAAGATGGGCATGAGCAGACTGAATTGAAAATTATTTTTATTCTCTTATAAAAAATCATACCCTCTCCACTGAGGCCCGGGTTCCAGGTCGTCGTATGTCATTCTTCTCCAATGCAAACATCAGGATGGGCCGATAGGAAGATGCGACAAATTGAAGCAAGAAGAAAATGAACAACCAGATCTACACTTAACATTTTGAAGCTGAATATCTACTTTGTCCCATATAGGTCGCCAACACAGAGTTATTTTGTTTGTTAGGTATTTTGCTTGTTGGGTAGGGGGCAATATGGCATGAAATGACAAGAGCGAAAATAAGTTGTACATAATTACAGCAAGGAATACCGCACAGACTTAAAACAAAGATGGGGGAACGGTTCAAACCTTTTGAAATCCTGTTGCCTATTTGATCTGAATAGAGAGCTATGCTCATTATCCTGGCGAATAATTGGCCCCATCCTAGCTGGAAAAGGTTGGAAGAGTGCCACTTTCCATACCCAAGGTCTGACACTAAACAGAATATTAGCAAATTTTGCACGTTTTTTCCGGCTGGCGGTGATAATAATGATGATAGATGCAGAGCGAATGGAGACTAAACATGCCAAACAGAACACGTCATTGCGTTGTTATTGTGGGGATTACTAATCGTGACTTATTTGAGTTTCCACCTCTCTTGACAGATATATACATCGAACGTCAGCTGCAGTTCTGCAGACCTCCCTGAACGCAGTGAAAATAATTGAATCCTATCTATCAGATAGACAAATTGATATCGCCTCCTATGAATATTACATACTACTAGAACAGGACATCCAGAGCGTTGGAAAATTTGTGCTGCTGATTATCACGTCTCAAGCTGAAGGCGCGGGAAAAAAAACAGAAGTGGTGTATTTGTCACGCCCCGGCCAGACCCAGAGACAGTGACGAATATTCTCTCTCCTGAATAGATGGGCAGGTCTTGAACAGCTGTTTGTCTACCGAAAGAAAAAAAAAGTTGAGACGGTGGCCAAGGAGCTGAGGAACTTCATAGATTGTTATGCTTATCATGCCAGCCAATTAAAGGCTAAAGATCTTTTTATTCATACTGCCGACTCTATTATTTATCTTTCTGATATTTTCTGCTTTTCCGTTATCACTGCCTTCGTCAATTATGCACAGAACTCGGCAGACGTCTCGTCGCCAGAGGTCGCCGGTCTGGTATCGTATCTACGTGCACGCATACATCGTCTCTAGCCTGCTCTTTTGGCTATTGTGCTGAAAGTACGATGGAAGCGAAGTAGGCGTTCTAAATCAGTTCAAGCTAACCTTTCCATCTATTTCTTTGGATTTGGAGAAGATGGTTACTTTTATTTACAACACGCGTGTTGGTGGACTTGTGTTGTCAGGTGGGGTGGGTTTAATACTAATAGGTTGTGTGAGTTGAGAGGCGGATATTCATGTGCCTGTTTGTGTGGGTGTGTTTTTACGCATGTTTGTATGTTGGAGTGTGTGATTTGTTACCGGATGAGTGTGTGTGTACAATTGCGTGAGCGCACGCATGCCCTCGTGTAAGCCCAATGGATTAGTTCTTATTATTCCCATTGCATGTGGGTGAAGGTACTTCGAAGGGCAGTTTGTTGTAATAAGATGTTTGTGTATCTCAATCAATCAGGTGCGTGGATGATGACTTTAAGGATCCTTTGTTACTTGACGAATATCGAGTTTAATACCTACCGTCCTTCTGTCTGTATCTTTCAGATTTTTCTCCTTTTCTATAGCTCTTCTTTTGGAACGTCATCCCCCCACTCCTCCCTCTCATAACATCTCATTGTGTACTAATATCTTGTAGATTTGTCATTGAAAATGTTCAGGAAAGTTGAATTATTTGCCAGTTGTGTGTCCTTTCCATTTCAGATTAATTTTGTAAAGCGCATTGAGCTTCATAGATATAGGGCGCTACTAGAGCTGCCATTCATTGTTACTATGATATTATAAGTTTCTTTTCATAAGACGTATATCCGTGATTGATGCTATACCACATTCTTAATGTTTGCGTCCTGTATAAACATACAAGACGTGAACTGCTAGAGCAGCATAAAGTCATCTCTGCTTACAGTTATGTCACAACAAAGAGTGAGAATGAGATTTTCCTTGAAATTTGCAAAACATAGCACAGACATCATACACTAACTAAACTATACTTATGAAGTTTTGGCCTACATTGTATGATATTGCACCATCTATAAACAAGTCTGGGCTTTTACTGAGTGAGGCTTGTGCAATTCTTATTGACTAAGCTCATGCCAGGAATAATTCGAGAGATAAAAAATAGAATTAAAAGCCACTAAATTATCGATGTTTACACTGGGCATGTGACCATTTGGGGCGATCAGTGTTCCAGCCTTGCAAAAAGTGATTGTGCTAAGCGGATCAACGATGCTTTCATCCGTGCGTTACTTCGGCGTCCACCCGAGCTGGTATCCCCGACCCAACAAAGGTGCTAATTGAGAGAGAAAAGTGCCACCGAGTCGCTCCAGCGGTGACGCAAGCGTGTGTCAATATCCGATATATTAGTCCGATCTTGGGATAATATTTGATTAATTTCGACTGTCTTTCGTCAGGTAACGCCGAGTGCCCGCATCCCAAGATATTACCACCAGCCAAGCTCGGGAGATGGTGCCTTGAATGTGGGTGTCCTTTTTGATTACGTGCAATCATTATCGCATCGTATGCCCAATTAGGCCTTGTTCCCATCGTTACATCCCTTATCAAACGACAATGCCAGGTGAATTAATTGATGAATGTCAAAGCGATTAACTGACATGCATTCCAATTTCCGTCACTTCTATGCAATTAAGAATTTCGCCAAAACCCTTAACACACCTACCACACCACCGACCTTATTCACGTCTGAAAGCATGCATCGGAAACACTATGATTACCTTTATTTTACTCCTTCTGACTGCATATCCCTTTCATCCTGGTGTTTGGGGTTTTTTTTATGGAGGTGTCTTTTTTTTTCCTTCAGTATTGCTTAAACTCACTCAGTCAGACACAAAGGTTAAAAGCCGCTAGCCATATTGTGCTATTGATACTGCGTCAAAAGTTTTCAGTGGGTTCCACATCAAAAAAGGTGCATAATCATAAGCAATCCCAGTGAAAATTCGCTTAAATTCTTGGGGGTGCCTGAGACATTTTCTGTGAAAAGAAGGGAGGTGAGGAAGTACTCCGCAAATAGCTCTCGGGTACATCACGGAGCAAATAGCACCTCATCCGACTGCGATGGTTAATCTGGAACCCCCCTCAATACTCGAGATTACTTGTCATTGTCAAGAGTCCTCGCATTGCAATGAGGAAGTCGAAGTGTTGACCCCCAACAAGTTATCCGGGGAGAGCAAGGCGTCTGTCAAGGGGGCGAAACCCAGTCACCGCAGACTGACACCACTTGCGAGAAAGAGGGAAGAGTAAAAATAGTGAGAGAGAAGGAGGGGGGGGGGTGAGACTAAATGGGGAGAGAATCTGCATTCGCGATGAATAGTTCGGTGAGGTGTGGGGTTCATTTTGGAACTGAGTGCCTTCTCTTCTCACCCACTTGCGACGGGAAATTTACCCGTTCCTGCTTGATAGGAATGATGACCGCACACCTGCACAAAAAATGTCCCTCCCGTGAGCGAATAAATGACTCCCCACTTGTCGAATGGGGCGGGTCATGTTGACATTTCAAGGGTGTTCACGATGGATCCGAGAAGATAATTAAGCCTGGACGAATTCCAGATTAAATTCTATTGCAAGCCGAGGAAGAGTGTGAGGAAGAGACAAATCTAAAAGTCCAGAGGTTGTCAGGTTTAATGATTGTATTTCAGACACTGATATGGTCATGTTTATGGGATCATCATTCGTTATGTATGAATATTACACCAGCTATATTATTCACCTAAAGGATTGAAGATCTTGACATCTCATAAACAAATGGCAACAACCATTACAGTAGTCCCTTGGCTGGGAAGATAAATTTCCCAGTGCACACGTTTTCATGAAACCAGAACGTTAGATGACCATGCCAAGATCGCTTGGTCAGCTCCAAATAATTAATCGTGATGCCAAGGGTCACTACTGTGATATAGAATCACACAAAAAAAGTGTGAGTATATAATTGTGTTTTGAAGTTTGGTATAGTGAACAAGTTCATATGCATATACATACTGAGTTAAGGAGCCATTTTTGCAGGTTGTGCTACTCAGTAATGGTTAGCTTATGATTGTCGTGGAATATTTATCTATTCTATTGTGATTCTCTTTTCTTTTTCTTTCTTTTTTTTTTTGGCGACCGTGGCATCTCAGGTGCTCTTTCACTGGACCACAAGCTATCAAAAAAAAAAATGATGAGAATCCAAAGACAATGTGATCAGCATTACCCTACAGAGTTGGCGGCGGGGTACTATGGTCCTGTGGTGCATGCTATCTTGAGCGATGTACTTTGAATGAGCAGGCACTGTAATCAACATCCTTCTCCTTGTGAATACTGGAGGGGACATAAAAATCTAGAGTGGAAGCGGAAGTGTTCCGCGTGTGAGCACCCATGCTTAACGATGTATGCAACGAAGTGCGTCATTTGATAACTTACCTTGCCGAGTATACTCCGTACAGCTCAAAAGAGTACGTGAAGGAGGTTGTCTATGAAGTATTTAAGTCCCGTCACTGCCTTACCTTGTCGTTCTACTACTAGCAGCTCTTATTTCCGCGAGCGAATAAAAAGAAAATGTTAAGTTCTTTTTTCCAGAATGCTTCTCGATTAAATTCCAATATTCCTTGTCGTTCTTTCGCTACAGATTCGACAGATTCGTCGAATATCTTGCGATGACACCTTTCAATTTGAGAAGATTTCACTTTCGGGGAATGTCAATTCATTGTCAATGTTTGACCGTCCAAGCTCATTCACAGAGTGATTAAGTTTGACTTATTTCTTTAACAACTTAATTTGGTATGACAGTAGGCTCCGTAGAATATCAAATTATAGAGTTGGATTCCAAGCAAGCCCTTGTTTTAATACTCCGCGCAGCATCTAATATCTTGAGCATGAACAGTATCGTCCTGTCACTTGGCATGTCTATATCATTTGTAAATTTTGTACAGAAACATCAAGTGACAACTTGTAACAATGTCGGCCAAGCAGGCCAGTTCATTTTGATTCCACTTGTACCTGCGTGATCCTTTACGTATCATTTATATACGAATGCTTTTAGATAAAAAATCGGCGATATCATCGCCGCAGCAGATGAAACTCTGGAGAATAAAATCTTCAATGGGTAAACAAACCATTAATCAAAGGAGATTCATTGACCCATATGAATCTTGATAACTCAGGCACTTCACTCAGAGTCTTGAGTGAACCATCAGACCAGCACTAAGCACATATATCAACCACACACATGTAATTCAATAGCCTAATTCGTGACAGAGCATATCAATGGACTCAAATCATCCAAACTCGGAAAAAGAAAAGGAGCTCGTAAGGCCAAATAACTCAATAACGTCTCCTAGAGCTCGATTATTTCGTCTAAGTCAGATTATGGGACCCATGGCAATATCGCTACTCCCTCCTCCTCCACCTCCTCCTCCTCTTCCTCCTCCTCCTCCTCCTCCTCCAGGAAAAAAAAGGGGGTAGAGACGCGCAACCCAAAAATGCCCATAAATCAAATTGATGCGTTTACGGATAGGGCAGTGCATACCAAAATCAATTCCACGCGCTCCCAGGCGAAGGAAGGCGGCGGAAGTTAACGCCTCGCTCGAGAGCCAGACTCACATTGACTGCACTCTGTATCTCTGGCTGAAATCTCAGGAGTGAACCGATGTTATCACATGATCATGTGTAAACATCACACGGAGAAAACGCGCACATTATTATGTATCACAATTCCGTCCCATCGGTATTAAAGAGGTGTCTTCTTGGTGGAAGCGTTTTATGGGAAAACCGTTCTGTTGTTTTGTTTTTAACTCACAGAGCAACGACCACTTTTTTTTTCTTCCCTCCCCCTTTATCTCTCTATCTCCTTTTCTCATTCTAAATGGTACCTCCTTAATAGTCGTCTGAGTCGAATTATTCCCTTCACCCTCTGTGTACCCCATGCACTTGGCTTAACTTGTCAAACTTTTTCGGCATTCAGTATAATGAAGTCAAACTTGACCGAGTTGTAAAGTTTATCAGGAAGCCTGCTCATCAAGAGTAGCAATGTTTTCTCAGTCCAAACAGAAAGGCAAAATATTAGGAAGATATGGCGATCTCTATTCATTGACAATTAGTTTGAAGACATTTGAGCCAATCGACCAACAAAGTAAAGGTTAGGTATTGCATATAGTACATGTATTATCATTATATATATATATATATATGTATATACTATATGCAGTATATATATATGTATATATATATATATATATATATATCTCGTAATGTCCAAGTGCGTAAATCCTTTCTTCGAGATCTGTAAAGCCACGGTTAAATAGGTAATATGAATATAACAGGACAGCAGCTATGATCCATGAACGGGTCAAAGTTGGAGAAGAGTGCACAGTCAATGAGAAGTCCCAGAATGGTTCGTAAACTGGATTGGTGATGACGCCACACGCTCGTTATCTCAGGTAGATGTGAAAAAAGCGCAAATTTGACGTCCTTGCCAGTGCGAGGAATAAAACCAAAAAAATAAAAACAACAACAACAACAACAACAAAACCCTCGCACGCATTTATTCAGAGAAAGGCACATTGCTCTGCATGTTTCCGTTCATTAGAGATCGGCAAATTTACTCTCACGATATTTACCCCATGACCGGTAGAGCATCAAATTTTATCGTTAACCGAAACATGAACACACACACACACACACACACACACACACACACGCATACGGACGCATACAAATTTTGTACTCACAAAGAGTACTCTCACATACTCTCGCACACAAACACAACACCGTCAGATGATTATGTTACTGCACAACATGTACAACGTACAACACATCGTGATGAAATATTTATCAGCAAATACCTGTTTCATTTCTTCTATGTAGAATGACAACCTAGAAAAATGGCAGAATAAAGTGACCTTTAGGAAGAAATGATGGACAAGTACGTTTGGCTTATTAGAAAGTACATTCTGACTTGAAGATTTAAAAAAAAAACTGTCTGCAGAGGCGATTAACTGAAACACAAATCCTCACAGACGATTAACTGAAACACAAATCCTCACAGACAAACAAGTTGATCTTCGTTTAATCATTGTAGCCTTCACGCCTACTGGCGTTTTTGTTTTCATGATGAAAGAAATGGCTCAGACGAAAAAGAAAAGGCAAAATGTCAAAATTTTGACGGTTTTTTCCTTGTTATTCCGTTATAATGCCAATGCGACGTCACTGATTACATTTGTCGATGAAATTGGAAGTTACATCCCTTTTTTTTCATGGATACGTACAGCTTAAACACAAAATGAGCTGCAGTCACTGGCACGTACGTCATTTTCGTAAAACAAAGGAAAAATGTTAATTTTGTGTAAAAGCGCAAGCTTTCCATGCAAATTGTGAAAAACACACACACACACACACTATCAAATGATGTACAAAATTTAAAAAAAACCAACTAGTATAATATAATGATATCAACCAGAGTAAAGGCAACAATACTTACATTTATACATTTCTTTCCGATTTGTTTTTTTTTTCTTAAAGCGGTTCATTATACTTCCTAAGGCCTGATATGAAAAGACGACCAGAGTAATTTGTCCTCCCTGAGCATTCTACGTGAAAAATACCTGCAGACGTTAGCTGATATACTGGGCTTCTCCTATCTTGGCTTCGAGGGCTGCTCATAGCGTAACTCGATACCCTACTTCACTGAAGTACTCCCCGGTCCCCTTCCTTGAAAAGTGTCCATCTTCACGAACATTTGGCACTTTGCGCCACTGACAGTACGGGGGGGGGGGGGGGGTGGGGTGGAGTGTCACGGGCCATTCGTCCTTGCCTAACAGGTTTGGGCCCATTCAGTGACTTGAGCACGCCGGGCTAAGAGAATCGATTACACCAGAAGTAGGCGGCTGCTTGCTGGGGTTGCGGCGTCACGCTGGGTCTGAGAGTAGTGCATTTGCGATTACTGTGGTTCTTATCATAAAGATGCGCCTCATTTGCACTTCAAGGAGAAATTTGATTTTCTTCCTAGCTGTCTTTTCCTTTGCTCGTTCCCATCTCTCTCTTTTCCATATATATATATATATATATATATATATATATAATATATACATATATATGTGTATATACATATATATCATATATATATACATATATATACAGGTATATACATATACATATTTATATATACGCATACATTTATGTGCATATATACGTGTGTGTGGGTGTGTGTGGGGGAACTTATATTTGGAGAACTGTAAAAACACGTATTTTTATCTATTTCTTTCTCTATACATATATATGTATAATGAACTAAGGAAGCACTCGAAGTAAGCAGACTTCAGCTTACCAGCTCATTTCTACCGATATTGTGATTTCCAACAAAAAAAATAAATAAATCCCCCGAAATTCAGTCAGACGGGGATTCAGATCACTACCATCAATTTTCCATCTCTTTCTTGTGTCATTATCAACTTTTCCTGAAATTTTCATCCAAATCCTCTTGAGTTATGAACGGATGTGGATTAAAAAAAAAAACATACAAAAAAGCAAGCAAGCAAGCGAACAATCACACCTTACGCTCCTTGGCGGAGGTAATGAATGTAATGAATAATAAATGATGATGTCACATACTCAAGAGACAATACATATCATGCTATTCTTATTGTAATTTCGGGGTTTTCCCCTCGTATTGTATGTTTCTTGACTGAATTTTCGCTCGTAGCAAGGATAAAATAGACGTCTGTTATTAAAATATTTAAAGAGCATGATGTACAAACGCGTGACAAAAGTTTCGGTCTAATAAAAATAAAGATTTCTAACAGCCTTCTCTAAGATTCACTGACAATTATTATTGATCAACAGTGCAACGAGATGATCGTTCACCTTCTTCTCTCCACTATGACAACACGATGACTGTGATTATACCGCGGGTTATAGGGAGGAGAAAATCAGACAACGTTTAAAAGGACTCCGGGGAAACAATAGAAATGCGAATGACGATGACGAAAATTATTCCCGCCGACATGATCAGAATATCAGGATGAGTTTGGGCCCATTATGTCCTTCTCCATTTCTCTGTCCTCCTCTTTCTCCATTCTCTTTCTCTCTTTCTCTCTCTCTCTCTCTCTTCTGTCTTTCATGATCCCCACTCGCCGACGTCCCCCCCCCCTCACCATTACCCTCCTGCAGTGATGGAATAATGAGACCGAGAGGCAATATTGTCGGTAGCTAGCCCGTTGCCCAAGGTCTGATTGAAACTGATCGGGAGCCGCTGGACAAGGGTTGTCCCTCATAAATGAAAAGGGCGTTGTGTGCATCGCCGGGGGTGGGTTCTCCGCGTCGCTTCTGACGGCCAGGTCTCTCCGTCATGCTGCCGGAATGGGCCGGAGATGGCTTCGAGCTCGCCATCTTCTCGTCGAGCAGTTGAGATGTATATTTTCTTATATTTGTTTTCTTTTTTCTCTCTTTTTTTTTTCCGGTCCCTTCTGTAGGCACTCAAGGAAGTCAAAATTGATAGTTTGGACCGACGCTGGGTTTCACCGATAGGAATATAAATATAACTAGTACCTTTGTGTCTGCACCGTACATACAATGTTGTCTATGTGCATTTTCCTCTTTTGTGGGAAAGAAATCACAGAGAATATTTTGGAATATATCTTATAAATTTTGATATGAAAGGAACAATATCGGGAAAGTAAAGGAAGAATGCTTACAGTAGATATCTGAAGGACGCACAATGTATTGTTGGTCATACTTGACATTGTTATCTCTGCCTCATCTGTTCATAGATTTTGGAGTTTTTGCATAAGATGGATTTGTTTATTGCTTTGTTTTTCTTAAAGGTTTAATAGCCAGCCATTCATCCGTAGAAAGGACTTTGTTTCTGCAAAGCAGGGTCAAGATTATGAAAAGTAGTCACGTGGTGTTCAAATTACCCTTAGGTCACTCTCTACTTCATACTATGGTAAATATTCATATTTCGTCCAAAAATGCCACTTTCAATCCGTACTGTCGTTTCTTTTGCGGCTACAGTGAAACTGGTTCTGACACTATCGCGAGCGAGCTCCTGCGGAATAGTATGCCAGGCATTTTCCCCTTCCTCACCCTACCCCGCAAGATCCGGTATCATGCCGGAATATCATATTTGCTGTATCAATCGATTTAGCAGCGATTATTAACATGCGCCTCGTGTACGGTTATGAGTACACATACACACGCACACACACACACACACACACACGCACACACGTACACATACACTTGTGCCTTAAAACCTGCTCCTAGCACCGCACCATAAATACCCTCCACTTTTTAAGTACGAGCGCAAATACACGTGATGTGACACATCTTGACGCCCCGTGATCACAACCTGCCAGTGACGTGGTAATTGGCAATGATGAGGTTTTGATGTCGTCATTTTCATTGAGCCACAGAATCTGTGGCATATAATATTGGAAGCAAAAAGTGACGACTCATTGTTCTTTCCACTGTACACAATATGCTAATTTTGTGCATTTTACCAATCATATACTGACTGGTGTATATTGTAGAAATGACATTGTCATGACTTATTTCCTAAGAGATTACCAATCTGCATTTCCTTTTTGAAAGACATCCGTCGTAGAGGATTTGAGAGTTTTGTGCCTTTTCCGCTGACCAGAGCGCGGTCACGTTCTTCAAGCAAATGGACAGGATATTAGATGTATTCGTAGAAATGAATGGAGCAATACGAGAAGGCAGCCTTTGGTCGTGTGGGAAGGAAGCACGTAACCCTCGAAACTTTATTATATCAGGCTTGCGCTTAGTTCGCCGCAGGAAAACAAGCACTGACCAAAGAAAGAAAGAAAAAAAGAAGAAGCCTAGTTCATAGAGGTGCCAAAGTTTTAGAGAGAGCCGCCATAAATACAATCAATGTAGGAGATAAGAGCTTGGGCGTGCGATGTACGGAAACCCCCAATGACTGTGTCGAGTCCTGTAGTACCGTTCCCATAATAAGTGAGGTCAAAATCACCTGCTGCCCGACAGTTGTGTGATACATAGGTATTCATGTTCAGCTCGTCGTCGGTCCTCTTGAAATTGGCCAAAAGAAAAAAAATCGGCAATATACAACAGCGGAGCATGATGCATAATAGACGCATTTTTTTTTTCTTCATCGCTTCTCAAAACAGCAATTAGATTTTTACGTTCAAACATATTTTAAAGGGATGATACAGTATTGGTGGAGATGAGAATTGGGCTTTTAACTTTTTGCGAGATACCAAGAAAACACTTATGATATAGTACAGAACATACCATTTTAAGAGGAATTCAAAGTTTATTTGATGAAAATTGGGTTTGGAATGACTGAAACATCCAAAAACAAAGTAAAACAAAGCGATAGTAATAAAGTGTGGGTCCCACACTTTATTAGAATCGCTCTCTTTCGGATATCTCAGCCATTTCAAACCAATCTTTATCAAATAAACGTTGAATTCCTCATAGAATTACATGCTCTTTCATATTTCATAAGAGGTTTCTCATTATCTCACCAAAAAATGTTAGAAACCTGAAATTAGGTCTCAACCAAAACTATACGATCCCTTTAATCATTGAGGCAGAAACCTGGTCTTATGGCTTAAACAGACAATATTAACTGGATGATCCAGAATTCGGTTCTTTTATTTATCTATTTTTTTTTTTGGGGGGGGGTGGATTCACACCCAGACTCTTGTATTATCAAGTCAATCATAAATGCATATATATATATATACGCGAATGTTCTTGACAGCATCGTTTCGACGATTTCTTCATAGGAGAGGAACCCTCGCACAGGAGTTGGAGAAATATCCCTTCAATTGTTCTATGGTTTGTTTTAACCGTGGACAGCACTTTGAATCTATACGCTCTTTATTTTTTCGTATGTTTCGCTGAGAAGAGAAATACGCGTGAGTATTAGTTGTTGGAATGAAGATGTTTGCTGAATAGTTCACGTGCGTGATATCAACATGACACTTTGTCAGCTTGGTTTCAATACTCTGGCCGAGTACTTGCCAACAATACCAAAGCAAGATGTATGTTATGTGGGGAAGTGCTTTATACGGGTCTATCGAATGTTAACATGATTTTGCTGACAAAGTACACACGTCTATGAGAATAACATGAGAAATTTGAATTTTTTTTTAAAAGAAACCTAAACAAAATCAAAAGCGTTCATTAAAAACAGACGACTCATTTGCAGCACTAAGAAATTTGTTCCGAACAAAACGAAATCATTGCAATTTTAACTTGCAAGGGGTGGCAATAAATGAAATGATTGCTACCAGTGAAACTTTCTTGGGAGAAGCAGCCTATTGGATGTTCGAACAGTAAACGAAATTGCTGTGACTCCATGAGGCAGCGCTGAAGTAAGCATAACACGTTCAAGCTAATCACAAGCTTGGTTTGGTCAAATGAAAAATATCATCTGAAGTTTGACTCTGTTCTCTCCTTATGATTCATCAACTGAATAGCGTGTCTAACTATATGGATGTGACCACTGCATGATGTGCATATCATACAAGACAGTATGACGCAAGTGTAACTATTACTAAATAGTATTGGTGCTTTTAAGATTAATGACAGTTTTGGGCCCTACTACTAGTAAGCGGTGTCATTGTGGACGTGTAACCAAATATCAGCACCTGAAAGAGTTGTTATCAAAGTCTTTCCGTCGAAATTGGCATATATATATATATATATATAGCATTAATATGCCCCCCCCCCCTCCCCCCGAAAACAGCGAGGAGAAATGCACTGAGCCTGTTTGAAATGTTTTCGGAGCAGGAACACATTCACTGCTCTCTTCAAATTGAGCTTGAATTACCCATATTATATTTGGCATCTACAGAACGTATAAACTCACCTGTGTGAACGAAAATCAGCGCCAGACAAAGGACAGAAGCACACACTGTTGGATATAGCCTGGCCATGGTCCGAAATCCTTCTGCTCTCTTCTCTGCCCTGCTTTCTTTTTCCGACCGCTTCCTCCTCAAAAGTCTCCCCCTCTTATGTCCTGGTTTGTCTCTCTGTTTCTCCTCCCCTCGTTCACTTGGCAGATGAAGTGTAGAACTCGACAAGACAGCCCCTCTCGGTACGGTTGAAACGCAGGCTCAAGAGCCGAACACGATTTTTTTTATTGTATTATCACAAAATTGCAATCCCGTGTGGAGAACAAAATGCTATCACTGGAAACCGATGGAGCCGGCATGAGATTATAACATCGAATTTGCTCCCGAAATGAGGCGAAAAAAAAAAAGAAAAGAGACCAAGGACCATTCGACACTTGATAATCAACGAATTAGTTGTTCCCGTCGCTACGGCTGCGCACTTCCAGTCATATGAAAACCGAGTGTATATTTTTTTTCATCCCCTTCCATGGGAACGCTCATGCACTCGCGCGCGCTCCTTCTAAATTCTGTTGCTTGTCACCGCCACCCACTTTTTTTTTAAGAGCCTTAACATCAAATGAGCGAATCAGCGACGTTTTATAATGACGTGGGTGGATGAAAGAATTTACCGCATGCGGGAGAACGTGCACACAACACACACGCACACCCACTTTCACCAGCACATGTATGTACGCACACACACGCACACACACACACACACACACACACACATAGACGCGCACTCATACATATCTCTCCCTCTCTCCCCTCCCCCTCTCTTCTACCAATAATGATCTCTTGACCATTTTGTACGTACGAGATGATGTTTGACGTACAAATGAGTTTCTTTCTACTGTATACACCAGGGCCTCGAGGAAATGAATTTAAACGCAATCAAGATTAATGGATTGTTTGCCTAATATTCTGGTGCATTTCCGTAACAACTGTGGGTCGGAGCGCGATGCTTCCAGTATAACATTGACAAGAGCGCCAAAATGCATAGAATCTTTGCATAGCCAATTAGAGTGTGAAATTAAAATAGTCAAATAGCAAAAGTTTTCTCTGGAAAGAAGTTAATCCAATCCAGTAATGGCAACTGTATTACCGTGGTACATGAAGGAATCTTAAGTGCGCTCACGAATGCCATTAGCTATAGTGGACGTAAAATCCTTTTAGGCAGATGTTCAAATGAAAACAATAAATGGGGTTCTTTCCACATTCTCCTTGCCCAGTAAGAAAAAAAAAATGTTTGACAGTCTCAACAAATTTCACATTGACCGATAGACAAGTACAAGCATCGTCATCTTAGACAAGTTAAGTGATGACATCATCACCTTCGATGAGCTAAGTAATGACATTATCACATTAGACAAGTTAAGTGATGACATTATCACCTTAGACCAGTTAAGTGATGATATGATCATCTTAGACAAGTTAAGTGATGACATCATCACCTAAGACAAGTTAAGTGATGACATCATCACTAAGACAAGTTAAGGGCAAACCTTACGTGATGACATCATCACCTTAGACAAGTTAAGTGATGACATCATCACCTTAGATAAATTAAGTGATGACATCGTCACCTAGGACAAGTTAAGTGATGACATCACCTAAGACAAGTTAAATGATGACATCATCACCTTAGATGAATTAAGTGATGACATGATCACCTCAGACAAGTTAAGTGATGACATCATCACTTTAGATAAATTAACTGATGACATCATCACATAAGACAAGTTAAGTGATGACATCATCACCTCAGACAAGTTAAGTGATGACATCGTCACCTTAGATAAATTAACTGATGACATCATCACATAAAACAAGTTAAGTGATGACATCATCACCTGACATAAATTCAGTGATGACATCATCACATAAGACAAGTAAAGTGATGACATCATCACCTTAGACAAGTTAAGTGATGATATCATCACCTTAGACAAGTTAAGTGATGATATCATCACCTTAGAAAAATTAAGTGATGACATCGTCACCTAGGACAAGTTAAGCGATGACATGATCGCCTTAGACAAGTTAAGTGATGACATCATCACCTTAGATAAATTAACTGATGACATCATCACATAAGACAAGTTAAGTGATGACATGATCACCTCAGACAAGTTAAGTGATGACATGATCACCTTAAATAGATAAGTTCCATAATCATATCTCTTCGAACGATATACTAAAACGCCATGAAAAACGTACAAAATTTCAGAATTACCGAACTTTCTCCTCCTATGGCCGTATGTTGTGAAAGTACTGATATTACTCCAGCTATGAATTCATGAAGGTCAACTTGAACATGGAAGTCCACTTTAAATCTAAGTTTTAAACATACTATTAAACGTTGAGAAATTATTCTCATTCATTTTCTTTTCGCTAGGAAACTGGTATGAGATAAATATCCGAAAGGTTGGTATAAAAAAATATGTATACTGTATAGTGCAAAAGATAAAATTTTAATCGAGGAAATTCGGTAAATCTCAAGACGATGAGGATTCCAGTTAATGACAATCGGTTTGTGATTCTCAGTTTCTTTCATGCGAGTGTTTAATGAACACATTTTTTACCAGAGGCACCATGCAAGTTTAATGTATAAATGACGTATTGATATCTGTTGTGGTTTCTAACATTAGTGTGTAAAGAAATTATATGCGGTGAGTTGTGTGAAGGTTTTCAGATCTAAATACAGTAACTGATGTAATATATGGACCATAGAATATTGTGGGTGACATCGTTGTTAATGAACATGTTGCGGCATATGTCAAAAGTCAATGTCAATTTTGTGACTAATCCGCAGTCTTCTGCCACTGCAGGCAAGAAACAGTAAAAAAGAAAATGCTCAAAGGAAGGGCTATTTGGGCTTCCCTGGGTCTCAAGAGAATCTCTAGTAGCACGATACATGCACTGTAAACGATATGTGTGTACGGTTTGGTACTGGTATATCCTTGCCGCAACTTACCGCTCCACCATCATAAGAAAAACCTGCATCTCACGAGCTGTACGATAGTCATATTCAATTATCTCCTGACGAGCATCTACTATAACTAGTCTAAAGGATACCACTCAACTCTAAATGAACTTATCCATTTTTTATCACCGCAGGTTACGCGCTGAGAAATGGCATTAACTCTTTGAAAGCTCCTATATAGCGCAAGAGAACTGCTCACACGGAAAGTGAATTAGCATTCCCCGCGGCTGCGAGCGAGCGACTTCCGGCGGAAAGTCGACCCAGCGACGAGAATTGGCAGCCTCGCTGATTGGCTTATCTGTATTTATGTCAATAACCATATTCATTGTCCTTATCAGAGGGTAAATCATTTTTGGAATCAAGTCATGAAAGAAGAAGCCGACACAGCCTCCTTTTAGCTCTGACAACTTGTGCAACTCAAGTAGGGACGGCACGCGTAAATTCGAATCAGTGGGAGGCAACTTACCAATTAGCTTTACTACGTGCATTGTGCGTGAAATTACCAGTCCTCCCCCCACTTCTGCTTCTGACCAGCTGTGATCATAACCAATTTGATGATATATTGACCCTCCTCCCCCTCCCCTCGAGTTAGTGGAGTGCATTAACCTAATAAAGATTAAATATGAATAAAGCGATGTGGTTTTTTTTTTTTTTTTGGGGGGGGGGGGGGCGGGGGTGCAAAAATGTTGCTTGCGATAGCTTAATTTATGCAAATTTTTTAACGATGATTCATCAATATTACCATAACTTGCTCTTACCCAAAAAGAAAATACATATAAGAGCCTCAAGATTCAAGATTCAAAGATTCAAGATTCAAATTTAAGATTCAAATTAATTTTCACTTCCATCAAATAAACAAAGAAATTATATATAATACATATGTACAGGATATTTGTAATAATTGCAGAATGTGATGTAACAATGTACATATGAAAATGAGTAGCAGATGAAAAAAAAAACCCCGCAATTATATCTTTGTTAATATATACATAAAGCGTATAATACAAGTTAACTAAGGATGGGGATGGAAATGGAAGCCTCCATTGAAGAGTGAGTAGAGGTGTTTTTTTTTTTTAAAGATTTATCAACTTTCCCCCCCCCCCCCATTTCTTTTTCATTGTTACTTCAATGAAAACATTTAATGGTGGAAATGACTTGTGCTAGAGAGCGAGGGTGGAGAACAGCTTCCTTAACACACTCAAGTTTGGGATGATTGCGGCTTTATCAGAGTCAGTACTCTTGCTTTTGAAGACTTGTAAGACTTGTTGCGAGTTGTCACCATTCAACACACACGGAATCATTGTTTTATGACTTAAACACTCTCAAAATCATCGATATACATATATGGTAAGCTGCTATATTTATGATTAATTATACCTTTAACCAGCTCCCTGACATGATTAAAGATACGTTTATCTCAAATTTCAGCATCCACTCATAATTATGATATATGAGACAACAATGACCAGATGTAGAACTCGTTATCTTGTGATCTTAGACACCGTGCTTCTTTTCGCAATATTAAAATCATCTTATACATGTAATATATACATATCTATCTATCTATCTACATATGAAGAGCCTGCTTCCAAAAGGCGCTAAATCCATCGTTTTTCGATGGATTTAGCGCCTTTTGGAGGCAAGCTCTTCATATATATATATAATATATATATATATATATATATTGTATATATATATATATATATATATATATACATATATATAATCCTTTTGGTAATGTGTCACTCAAAAAATAATCAAGCTCTCTCATTCATTTCCATACTACAATAACACCCAACCGGCTTTGCCTGCCTTTAAAGAATTGCTGACGTTTACAGCTTCAAACATGAAATCCCTACGTAACATTACTTCCTGTATATTACTAAAATAAAAGCTCCAAATGCTTAATCACTATCAATATCTCATCCCCTCCTCCCTCTATTTCACTTATCCATTCTCTTCTCTGTCCCTCATATTTATTTTTAGTATATTTCTATGCCAATGTTGATCGCTGAATTAATTGTACATGTATGTATTTGAGGCTCAGGATATTTTTACCTGTCGCAGTTGTTCGTTTTGTTCCAATTTGAGTTTTGTATCTCATGAATTTTTTTTTTCTTCGAGGCCGTCATCAACAAACAAGCAAACGAACAAACAAACAAACTGAAACTTCAATTAAATGTACGGTGTCATAGTGATCTTAATGAAAGCAATAATACTAATAATGATTGTAACATGTGTGCATATAATAAATACGCATAATTGTATCAACATATTTGAATTATATAATATATGTATATATATATATATATACATATATATATATATAATATGTATATATATATATATATATACATATATATATATAATATGTATATATATAATATATTTATTTATTTATTTATTTATTTATCATATTTAGGGATTTATTCATTTTTTCATATTTAAATGTATACAGGAGAAGGTATTACTGTGAATAATACTTTTCATCTCTGTGTTGTGGTATAAAAGAAGACAGCAGTCGACATTGTAGTGAAATTCTGTTGTAGCAGAAAAATAAACAATGCGATCATAAACCGCGTAAAAGGACAATCGATCTGTTATCCGACCCGTCGACGCTCACCAAACGTGGTCACTCACAATGTTAGTAGCTCCTAGGAAATCGTTGAGACTGGGATGAAACAACTGCCCATGGAAAGAAAAATCGTTAAATCATTGATTGTCTCTTCGGCCTTTAATAGGTTTTAGGTCTGACGTCTTCAAAGTGGCTAATTAATCTACACCCCGATCGATCTGTTTTTAATCATCGCAATTACGACAGGCTTACGCGATATGCGCATGTGGAGGGGACCTTGGGCTAAACATAAATCCCTATTCGCTGCATCGTTGGGTAGAAAAATTGGAGGAGCTTTAACAAATTGTGCTCGTGGCTATTTAGCGTGCTAATTTATTCGATTTCTCCCATGTCAATTTAATTAACCGTAAAGTGTCAATGCAATTCGTAGCTACAGGGACAACCTAACGACAAGTCACCAGATACATTGTGTTTTATTTAAGCTTTGTTGACGAATCCCTGGAATATGTTATTGGATTTTTCGCCTAGCAACAGAGAACACTACGAACGTTTCTTTTTTCTTTTTTTTTTGGCGGAGTTTTTGTTTGTGTTGGTGCAATAATTTTCATTTCAGAGAGGGTAAGGTTTTCTTTGGGAATTGGATTTTAGTTTATTTGCTCAACTAGTAAAAGAAGCAAGCAGACCCAATCATGATTATTCATCAAAGTGTTAAAAGCCTTTGAGGTTGAGTCCGCCAACACAATGTGCACATTTGCCCATATATTTGTTTTAAAAAACACGCTACAATTAAACGGAACAGTTACAGATCAGCATATTAAAGTAAATTAGAACATGTTAAGTTTCTGGAATCTTAGGCGTTTGTATCGGTGTGTAAACGATCCAACTACAATAAGTCTTTGGAAATTTCTTGTCCTTCCTTTTCTTGATTTATCAGTTTCGGTTTCCTAAGTTTTGACATGACGCCATACTATACCTGGTCCCATGTAACTTCAACATGAGGGTAACAAACCAGGGGGGGGGGGGGATGGAGCAACGATAGCAATCAAGCCTTGAACCAGAGTCAAGGAAAAGGTATAGTTGGTCTTGTGCAGGAGATCAGAAGCGATGAAGCACAGGAAAGGATCAGTTGCGTCTATGATATTATACTGAGGAAATCACTGAGGACTTGAATAAGGTCGTGCGAATCGAGATGCCATGTCGCATGATGTCGGGATCACTGCGCATGCGATACTGCTTCGCAACCTGAATGGGACCGCTGCCATGGGTGGGAGGTTTAGGTCAAAAGGGAACGATGGTGGGAATCGGGTTTGGATGGGGTGCAGTGAGATGGTGATTGTACCCTTTTGGCAATGGACGAGGAAGCTGATGTGACGTACATGTAAGCTATCATGACGACGTCATCACTTTTAACTCTACCTGTTTACCTCATGACCGTCTAAACTCTCCTCATTATATCTGAATGATAAAATGAACCATCGGTAACAGGTTTCCGTCAGTCGTTTCACTCTATGGACACATAGAGAGAAATTTTCGAGGTGTATAATGTAATAAAATTAATGTAGACCATTATGAAGCTCTTATCAACGTTAATACACTCTTCTTTTGTCGATATATTTGTGGCCATTCTGTTAAATACGACCATCTGATCGTGTTTAAACAGATGTCCATTATTTGCTGCAAATTCCGAGTATGAATACGAAAATGAAAGATACTGTTCATCTCTTGTAGAGTCAATTAAACCTTTGACATTTTTTTTTTGTCATGATGTTACTGATGAACTTGTTCTCGCCACTAATCATGCGTTTCAAATGATATACTGAAAGGTTATACTTTAAGGAAGCATAAAGTGCAGACTGTTTCATTCGATTTTAACATGCACATATCCATATCGTATGTCTATATCTATTCCTGAATGACTACATAAATAATAAACATTAAGGCACGTGGCCTTTTGAAATATTAATAGCGATGCAGTCAATACATAAATGAATATTAAAATAAATTTCCCCTTGATAACTACAAAAAAGGATAATCAAAAAGCCATGCATAGTTTTGGGTCTGTCTGATAAATGTATTCAAAAGGAAATCCCGTATGCGTGTGGTGAAAAAAAAAATGTCAGAGTACTACTTTATTGATAAAAGATTTCATTTACATCATACTTAATCCCAAAGGGATGCAGGTGGATAGATAGCAACGTCAGATAGTGACGTCACAAAGTAACTCCAAGCATCGGAAGAAAAAGACTAGAAGTTTTTATGCGATAACAAGCCAAAAATATTTCCGTTCTGTTCCGTTTGTTTCTCATTGATGACGAGGACGTGATAAATACTGTAGTTTCCCTCAGGAGTAACATCGGTATTATGTATTGAGTATAAAACTTCTAAATCCACTCGATTAGATCTATAGTTACTTCGGTCAAACATCATGATCTAGTTTCTATAAACTGTCATGACTCTGTACGACCAGTTGATATTTGCTCTTATAAAGTAGCATGGTATGATAAGTTACTTAGTTTTAGATGATGATTAGATATGGTGTTTCGTGCTCATTATCATTGGCAATTAGCTACAGCTGGAAACAGGAAACATGGAAACTTGGAAACTAATAGTGTAAATGCAAATGGGGGAGGGGTGGACAAACGAAGAGGTGGCAGAGTAATAGTATGGTTTAACTGTCATATTACTTTCTCGAATTAACCAGTTTGGAGTTAGCTCATGGGCACATTGGTACGAACGAGCTTTTTTTTTTCCTCCTCAGTAGGTTAGGGGATCCTCTTTGTTTTCAGAACGGCATAATGCATAAAATTTACGTAACAATTTATGGGATTCATCAATCCTCTTCCAAAAAAAAAAAAAATGAACTTGCGCAGATCAGATGACCAGAATGATCTGTCAATTAACACTTGGGAAAGCATCCATTTCATTATTTTGCATTGAATGTAGTAACAATCTCTTTTTATTGATATTGCCAACTGCTACTCTTACTATCAGGTGACTGTGCTGACAAGCAGAATATTTTAGAAGGATTACATGACAATCATTACATCACAGATAATCATTCCAGTGAATTTAGAAACCAACATGCCTGTTGGTACGAATGACCTTTCTTCTGCTCATGCGCAAAGTGGACTCGTGAGCTGGCTCATTGGGAGTAATTTAAGTATCGAACTGCTGCGTACTATACGTTGGCTATCGTGGCTGTCATTGGTTGACTATTAGCGTTCATTCTCAGACTGCCATAACGGACAAACGCACTACAATGGATGCTACTAGAATTAACAAGCAGTTATCTCAAGCAGTTATCTCAGGAGGGTCTATCAAAATACTGGGGTATATAGGTATCATCAGGGTCACATTTTGAAAAAGGAAAAAAAAAATCATACATGCGTCGAACATTTGAGACATTTGAGTTGACGTCGAATGAGTAAAAGTTCAACTCAGTTGAAGGGCGCCATCACGTGGATTTTCGCTTCATTTTGATTAACCATACAGGTAGCCCCGCCGAGTGAGAAGCGAAAAAAAATTGAAACACATTTTTCCTTTTCTTTTCTAAAGTGCCTTCCAAGTCTGTTGCAAAAAAAAAAAGCAATCAAAGAAAATCCACCGAATAGAGAAGCAAGTATACAAAACATAACGAGCTACTATGTCTTCCTAGTCATTATGTCTTCATTTGATTTGTGCGATTTTTGTTTTCTTTCTTCAAGTCAACATGATTATTATGATCGTCACAGAATGACCGAGAAATGAGAACATCACTTTGTGTGGCTGCTGCGTACTAGACATGTCTCCCTCTGGTGACGAACCGGAGTATAGTCAGGCGAAATGCATCCGTACATGTACTGGTTGCGACTGAAGACAATACCAGGAAATCAAGACGTGCAGGTAAAGAGCTTTATTTTCACTTACGGCCAATGATAACAACACAAATAGTAGATTGTCGTTTTTTCCAATACTTAAACACGTCACGGGCTATTAAAGTGCGGCACACATTGCTGAGTTGATCTGGGCTGAATGATAATCACTGGTTTAACGTGTCAAAGGTAATAGACTAAGAAGCTTTAAACTGATTGGTTGGCTAAGGAATGCGTAAGAGACTGGGTGAGGAAGTGTTTATGACTATAATATCCTATGGAGAGAGTACGCGGTGGCTGAAAGAGATAGTAAGAGAATTACAGCTCGATTTTCGTTCATACATGGAAAAATAGACTCACAGACTACTAAACATCGCCAGGTATTGTGCAAAAAGAAAACATGAAACATCCAATGTGCTAACCACATGCAGACTGAAGCTGAACACCTGATATACTTACTAATAGCCTCATTGGAATCAGTCAGAGTAAGAAATTAATCAGAATAGAATGAAGATATCTAAGACTTAAGTAAAGAGAATCCAGCATCAGGGCCCCGTTGCATAAAAGTTACTATTGTGGTAACTTTGCCATCCAATGGTAGCTACCATGGTAACAATACTCAACAGCCAATCAAAATCACGAATTCCATGGAAGTTACCATTGGATGGCAAAGCTACAATAATTATAGTAACTTTTATGCAACGGGCCCCAAATCCTAAAAGGTATGGGTTGTATCTACAGAGCGCATTAGGCATTGCCGTGTCAGAGTATGATTGTTGTTTTAAATAGTTATTATTGAAAGCAAGAGAATATTAATCAGAGAGGTGAAGGTCGGGATGTGAATTTTCTTCAGTTTGTTTCCCTCTGCAAATTAAAAATTTGTAAGATCGCAACTGCTGATCTTTGATCTGCACCTCAAAGTTATAATTGTTCAAATGGTGTCATATTAAATTGCATGTCTTTTTAAACCCATTTACAAGTTCATTATTGTTAATGAAGACATTATTATTAGCTTAATGGGCAGCCCCCCCCCCAATAAAAACAAACAAACAAACAAACAAACGAACAAACAAACACCGAGAGACAGCAGATAGCCAAATAATTGTACACGAGAGGAGAGAAAATTAACAGAAAACTTTAACACCACTCAGATTCATCTTCGGAGTTCACTTGGCCATCAGATGGCGCTACGCAACTCTACGTAAATCATCTCTTGGTGCTTGATATGTGGCTGACTGCTGGGCGAAGTGCGACCCAGCTGTGTGGGGATTACAGTCATGTTATCAGCTCAAAATTACAAAGCACCGCTTCTGTATGTAGTAGATGTGTACAAGATGTGTGTGCGTGCGTGTGTGTGTGTGTGTGTGTGTGTGTGTGTATTTTTAGCATACAAAATTCTTTCTTTTTCATTAGTAACATTGGCAATGTGGAATTTATTTTGTTATAATGAAATTTGTGTTATTTTGTCATGAATTGATTTGCATACTGTTTATATGAAAAAAAAGAAAAATGAAAGATTGATAAAAACAAACAAAGAGTATGTTTGTACTATATCCTGTATATATTGTGTATCTTAGGGTAAGGAATAGACCGTAATATAATTCACATCATTCCGTCGAAATGTAGCATTTGCACGTGAAATCAGATCACCAGAAAAACGGTAAACACTCAATGTACCTTTAAGACAAGTAATATAAATTTCTCACTCTGATACAATCATTTAAGTTGCGGTACACATCTCATATTATTTTCACTATACTACGAAATAAATAAGTTCACTCTAAAGATAAGTCGGTCAAAGGGGACAAAAGAGGAGTCTTCTACAGCTGCAACTTCTGTGATCGTGATAAGACCTGTATTCGAAAAACTGGAAGGTTAATCAATGACAGATTAAAGGATCGCAAAGGGGCGTTTGAGCTTAACTCTGTCAGCCATTTAGACTTTGCTGAGCATGTCATTGTTTACCGGTCATTATATCGGGCAGGTTGATGCCCACATAGTCACCTTTTAATCGTACTTTAGGGGCTAGGAAATTCAAAGACGCCATCTGGATCTAGAAGACTAATACTGCTTTAAAAACAAGTCTCTGGAGACACATTGTCACCTATCTATGCTCTAGTGATCCCAAAGTATTATCAGAGAAGCTGCGAACTTGTAAAGGAATTGTTTGTCTTGAGAAAGTCTAGAGTAGTTAAGGAAAGCTAGCCAATCAAATACAGTTGCTTGAAGATTGATTTTGTTGATTTTGATGTCTTTCCCTAGCTGATGAAAGTTGTTGTTTTTATTGTTGTTATATCATGTTCGAAAGAAATTGGAAAATTGGAAGAAATTCAATGACAATAGCTTTATTAGTCTGGTGTTCTTTGCATGGATCTGATCAGAGTCACTTCGTTTGAGGCGTACTACTAGTATTTCCTTCAGGAATTTGTCTTAGATGTATAATAAGCCTGTCACTTGTCATAGATTTATTAATGTTAAAATGAAATCCTGCACGACATACACGGTGACTTTAATGTTTTCATGATTTCTATTACAACGAAATCATTACTGTTTATCATGTCAGTATTGATAATCTTGTCAATACATAGAAAAGTGTGAAGGTAGAATGTGACACAAATTGGCTTAAATGCAAAGTAAAGACTGGTATCCAGTGAACGGGGTCATCACACGAGACCGACACCCACGACCGAGTCAAATAGGTCCATGAATCATACAGCCGACGAGTTATACGGCTCACAAGTCATACAGCCCACGAGTTTGACACTACGCAGAAAAGGCCCAAGGGACCGACACTACGCAAAGAAAGCCCAAGAGACTGACACTCCCCCCCCCCCCCCCCCCAAAAAAAGGCTCACTAGACAGACACTACGCAAAAGAGGGTCAAGATACCGACACTAGGCAAAGAAAGCCCACGAGACCGACACTACACAAAGAAGGCTCACGAGACCGACAGGATGAACAGCGCCATTTACATGTCAATTACCAGTGTGTACCTGTACCTGTACATGGTGTTCCAGGAAGCTGAAAATTACATATTGGCGGGTGTAATTTCGTCACGCTATCGAGCGAGAGATTGTAACTAACTGAGGATAATTTTGCTTACATGCAGAGAGGTGTTTTTTTTTTTAATCAACCAGCATACTCGAATCATGCCTGTAAAATGACTCTAACATTCACATTTCTTTTTCGATGATCCCACTAGGCTATGATAACCACGACCGTAGGCAGATTTTTCTTTCTTTTTTTTTCGGGGGGGGGGGGGGTAGGAGGGGGAGTAAGAATACCGAAAACAGGTCGAAGATTTAACATGCAAACGATGATATATAAAGTATGTATAAGTAAAGTGTGAATTGCAATACAGTTGACAGTGCTCAACTACAGGAGCTCATGTATAGTACAGTATATAGCAGGATGGAAGGCGTTGTTTTATAGTGACTTAGGTGGACAGTCTGTTTCGGCCGAAGCCTCGTCAAGTAAATCAACTTCGTAACAGTTTCTCGTTAAGGTATACCTTACATACAGCTCCTTTTCACTTAATACAATAGCTTGTTACATGTAGGCGGGGGTTCTAACCGTGCTCTGCAAGGGAAAACTTTTTCTTATGTTTACAGGTTGAAATGAGTTCTGTTCTTGAGTTCAAAATTGCTGGCTTCTTGGTTGTGATGATGTAGTATTTCTCCCATAGACACAGGCTGCACCGGTTTGTTTTGGGTGAGTAGGGTTAGGCATGTACGTATATATATATATATATATATATATATATATATATATATATATATATATATATATGTATATATATATGTTATATATATATGTATATTGTAATTGCTCCGCGTATTGGCAGTACTAGAAAAAGCAATAATAATGTCACAATAGAGGAATGCATTAGATGCCAATTGCCTTGATTTTAATTCATAATCCGAATTTTCGGGGGCCTCCCCCTTCGTCAGGGATGAAAGTGCTAATGAATTTTCACTGTGAATATATATATATATATATATTATATAGCATTCGATAGTTATCCGAACATTCTGTTTGCGGCATTTTCACAGACACTCCTTTTTTTCATAAGAAAGTGTAGATTTTTTGTTGTTGCTGTGACTGTAAATACTGTTAGAAAGCTATTTGAAACTTTGTTAATTTTTTTTGGACAAAATCATTGTGCATCTAAGGAGAGTTGATTGATAATTATTGTTATTATGTGTGTTTGTGTATGTTTATAGAAAGAAAAGATAGAAAGGTAGAAAGATAGACAGATTTGATAGATATTCTTGGAAACGTCCTTGGGAGCGCGGTGCTATCATTAAGAAGGCTGTGGTCTCCTCTCTACAGGTCCTGAGGTCGAATCTCTTCTGTGATTGAATCACTTTTTGGACTCGGATATCGAAGTTGGTACCGGCCGTGTGACTGATGTTCGTCATTCCTAACGTCCGTTAATCCGAAAGTGAATAGAGTTCGACCGTTATCCGAACATTTTGTGGCGTTTTTTTTGAAGGTTCGTTAATTCAAACATTAAATAGGGTTAATTGTTCCATAAGTTCGTTAATCCAAGAGTGCAAAAAGGTTCGTTATTCCGAGGGTTCGTTAATCCGAAAATTAAAAGAAAGTACGTATTAACGAAGCTTATTTCGCTTTATTAAGGCTATTAGTGAACATACGGCAACGTCTGTGAGCAGTCCTTCCTCCTTCACACCTATATCTCTATATCTATATCTATATCTATATATATATATATATATATATACATATATTATGTAAATGTACATTATTTATATATATATCTAATACATATTATATATGATATATATTATATATATATATCTATATCTATGTTGAATATGTATATATATATAATATATATTATATATGATATATATTATATATATCTATATCTATATTAAATATGTATATATATAATATATATCATATATGACATATATGATATATATCTATATCTATATTAAATATATATATATATATTTCGTATTTCTCTATAGCATTCTTTTACTTTAATTGAAAATGACACATCAACAGCTATGCGCTCAGTACATTTGAATTTTTGTGTTTATATCCAAGCTGAATATTTTGTATTATTATATTTTGTTATATTTTATGTATTTTCCATCGAGAAATACGAAAATAAAATTGAAATTGAAATTGAAATATAATATTATGGTATACACAAAGCACTGTCGGTTACGGTTCATTATTCAGAAGGCTTGCTAATCCAAGGGTTTGTAAATCCAAACACGAAATAAGGTTCTTTATTACGAAGGTTAGTCGAATCTGAAAAAGAAAAAAAAAGAGAAGATTTGTTATTTCGAAGATTCATTAATCCGAAAACGAAATAAGCTTCGTTAGTAAGCACTTTCTTTTAATTTTTGGATTAACGAACCTTTGGAACAACTATCCTTTTTGCACTCTTGGATTAACGAACTTTCGGAATAACTAACCCTATTTAATTTCCGATTAACGAACCTTTGCATAACCTTTGCACACCTATACATAAAGATAATGCAGCATCCACAACGTATGAGGCCGAGCCCACTTCACGTTATATATATATATATATATATATATATATATATATATAGATAGATAGATACATAAGACTGGGCCTTCTCGAAGACCATCTCTACCTGAAGGGCTGAATAAGCTACTTTGGATAACTAAAACCATGATTATCATGATCTCAGACCATCCACTCATGCATTCTGCATAGCGTTATTACCTATATTACATAGTCATTGCCGTATGTAGAGCTTGAATCATTGATGACGCCATTGACCTTAATTAAAGGACTGGCTAAGAGCTCACATGGAGGAGAATAAAAAAAGTTTCAGTAAGTGTTTGCAAATTGTGTTTGCCTTGCGAGCAGAAGTTGTTGTAGACCGGCCACTTTGTTGCCATTCTTGATGATAAAGATATCAGCCGGTTGTTGACGTGAAAAGGAACAGGGGGCCTCGATCATGACCTTTGAGCGGATGTCCCGATTTCTCTCTAGCCCTTCAACGTGCACAATATTGTGTGACTCGATTTAAGATTTACATAGTGTAGGCCGAACCGTATAAAACATAACAACCTGGATATCTGCCATTGTTTTATGGTGCAGGTACAGCGGATCAGAGCAGATCACCACCCACCTTGAGCAAATTGTTTAGACAATCATTTCTGAGGCCATTGTCCTCGTCCAGCGTTTGTTTATGATGATGGTCTCCTGTATTTCTGTTACATCAAGAGTTGCTTAATTTGTCTATGAACGACAGATCCAATGTTTGCATCTAAATATATGCATAAAATAATGCCTGTTTGTTTTCATTTTTATTTATTTTTGTATTATGTTAGAATAAATGTTGGATACTTGAATTAATGATTTATTTGTTTTTACTGTCAGATTCAAGTCATAATGTACTCAGTCAATTAATTCGTTCAATTGATGCTGTATTTCATTTATGTATGAAAAAGAAATTCAGAAATAAAATCAAATCAAATTTGTAAGAACCTCAGGAAAGCTGCTTCCCTCCTGCGGGCAAACTCTTCCACAGTGCAACATGCTGTGGAAGATGTCTACTTCAGCTCCAGATTTTGTCTTCCTATAGGAATCTTGATGCGTGTTCATCGGTGCAGTTCTTAGACGAAGAGAGCATTTTCTTGTTAGTTTCTTGCTATTTTACGGTTTTTGATTTCCATTATTTTGGATTTTGACCTATCGACATGCATTAGTTTTGAGTGGCAATCACTTTTCCTTGCGGTAAGTTTGTATTCCTACAATTTGTAGATGTAAGAGCAGACACAGCTCGCTCGCTTAAAGGGACTGTACAGTACTGGTTGAGGTAGGGATTCATGTTTTGAACATTCCTAAGTGAGGTAATGAAAAGCCTCTTATGCAATATAAAAGAGCATGTAATTTTATGAAGGATTCAACGTTTATTTGATGAAAATTGGTTTTCAAATGGCTGAGATATCCAAAAAAGTGCTAATAATAAAAGGCGACATGCCACAACTTTATTAGGATCTCTTTGTTTCACCTTGTCTTTGGATATCTCAGCCATTTCAAAACCGATTTTCATCGAATAAATTTTTGATACCCCTTAGAACTGCATGCTCTTTGACATCTTATAGAGTGGTTTCTGAATATCTCGCAAAACGTTAAAAGCTAAATCTTCACCTCGACCAGAACTGTAGACACCCTTTAAATCTCTAGTTTACACCTCTCCTCTTATACCCTTTAGTGCCTATCACGCATTATGTAATTGAGTCCTCTATTTGCCTGGTCTGCACGCAGCTATTCAAACTTCCCTGCGAGCAATCAACCGTCTACGGCTTACAACTTAAACCGGAGAAACGGAATGCTGCCGAGTTCAAGGTATCAGTCACGAATAAGTTGACTCAGGTAAGTCCTCCTTTGTTGATCAAATTTCGATCGATTTTAACTGAGACAGCTGAAAGGCCTTGTTACAAGACATTTTCATTCTGGGACGGTGGTTGAAGAATAATGTGTTATCGTTGTTTTATGCAAAAAGAAGCACCTCGAAAGTGTCATTGGTGATTCGGATACCAAATGACAAATGTCGTTTGTTTGTTTGTTTCATTTCCATCGAGATAAGATGGCTGGGCAGTCCATATTTAGCTGCAAAAGCTGGTCTTCCATGGGGTCCAGTTGGATGTCAGACGGGACCACTTCACCGGGTTAATCCAGGGAGGTGGGAAGATATTTCTCTTCCCACCTCCCTGGTTAAACAGAAATTCACAGAGAAAAGAAAAGAATAGTTCGTTTTAAGTCCCATGTACGTTTTCCTTACTTCATTTTTCCGTCTGAGAAGATGGCTGGATACGGTCCATAATACATGTTCAGCTTCTCTAGCTAGTCTTGCATGGGGTCCAGTAGGGCGTGAGGCGGGACCACTTCACTGGGTTATGCACCCAGCTGCTCTTTGCGATGAATAAATGAAGCGGGATCTCCATTTTATGTCCCATATCCGAGGGACGGATTGTTTTGCCTCTTACTAGAAGGCCTGCGTGCCATTCTAAGAGGAATTCAAAGTTAATTCGATTGCAATCGGTTCTGAAATGGCTGAGATATATCCAAAAACAAATTATAAAACAAAGCGATTGTAATGAGAGGTGGATCCCAACTTTTCTTATAATATTGCTTTCTTTTGGACATCTTGGCCATTTGAAAAACCTATTTTCATCTAATAAACTTTGAATTCCCTGTAGACTTATACGTTCTTTCATATTTCACAATACAGAGGTTTTTGATTATCTCAAAACAATCATCATAAAAAAAAGAAACGTTGGAAATGTGAAGTCCCATATCTCAACAGAAAATGTACTACCCCTTTAAAGTCTGACTGAAACGAGCAAGCGTACTGTGGGTGATTCGCAGTGCCTTCTGGTAAACTGATTATGTGCTCACTGTGAAACGTTTTTTTACAGATATCATTTATCTGCTGTCTTTCTATTTATCTTGTAACCATATGTATCTAGCTCTGCCGGTGTTTATTGTAGCACTGTTGAGCAAAACCATCAAAGCAAACGCTCGTGGGATAAGCGTCCTCAAAACATTTTTTGTCATTTTGTATTATGCGATCGGCCCCTGTCAAAGCAAAGACTAGCTGTATCGCACGTTCAACAGGGCCGCGACACGCCTCTTTATTCCCACCTACAAAGTACAATGCATAATGTTCGTCATTCAACAGTCGACGAATATTTGCTTTTCTTCTGTACATAGCGTCTATTTTCTGAGAGAATACGCAACATAATCACTCTCCGTTGACCTCGCCACGTCTGCTTACATACCTTGCAGTCAATAATACTTGTTGTTTGGACGTTTCTTTCGTTGGAGGTCATTCGAAGATTGCTTCCAATAATAGGCAAACGTTCAATTGCAGAATCGCAGTGTGAGTTTGTGCGTGTGTGTGTGTGTGTGTGTGTGTGTGTGTGTGTGTGTGTATGTCTGTGTGTCTGTCTGTCTGTCTGACTGTGTCTGCGTCTGTGTAATACCTACGTAACACTTCCGTGCTGATGTGATCAAAACTAAAAATTTTGTACAGCACATTTGAAAAACTCAAGAAAGAAAAATGGGTACAATCAGAAATTCAGACTCAATGCAAGGCACGAGATATTTGACATTACACCTTTGAAATTTTATAAGCAGGGAAGAAAGCAAACATCACAACTTGATATTTTCGACGGGGATGAAGAGACATAGTTTCCTATATCGCAAGGAGGGGAAGCTACTGTCAGAAAAGGATGAAACATTTGAATTGAATTGAATTGAATTGAATTGAATTGAATTGAATTGATTTGAATTGAATTGAATCGAATCGAACTGAATTGAATTGACTTGACTTGACTTGAATTGAATTGAAATGCTATAGGGATCTTGATATAATGGATAAAAAGCGTGATTTCGGAAAATATTACGTAGCGAGCTGATTCGATGCAAAAGAGACGACAGCATGCAAACGGAATACTACAATAGACCGCTGAATTTCACACCGAAGTGAAATGTTGTTTCATGTTCATCTTGACCTTGATGATAGTTGTGAATTCGCGCGATCGGTTGACGAGGCAATCGCAAAGCGAGGTAGGTGAGGCCAATCGCTTTTATCGCAATTCATGAAGCCCGCCCCCTATCGAAGAACTCGCCTGGTTGTGGAGATAGTATAACTCGGGGGACAAAATACATTTTGTAATGAGTTTGTGACACCACAGTGACTTTCGCTTTGGTCGCTAACATCTTATACCCGGAAATATCAAGAAGCATGAAAAGATTATATATCACACGTATGCGATGACCAGATTTCAAATTTACTATGTTGAACTGTGTTTCTCACCTGTTCACTGCTACAGATGTATTTTGTTTAGATGAAGTCATGTACTGACAAGACAATTAGTCTGCTTATACCTCATTTTATAAAATGACAACGTCATTTGTTGCTATGCTCTTTTTGGCAGACTTATTTTTGTCAAGTATTCTATTTCACTCCCCTCATCATCTTTTAATTGTGATCATAATTACTTGCCTTTATGATCTACTTGATATCTTAAAGGCATAATTTACCATTTGCAGAAGAAACAAAACCCAGCATTAGTGCTTTAAAATAGTTCTAAAATGTGAGTAAGGGATAGGAACAACTAATGTAAAAATTTGAATCCGTATAATTGATGTTAAGTATCGTAAAATGCACAAAATGTGTACAATAGTTATGATAAAAATGTTTCCAGACTAACCGTCTACAATATGGTTTAATGAGAAAAATACTGACATCTCCTTATATTTTAGGCTTTATTGGAAACATTTTGTATGGTAGGATGTTTTGTGATACTACAGACCTACACACATGCATAAAATGTGATATCTTGAATATCTTTTAAATCACTGCTCCCAAAGGTAAACAGGACCTTTAAGATTAATGATATGCCCTATAAATATTATTATCATTTCCTTGCTTTTAATTTGGTACCTTATAAACATATCCCAGTCCTGACCTTTGCTATCTACAATATTACGTTGTTGTGATTGAGTTGTGTAATAAAGACAGGAAATGATATGTATATTACAACATAATTATGTACATGAAAGAGTAAGTGAGTGAGTGTGTGTGTGTATGTGTGTGTATGTGTGTGTGTGTGTGTGTGTGTGTGTGTGTGTGTGTGCGTGCGTGCGAGCGTCATGCATGTACACTATGGGACGTATAATTCCATAGTATGCATCGGGACGGATACAATCAAATCCAAATCTTCATCAATCTGTACCTGAAGCAAAGTTTTAGCGATTGTAAAGCTCCCTGGCGAAGAAGGAAACCAAAAGAGAAATTGTGTTACAATGTTATGTAAACGGTGGGATTATACTGTCATACTGACAGCACATGACAAATACTATGTCTCGAATGTCACTACTTGTGGTCCAGATTCTCGGCAATTCGATTTGAGCAAGACGTACAAAGTAAGTGTAGCCTGGACGTCTGACACAAAATGCGCTCCAAGGCTTCATACTTATTCAGGACATTTTCCCTATTATCTGTTCCAATAACAGAACCAAGGGTAATAATTTTGACGTCCTTCTACCGTTGTTTTCAGCCGTCTAGAGATAAGATTTTATGATAATGTTTTATTTTTCCACTGCGGGTGCCTTCCAACCCTACCCCCAAACAAGTGAGAGCCCCTCTGAAACTCGGCCCCAACTATGACTGGATGGACAATCCTTCCTTGTCATGAGTGGAGAATGAATAAATGAAAATAAAAATGGGGGGGGGGGGTCTTATATCCCAGATTTGTTGTTGTTGTTGTTGTCAGACACGTTTGACATCCAATCCGAGTACTAGTAATGCAGGGTATTTGTAATGCCCCTTACCAATCTGTCTCTGAATGATTCGAGGGCGCGCGCGAGGAATTCGGAAGAGGAAAATAACAGGTGATCTTCATGATGGAGGGTATATGGTTTTTCTTCAGTCTTGAGACGCAGAGGAGATGTCTCATCTATAAATCAAGTTTCCTTTGTATTCGGTGGCGCTGCACATTAAATCTTGCAATCTTTTAGCTTTGTATATTACTATGTTGTTGTATATGTATCTGCTTATTCCTGAGACTCTGCGAGGTGGTTGGATTTCTTTATATATATATATATATATATATATATATATATATATATATATATATGACATCAAATCTTGCACATTAATAGACGTGGCTGGTGTTGGGTAGCACCCCTTTAATCATCGAGCTTTCGGGCGAAAAGCCCTTCTTCAGGATTGTGTTGGTGCTGAGTGTGGTCTTGTAGTGTTGTCTGTGTATTACACAGACAACACTACAAGACCACACTCAGCACCAACACAATCCTGAAGAAGGGCTTTTCGCCCGAAAGCTCGATGATTAAAGGGGTGCTACCCAACACCAGCCACGTCTATTAATGTGCAAGATTTGATGTCAATAGATTTACTGTTCTTGCACCGCCCGCCATGTTGTGGTTAAGTCTTTTGATGCCAGTATATATATATATATATATATATATATATATATATATATATATATATATATATATATATATAATTACATGTTTACGCGTGGTGGTTGGATTTCTTTTTATATATAATTACATGTTTACGTGTTGTAGGTGTCTTTGCTGATCAGCTGGGATCGAGAAGTCCATTCATATTGGGCCCCACTCACAAGCTCTGCTTCTTGGGGACTCATATCCATTTGCTTCATGTTCATCTATTACTGTGACTTTGTCTGGTTTTCAATAAATTGGATTGAATTGAATTGAAAAAATCCTCACACAGCATGAGAGATAAAAGAATGAAAGAAAGAGAGAGAGAAAATGAAGTTATTAATTACCGCGCTGAATTAGATATAGGTGTGTTTTCACTGCTGTCTATAAAGAATAGATTGGCGAAATCGTATTGAACAGAGAGAGGATCCCTCGTGAACATAATCTGACTTGTCCACAAATATTTTGTTTTGGAAACGCTGAGAAGGCCAGTGTTGCAAGAACGAAGTGATCTTACTGGAGTGTTCTGTTAAAATTCAGACATGTCACCATGAACTTATGAGATATTTTACAAGCAACGGTAATGCATATCACTGCCCTTCTACTAATTAATATAAATGTATATATATGTATATATATATTATATATATATATATATACATATATATATATATATATATATACATATATATATATATATGTATATATATATATATATATATATATATATATATATATATATGTATATATATATATATATATATATATATATATATATATAGTATAACCCACCTCAAAAAGATGGAGATAAAATTATGTTGTTGTTTTTTTTTCAGTACAGAAATTCGCGTAATAACATTTCATTAAAACTGTTGTGATCACTTCAGAGGTTTTGTGCGTAAAGACAATCGAGGCAGTCTCAATGTTTACCACTGCATGCCCGTGCACATGCACACTATGTGCGCAAAGTGCTACGGAAAACATCAGTGTAGGCCTGTATACCAAGAAAATGTCTTTACCAATTGAGATTAAATGGGAGATGGTAAATTTGAGGGGTATTTTTTTTCTACAAAGAATGGAGGCAGCAAAGTGTCTAACACCCCCCCCCCCTCCCCGTCTTACCAGTCAGCTAGGCAGTGAACAAACGAGCATTGACGAACCACGCAGAGCTGCAGGAAATAATGATAGATGAACAGTACGTAGGCCTATATAGAAAAAAAAATGTTGTATTGCATACGACAAGATATGGGTATTTTTGTACACATTCATGCGTATAACTATCGAGTGTATATTACTTCCCTCTCTCTCTCTCTCTCTCTCTCTCCCTCTCTCTCTCCTTTTTTTTCTGTGGTACGTGTCTCTCTCTTGCCGTTCTTCTAATTGACCTGCTGCGCACGGGACAGCACCACTCACTCTCATTATCAATACTTCCTATGTATGTGCGTGCAGCTGAGTTGCTTCGTTCATAGCATACTCCTCCCCTTTGGATTCGCATAAACGAGTAGTCGGCTTGCGCCACGGCAACAAGCTCCAAATTCGTCAAGGTGGATGCCACACTGAGCCCGGTGAGTTGAGATGCTTGTAGCATAGATTGTAGTATGTGTTCATTTTCTCTGTTTGTTTGTATGTAAGAGTGTAAAGCTCTACATATCCAAGGAGCTGGGTTATCATGACTGCGACTTACAATCTAAAATCTGATAGAGCCATTAACCCTAGGATGGGCAAGTGACTGTCGAACGAATCCCATATAGTTATAGCAGTAACCATTCGTTACCATAGCTTCCAGCTCCCTCGCAGTGAAGAAGAGATGTGTGTGCACCACGCAATGGCTTCAGTTCTTTCGTTTCCTTGTCAGATTTCTCGCGCGTTTTCGTATGTTGTCTGGCCAATTTGTCGGCTGCCTCTGAAGGGAAAGGGATGTAAGAAAGATTGGGAAAGGAATGAGCAGACGTCGCATTTATTGTGACGCCATCGTTGCACACATATACATTATTTCATGGTTGTAATA